>NW_027181881.1:41015991-41549519 GCF_029961685.1 Aristolochia californica | reverse complement strand
TACCACCCATAGGTAGAAAGCCCACTCGTCGTATACCTATAGCAAAATCATTTTTTTGTTACGAAATATATTTTTAATATTTTATTTCCCTGTACACATATTAATGAATTCATACACATATTTCTTAAAATTTGAATGAAAAAATGAATTTTTTCTGTTAAATGAAACCTATTAGTGATCAAATTTAAATTTCACCAACGAGCAACTCATATTTTTTAGGCATGGAAATTTGATAGCCAAAATAAAACCCTGATGATGGTCAGCATCATCAACTTTGATCAATGATCCAAATCAAAGGAACTCAATCAATAGTTAACTGATGGACAAAGTTGAAGCTCCTAACGGTCAAAGGAGGTTTGGTTGAACAATTCATCAATTTCAGAAAATCATTTGGTCAAAATCTAGATCACTTATCGAGATCAAAACCCAATTGATGATCAAGATGAAGTTGATGATGCCGAGCCACTACCAAAATTAAATTAGAGGAAAATGCCACTTAAGTGTCACACAAGCAAGGGCGTAGGCACATAAGAAACAGGTTATACCACTAGGAGCTTCACATTATATAACATGGTCTACATCATCCTACACATGGTAGAAAACTTGACTTCGTCATCTCATATTGCAAACTCAAGGAGTGAAGACTTGACTTCGTCCGTGTCACAATCTCGTGGAGTGAAGACCACATGTCGCAATCTCACCAACAGAAGACTTAGAAAACATAGATAGAAGGAAAGAAAGGTGGGGTGGTTCAACGGTACCTCGCCCCTCTATAAATAGTGAGTTTCCTCTAACTTAAGAAGAATCTCTAAGAGGAAGAAGAAATCCTATACGTCCAGTCGTTGGAGCATTGATACACTACTAAACTTTTGCTCAATAAAACATCCAGAAGCGAAAAGAAAGAAAAAAAAGAAAAAAAATTAATCTCCAGAAAAAAAAGGTTCTATTAACAACAAAATTATTTTCACCAAAAAAAAGTATTTTTATGGCTGAAATTAGACTGATGGAAATCTTTCGCTAAAAGGGCAAGAATTTATAATTTGTTACAAAAACTATTTTTTTTCTAACAAATATTTTCTCACCGCTATTAGTATGAGCCACATACCTTAGGTAGAAATTTTTTTCCTCTAAAAAAAAAAGAAATAATTAGCAACAAAATTCACATTTTTGCTAAAAAAATGTAGCCTATTAGCTACAAAAATATTTTCCCAACTAAAGTTTGATATTTTATTTTTCAAACACATTTCTTAATATTTGGTGGAAATTTTCAAATTTCTTCGAGAAAATAACTCTATTAGCAGCAAAAACAATCACCAGAAAATAACTCATATTTTTTTTCATAAATATATTTTTAATATTTTGCGCTATAATTAAATTTCATAGGCAAATGTAGCTTATTAGTGGCGAAAAAATATCGAGAAATAACTTGTATTTTTGGTCTGTTTCATCAACATATTTCTTAGTATTTAACCAAAAAATGAACTAAGAGAGGGAAGGATTGGATCAACTGTGAGCTCCAAAGCGTCCAAATCCTCAAAGGGAGTCTTTCGTTCACGATTTTTCAGAGTACAGGAACATAAGAGAAGGTATAGAACATGATTGCATTTCTGCGTGGAACATAACAAACCTGAGACTTATATAAAACAAACTGAAGCGGGTATAAGAGGGCAACATAAAAGCGAAATATTACATTTTCCTCTTCTAAGCTGTTGGATAGGAGGCATCCATGGCAATCCCACATAGACCCTCTTTGGCATCGACATTCCTCTGCATCCTAATATATCCCTCTTCTCCCCAACTTGAGCCCCATGAGTTCTTCACTAACCAATACATGGTTCCATCACTCGTAGTCCCATAACCAACCACTGTGACCCCGTGGTCTAGACTCGTCCCACATGGACCAGTAAAGACACCGCCGGAATAAAGCTGGAACGGAGATCCACCAGCATCAATGGCAACGGAGACTGGCTGCTTAGCAGCCGCTTTCAGCAGAGCACTCTCACTATTCGCAGGCACATCCTCAAAACCACTGATCTTGGCGGCAGACGATGCCTCCTTCTTGGAGTTGCATTTGCCATCGACCCCCTCGTAGGGGTAAGTAGTTTCAGTTGCAAGTCCACCGTTGTGAAGAATGAACTTGAAGGCATCGTCCATGAGACCGCCGTTACAACCTTGGTCCACACCTCTGGTATCACAGTCCACTAATTCCTGCTCCGATAGAGAAACCAGTTTACCTGTGCTGAGCTTGGTTGCTCCTTCCATTGCTGCAACAGCCGAGAACGCCCAGCAGCATCCTGTTTGGAAAATTTAGTAAGATGTGAACGAGTAGGTAACAACTATACCTTCACTTGCAAACAAAGAGTAGCTTACCGCATTGGCCTTGGTCCTTGACGGGTGTGACCGCACCTTTCTTCCTCCAGTCTACTGTAGATGGCACTGCCGTCACATTTTCGTACCTGAAGAGCGACGAACTTGTATCTCTTAAGGAAGGCCTGAACCCGTTACGAGACGCCCTGAATTCTTCGTTCGTGAGGTCTGCAAATTCATTCACGCTGAGCCTGTAAGTGTTACCACCATCGCTGTTGAATGCTTCTACCAACTGCACATTTTCAGCAAATATCTTAAATCGTCTCTCCTTTTCGGCAGTGTCCTTGTATACTCGCCCATATTTAGCAATCCATTCTTCGTGCCTCTTCACCATGGATGCTTCAGGCAATGTGCGAGACAGGCCTGGGGAAACCCAGACCACCAAAATTAGGAAAGCTACGAGGGCATAGAGCTTTGTTGGTGCCATCGCCGACTACTCCTGCTGTTTAGGTTGGATTAGAAGGTGGGATTATGTCCTCTGCTGCTGCTACAACTCCCTAAAAGAGACGTTTATATAGATTCTCTGTAGCCTTATTATTTGATTGTTGTTTTGGCCTGGATTTGAAGAGGAAGACTAACGTGCCGGAGCAACTGTATTAATTTGAACGTCTATGCATGTCATATTTAATTTTTTACATCAACCACCCAACATGTCGTGAACGATGCTTCACCGTCTTCCCTCTCTTCTACACTGCTTGTCCACAATAGAATCAGCTTCACTTATTATCCGAACGTGTTCAGTGTGTTGGGTGCATGGACATGATTTGCCGAGTGAACCCATGGTACGCGCGAGGTGACTCAGTTTTCCAAGCAATTGCATCGGTGTCCGACTTTCCGGGGTCAGAACCCCCACACCCACAGAATCAGTTGGGCCAGGATTGGTGTCGGATTAGTTCCTGGTTCGGGATCCGATTCCATGATCCAGCTCACTGGATGTAGGTAAAAATGGAGGGGGCATCGAGTCGAGTCGAGCTGAGCTCGAACCTGCATATGTTCGAGATAAACTTATTTAAATATTTCAAACTCGAGCTTGAGCCGAACCCAACCTCAAGCCTAAAATTTTAATCGAACTCGAACTCAATAATTTCAACCGAACGAATTCGAGGTCCAACCTACATTTAAAACTTTGTATAAAATACATGTCTATTAAACTGTGTATAAAATTATGCATAAATTTACTAAAATTGGGCATGACCTCTACATAAAATTGGACATAACCTCTGTACATAAACCCAATATAAATTTGTCTATACGCTATGCATAAAATTCTTCAAAAAAAAAAAAAAAAAAAAAAAACTGCATAATATTATGCATAAAATTTATTCAATAATCAAACACAAAATTGCCAACTACAATATCAATATCAATTTACAATCACCCAAAAAAAAAAAAACTATAAATCCAGTATAAATTTATAAACTATAGCTATTTCTCTTCGTGCCAGAAAATAATATACTGAGTCCCCATTTGCATGAGCAAAATCTCCACCTATGACAAAACCAAAAGAATAAAACTTATTATTGTCTGATGAAAAAAATTCTTCCACTACTAATTACTTAATGTAGTCAAATATATTAAAATTACCGAGATGAGAAAAAAATGAAAAATCAAGTAACTGGTAGCATTATCTCCATAGTCTACTTTTCATGTTGTAATCACAAAACATAAAAAATTATTCAAAAGTAGATAACTTTTTTATTTTTCTTAACACCGTGAAGAGCCCGAACACAATCACCCCCACAAATCAAAACTTGAATTATATTTGGTGCCATGGAAAAACGATATGGGTCTATTACTCTACCACCAGACTAAAGGTAAAATCTGAAGCTATTGTAGATATGGGAATTAATGAGATGTCTGCTCCCATCTTAGATAATACCCAAAATTTCAAATTATTCACTTTCCACCATTCTACAACATCAAAATCATATTGTGAAGTTTTCTCACAAATATACATTTCTTTTTCCAAAACGATTTTCCAATTCTGATAGTGGCGAATTCACTACTTCCACTTGTTTCACATAAGTCATTAACTTTGACCAACCTGACCTCGATGAAGACTGTGACCTACAACTTGTGGAAAGTCTTGTAGAGCTAATACTTGAAGCAATCCCTTCATTACTTATCTCCACATTATATATGGATAGATATTCATCATAAATCTCATATAAGGTCCATTGAACTAAGTTTATATTTATTGTATCTTCCTCCTCATAATAAATCTCAGAAAAAAACATATTTTGATCAATCTTAATTTGACACTTGTATCCAAAATTGAAGCAACAACAATCAACAAATTGCATTCACCCCAGTACTTCTCAAAATTTTATTTCATTCTACTAACCATTGTCTTAATGAAAATTCAAACCTTCTTTTACCCTATATCCCTCATTAAGGTACAAATTAGAAGTAGTGTAGTCACTCCCTGAAATTATATTAGTGACTACGTTTAAAACTTCTAGAATCTCACACACCATTTCAACCTTTTTCCATTCATGAAGACTTGGCAGACAATCATAAGTTGGTCCTCTATCTTGAAATCTAGGAAATGCATCTTTGAATTTTAATGCAAAAGATAACATGTCATAAGTGGAGTCCCAATGAGTTGGACAATAAATAACCAACCTTTTTGTACCTAGTTGTAGTTGTTGCACAATTTCAGAAAAAGTGCGAAGTCTAGCCTTAGACAAATTTATGAATTTGACACTCTCACGCACATTCTCAATGATATCCTTAATTTGGAAAAGACCATCTTGGACTAATAAGTTCAGAATATGAGCACAACTACGCACATGAAATAACTTTCCTCCACAAACCAATCTCCTATTTCTTGAAAAATCATCTTTCGAAACTCTCAGACAAACATTATTATATGCATCCAACTAAGATATTAAATAATTTATTTTTTATTTCTCAATCTTTCAAACACTTGTAAATAGCATATGCTATGTTAACACCACAACGAGGAAGAGGAAGATGCACAAAACTCAAGACTCATTTTTGTAACTTCCAATTACCATCAATAAAAAGTCATGTAATAACCATGTATTCAATCTTTTGATTTTGGGACTTCCTAAGATCCGTGGTAAGACTAATCTTGTTAATCTCATTTAATAAAGTTTTCGATTTCTTTTTCTATGCCTCGTACACCTCCTTACACTCCTTCTTAATGGTCTTACGAGGTATTTTTCATAATTCACATTTGTCATTTTCATTAAAAAATTAAATCTCTCCTCTTCTACTATCATGAATGGATGCTCATGCATAAGAATACAATGAGCAATGAGTGCTCTCATTCCAACTTAATCATATTTGCCTCCTAAATCCATAAAAGGAAGGCTAGATGGACTTTGATTAACATTAGACCCCACTGATAAAAAAAACTTATGGTTTTTTGTTTTCTCATTGAAAGTTTTCTTTTACGACAACATTTCAAATGTCAACTCATATTTGTGTTCACTCCTCTACAAATAATACTTAAATTGGTTTTACAATGAACACATTGAGCCCTTTTTGTACCATCTATAAGTGAAACTTCTTTGAATTCAGACCACACATGAGACTTTTTCTTTGTCATTTTGAACTTTGGAGAGAGTCACCTTCTTCTGAATTTAGGGTATCTTCATCTAGGCTCACTTCTGTTACATTCGTAATTCTAGGTGGATATGACTCTGGTGGAGTTGAGTCATTATTTATGGCCACACTAGAACTGGTGTTAACTACTGATGTCAATTGAGTAGGAGGTGCTGACATTCTTACTTCTATAAAAAAAAATTAAAAATTGAAAACATAAAGAAGAAAAACAATCCAAACAACAAAGATAAATCCAAAAAAGAACAAGTGAATTCTAAAAGGGTTGCTCCGACCAAGAAAGAAAAGGGCCAGCACCTTTTTAAATCATGTCTATCTGAGAAGCTTTTTCGCGTCTCTCTCCTCGAGGTATTGTTTGAGTCTTGGTTAAAACTTAGACATGAGAGAAATTCTTCCTCAGTGAGAGCTTTTAATAAGGTAGATGTGCATACCCTTCTCCTTACATAATATTAATTTACATAAAATCAGGCCAAACAGTTTGACCCCAAATCTAATGCACTACTAAGTATGTGACAAGCTCTCACATCAACTCAAAGCTTCGTGTTAAAGGCAAAAAACAACTTTACCATTCCAAAGTTGCGGTTTAAGTTGCACATTAACAAGTAATTTTAGGAATGGGACGATTTTAGTAATAGAAAATACTCATTGACAACCAGCTATTATCTAACAGTCTAATTAAGAAATGACTACGTATAAAGGAGGGTGTTACTACAGAGACACACTCAAATATCAACAATTTTCTCGAGTACTCGGTCAAATCTCTGAGAGGGATTAGAGCAACCTTTCATCCAACTAACAATAATGGCTGAATCTCCTTTAATAACAAAGGGGGAGTGGAAATTTTGGCCCCATGAAGAAGAAACCCCTCCCACAGTAGACTTACTTGGAAGGAGATTGCGACATGGGCGACAAAAAATATGTAAAAATAAATAAAATTTAATATAAAAATAGAGAAAATGATAATAAAGATCATATTAACCACTCATTGCCATTGGAGAGTCGGACTCGAAGATGTCGCACACCAATTTCTTCACAGTCGGAAATGGAGAATGGGGAAATTTTTGAACGGAGGGCTATTTCTCCCTTTCGCCATTTCTCCTTTTCGCCAATCATGTAGAAATTTAGGTTTTTGAACATCTAGTTGATTGGAGAAGACTTACCTGTCTATTCCGTGGCTTCCTTTGGCAACATCCAGATCCGGCAAAGCAAGGAAGGAACTGTAGAAGTTCAAGATCATGGTGGCTGAAATAGGAAACGATTCTGAATACCTGGATGCTATCAAGAGAAAATCGCATTCTAGATATTTTGAATCACCTATTTCTCCAAGATATGCTCGAAATCGAAAACCTTCATATCTTGGAAATGAATATAGGAGAGATTTTGCCGTTCATCCTGAGTTCTGACTGGAGATGGGGAGGTTTCGTTCCGACTGGGGTGGAGAGGAAAGGTTCCGGTCATTCGGCGTCCTTTGATCCCGAGTCCCGATCTCGTTTAAGTAAACGAGCCGGTTCGCAAGCTCGTGAATTGAATCGAGCCTCGTTCGGTTACTGCTCGTTTACTTAAACGAGTCAAAAACCCGTTCTCGAATTCAATTTGAGATCAGGTTATTTCGAATCGAATGAGCCAAAACCGAGCCGAGCTGAGCTCGCGCTATTTGTGAATCGGCTCGGTTTGATACCACCCATAGGTAGAAAGCCCACTCGTCGTATACCTATAGCAAAATCATTTTTTTGTTACGAAATATATTTTTAATATTTTATTTCCCTGTACACATATTAATGAATTCATACACATATTTCTTAAAATTTGAATGAAAAAATGAATTTTTTCTGTTAAATGAAACCTATTAGTGATCAAATTTAAATTTCACCAACGAGCAACTCATATTTTTTAGGCATGGAAATTTGATAGCCAAATTAAAACCCTGATGATGGTCAGCATCATCAACTTTGATCAATGATCCAAATCAAAGGAACTCAATCAATAGTTAACTGATGGACAAAGTTGAAGCTCCTAACGGTCAAAGGAGGTTTGGTTGAACAATTCATCAATTTCAGAAAATCATTTGGTCAAAATCTAGATCACTTATCGAGATCAAAACCCAATTGATGATCAAGATGAAGTTGATGATGCCGAGCCACTACCAAAATTAAATTAGAGGAAAATGCCACTTAAGTGTCACACAAGCAAGGGCGTAGGCACATAAGAAACAGGTTATACCACTAGGAGCTTCACATTATATAACATGGTCTACATCATCCTACACATGGTAGAAAACTTGACTTCGTCATCTCATATTGCAAACTCAAGGAGTGAAGACTTGACTTCGTCCGTGTCACAATCTCGTGGAGTGAAGACCACATGTCGCAATCTCACCAACAGAAGACTTAGAAAACATAGATAGAAGGAAAGAAAGGTGGGGTGGTTCAACGGTACCTCGCCCCTCTATAAATAGTGAGTTTCCTCTAACTTAAGAAGAATCTCTAAGAGGAAGAAGAAATCCTATACGTCCAGTCGTTGGAGCATTGATACACTACTAAACTTTTGCTCAATAAAACATCCAGAAGCGAAAAGAAAGAAAAAAAAGAAAAAAAATTAATCTCCAGAAAAAAAAGGTTCTATTAACAACAAAATTATTTTCACCAAAAAAAAGTATTTTTATGGCTGAAATTAGACTGATGGAAATCTTTCGCTAAAAGGGCAAGAATTTATAATTTGTTACAAAAACTATTTTTTTTCTAACAAATATTTTCTCACCGCTATTAGTATGAGCCACATACCTTAGGTAGAAATTTTTTTCCTCTAAAAAAAAAAGAAATAATTAGCAACAAAATTCACATTTTTGCTAAAAAAATGTAGCCTATTAGCTACAAAAATATTTTCCCAACTAAAGTTTGATATTTTATTTTTCAAACACATTTCTTAATATTTGGTGGAAATTTTCAAATTTCTTCGAGAAAATAACTCTATTAGCAGCAAAAACAATCACCAGAAAATAACTCATATTTTTTTTCATAAATATATTTTTAATATTTTGCGCTATAATTAAATTTCATAGGCAAATGTAGCTTATTAGTGGCGAAAAAATATCGAGAAATAACTTGTATTTTTGGTCTGTTTCATCAACATATTTCTTAGTATTTAACCAAAAAATGAACTAAGAGAGGGAAGGATTGGATCAACTGTGAGCTCCAAAGCGTCCAAATCCTCAAAGGGAGTCTTTCGTTCACGATTTTTCAGAGTACAGGAACATAAGAGAAGGTATAGAACATGATTGCATTTCTGCGTGGAACATAACAAACCTGAGACTTATATAAAACAAACTGAAGCGGGTATAAGAGGGCAACATAAAAGCGAAATATTACATTTTCCTCTTCTAAGCTGTTGGATAGGAGGCATCCATGGCAATCCCACATAGACCCTCTTTGGCATCGACATTCCTCTGCATCCTAATATATCCCTCTTCTCCCCAACTTGAGCCCCATGAGTTCTTCACTAACCAATACATGGTTCCATCACTCGTAGTCCCATAACCAACCACTGTGACCCCGTGGTCTAGACTCGTCCCACATGGACCAGTAAAGACACCGCCGGAATAAAGCTGGAACGGAGATCCACCAGCATCAATGGCAACGGAGACTGGCTGCTTAGCAGCCGCTTTCAGCAGAGCACTCTCACTATTCGCAGGCACATCCTCAAAACCACTGATCTTGGCGGCAGACGATGCCTCCTTCTTGGAGTTGCATTTGCCATCGACCCCCTCGTAGGGGTAAGTAGTTTCAGTTGCAAGTCCACCGTTGTGAAGAATGAACTTGAAGGCATCGTCCATGAGACCGCCGTTACAACCTTGGTCCACACCTCTGGTATCACAGTCCACTAATTCCTGCTCCGATAGAGAAACCAGTTTACCTGTGCTGAGCTTGGTTGCTCCTTCCATTGCTGCAACAGCCGAGAACGCCCAGCAGCATCCTGTTTGGAAAATTTAGTAAGATGTGAACGAGTAGGTAACAACTATACCTTCACTTGCAAACAAAGAGTAGCTTACCGCATTGGCCTTGGTCCTTGACGGGTGTGACCGCACCTTTCTTCCTCCAGTCTACTGTAGATGGCACTGCCGTCACATTTTCGTACCTGAAGAGCGACGAACTTGTATCTCTTAAGGAAGGCCTGAACCCGTTACGAGACGCCCTGAATTCTTCGTTCGTGAGGTCTGCAAATTCATTCACGCTGAGCCTGTAAGTGTTACCACCATCGCTGTTGAATGCTTCTACCAACTGCACATTTTCAGCAAATATCTTAAATCGTCTCTCCTTTTCGGCAGTGTCCTTGTATACTCGCCCATATTTAGCAATCCATTCTTCGTGCCTCTTCACCATGGATGCTTCAGGCAATGTGCGAGACAGGCCTGGGGAAACCCAGACCACCAAAATTAGGAAAGCTACGAGGGCATAGAGCTTTGTTGGTGCCATCGCCGACTACTCCTGCTGTTTAGGTTGGATTAGAAGGTGGGATTATGTCCTCTGCTGCTGCTACAACTCCCTAAAAGAGACGTTTATATAGATTCTCTGTAGCCTTATTATTTGATTGTTGTTTTGGCCTGGATTTGAAGAGGAAGACTAACGTGCCGGAGCAACTGTATTAATTTGAACGTCTATGCATGTCATATTTAATTTTTTACATCAACCACCCAACATGTCGTGAACGATGCTTCACCGTCTTCCCTCTCTTCTACACTGCTTGTCCACAATAGAATCAGCTTCACTTATTATCCGAACGTGTTCAGTGTGTTGGGTGCATGGACATGATTTGCCGAGTGAACCCATGGTACGCGCGAGGTGACTCAGTTTTCCAAGCAATTGCATCGGTGTCCGACTTTCCGGGGTCAGAACCCCCACACCCACAGAATCAGTTGGGCCAGGATTGGTGTCGGATTAGTTCCTGGTTCGGGATCCGATTCCATGATCCAGCTCACTGGATGTAGGTAAAAATGGAGGGGGCATCGAGTCGAGTCGAGCTGAGCTCGAACCTGCATATGTTCGAGATAAACTTATTTAAATATTTCAAACTCGAGCTTGAGCCGAACCCAACCTCAAGCCTAAAATTTTAATCGAACTCGAACTCAATAATTTCAACCGAACGAATTCGAGGTCCAACCTACATTTAAAACTTTGTATAAAATACATGTCTATTAAACTGTGTATAAAATTATGCATAAATTTACTAAAATTGGGCATGACCTCTACATAAAATTGGACATAACCTCTGTACATAAACCCAATATAAATTTGTCTATACGCTATGCATAAAATTCTTCAAAAAAAAAAAAAAAAAAACTGCATAATATTATGCATAAAATTTATTCAATAATCAAACACAAAATTGCCAACTACAATATCAATATCAATTTACAATCACCCAAAAAAAAAAAAACTATAAATCCAGTATAAATTTATAAACTATAGCTATTTCTCTTCGTGCCAGAAAATAATATACTGAGTCCCCATTTGCATGAGCAAAATCTCCACCTATGACAAAACCAAAAGAATAAAACTTATTATTGTCTGATGAAAAAAATTCTTCCACTACTAATTACTTAATGTAGTCAAATATATTAAAATTACCGAGATGAGAAAAAAATGAAAAATCAAGTAACTGGTAGCATTATCTCCATAGTCTACTTTTCATGTTGTAATCACAAAACATAAAAAATTATTCAAAAGTAGATAACTTTTTTATTTTTCTTAACACCGTGAAGAGCCCGAACACAATCACCCCCACAAATCAAAACTTGAATTATATTTGGTGCCATGGAAAAACGATATGGGTCTATTACTCTACCACCAGACTAAAGGTAAAATCTGAAGCTATTGTAGATATGGGAATTAATGAGATGTCTGCTCCCATCTTAGATAATACCCAAAATTTCAAATTATTCACTTTCCACCATTCTACAACATCAAAATCATATTGTGAAGTTTTCTCACAAATATACATTTCTTTTTCCAAAACGATTTTCCAATTCTGATAGTGGCGAATTCACTACTTCCACTTGTTTCACATAAGTCATTAACTTTGACCAACCTGACCTCGATGAAGACTGTGACCTACAACTTGTGGAAAGTCTTGTAGAGCTAATACTTGAAGCAATCCCTTCATTACTTATCTCCACATTATATATGGATAGATATTCATCATAAATCTCATATAAGGTCCATTGAACTAAGTTTATATTTATTGTATCTTCCTCCTCATAATAAATCTCAGAAAAAAACATATTTTGATCAATCTTAATTTGACACTTGTATCCAAAATTGAAGCAACAACAATCAACAAATTGCATTCACCCCAGTACTTCTCAAAATTTTATTTCATTCTACTAACCATTGTCTTAATGAAAATTCAAACCTTCTTTTACCCTATATCCCTCATTAAGGTACAAATTAGAAGTAGTGTAGTCACTCCCTGAAATTATATTAGTGACTACGTTTAAAACTTCTAGAATCTCACACACCATTTCAACCTTTTTCCATTCATGAAGACTTGGCAGACAATCATAAGTTGGTCCTCTATCTTGAAATCTAGGAAATGCATCTTTGAATTTTAATGCAAAAGATAACATGTCATAAGTGGAGTCCCAATGAGTTGGACAATAAATAACCAACCTTTTTGTACCTAGTTGTAGTTGTTGCACAATTTCAGAAAAAGTGCGAAGTCTAGCCTTAGACAAATTTATGAATTTGACACTCTCACGCACATTCTCAATGATATCCTTAATTTGGAAAAGACCATCTTGGACTAATAAGTTCAGAATATGAGCACAACTACGCACATGAAATAACTTTCCTCCACAAACCAATCTCCTATTTCTTGAAAAATCATCTTTCGAAACTCTCAGACAAACATTATTATATGCATCCAACTAAGATATTAAATAATTTATTTTTTATTTCTCAATCTTTCAAACACTTGTAAATAGCATATGCTATGTTAACACCACAACGAGGAAGAGGAAGATGCACAAAACTCAAGACTCATTTTTGTAACTTCCAATTACCATCAATAAAAAGTCATGTAATAACCATGTATTCAATCTTTTGATTTTGGGACTTCCTAAGATCCGTGGTAAGACTAATCTTGTTAATCTCATTTAATAAAGTTTTCGATTTCTTTTTCTATGCCTCGTACACCTCCTTACACTCCTTCTTAATGGTCTTACGAGGTATTTTTCATAATTCACATTTGTCATTTTCATTAAAAAATTAAATCTCTCCTCTTCTACTATCATGAATGGATGCTCATGCATAAGAATACAATGAGCAATGAGTGCTCTCATTCCAACTTAATCATATTTGCCTCCTAAATCCATAAAAGGAAGGCTAGATGGACTTTGATTAACATTAGACCCCACTGATAAAAAAAACTTATGGTTTTTTGTTTTCTCATTGAAAGTTTTCTTTTACGACAACATTTCAAATGTCAACTCATATTTGTGTTCACTCCTCTACAAATAATACTTAAATTGGTTTTACAATGAACACATTGAGCCCTTTTTGTACCATCTATAAGTGAAACTTCTTTGAATTCAGACCACACATGAGACTTTTTCTTTGTCATTTTGAACTTTGGAGAGAGTCACCTTCTTCTGAATTTAGGGTATCTTCATCTAGGCTCACTTCTGTTACATTCGTAATTCTAGGTGGATATGACTCTGGTGGAGTTGAGTCATTATTTATGGCCACACTAGAACTGGTGTTAACTACTGATGTCAATTGAGTAGGAGGTGCTGACATTCTTACTTCTATAAAAAAAAATTAAAAATTGAAAACATAAAGAAGAAAAACAATCCAAACAACAAAGATAAATCCAAAAAAGAACAAGTGAATTCTAAAAGGGTTGCTCCGACCAAGAAAGAAAAGGGCCAGCACCTTTTTAAATCATGTCTATCTGAGAAGCTTTTTCGCGTCTCTCTCCTCGAGGTATTGTTTGAGTCTTGGTTAAAACTTAGACATGAGAGAAATTCTTCCTCAGTGAGAGCTTTTAATAAGGTAGATGTGCATACCCTTCTCCTTACATAATATTAATTTACATAAAATCAGGCCAAACAGTTTGACCCCAAATCTAATGCACTACTAAGTATGTGACAAGCTCTCACATCAACTCAAAGCTTCGTGTTAAAGGCAAAAAACAACTTTACCATTCCAAAGTTGCGGTTTAAGTTGCACATTAACAAGTAATTTTAGGAATGGGACGATTTTAGTAATAGAAAATACTCATTGACAACCAGTTATTATCTAACAGTCTAATTAAGAAATGACTACGTATAAAGGAGGGTGTAACTACAGAGACACACTCAAATATCAACAATTTTCTCGAGTACTCGGTCAAATCTCTGAGAGGGATTAGAGCAACCTTTCATCCAACTAACAATAATGGCTGAATCTCCTTTAATAACAAAGGGGGAGTGGAAATTTTGGCCCCATGAAGAAGAAACCCCTCCCACAGTAGACTTACTTGGAAGGAGATTGCGACATGGGCGACAAAAAATATGTAAAAATAAATAAAATTTAATATAAAAATAGAGAAAATGATAATAAAGATCATATTAACCACTCATTGCCATTGGAGAGTCGGACTCGAAGATGTCGCACACCAATTTCTTCACAGTCGGAAATGGAGAATGGGGAAATTTTTGAACGGAGGGCTATTTCTCCCTTTCGCCATTTCTCCTTTTCGCCAATCATGTAGAAATTTAGGTTTTTGAACATCTAGTTGATTGGAGAAGACTTACCTGTCTATTCCGTGGCTTCCTTTGGCAACATCCAGATCCGGCAAAGCAAGGAAGGAACTGTAGAAGTTCAAGATCATGGTGGCTGAAATAGGAAACGATTCTGAATACCTGGATGCTATCAAGAGAAAATCGCATTCTAGATATTTTGAATCACCTATTTCTCCAAGATATGCTCGAAATCGAAAACCTTCATATCTTGGAAATGAATATAGGAGAGATTTTGCCTTTCATCCTGAGTTCTGACTGGAGATGGGGAGGTTTCGTTCCGACTGGGGTGGAGAGGAAAGGTTCCGGTCATTCGGCGTCCTTTGATCCCGAGTCCCGATCTCGTTTAAGTAAACGAGCCGGTTCGCAAGCTCGTGAATTGAATCGAGCCTCGTTCGGTTATTGCTCGTTTACTTAAACGAGTCAAAAACCCGTTCTCGAATTCAATTTGAGATCAGGTTATTTCGAATCGAATGAGCCAAAACCGAGCCGAGCTGAGCTCGCGCTATTTGTGAATCGGCTCGGTTTGATACCACCCATAGGTAGAAAGCCCACTCGTCGTATACCTATAGCAAAATCATTTTTTTGTTACGAAATATATTTTTAATATTTTATTTCCCTGTACACATATTAATGAATTCATACACATATTTCTTAAAATTTGAATGAAAAAATGAATTTTTTCTGTTAAATGAAACCTATTAGTGATCAAATTTAAATTTCACCAACGAGCAACTCATATTTTTTAGGCATGGAAATTTGATAGCCAAATTAAAACCCTGATGATGGTCAGCATCATCAACTTTGATCAATGATCCAAATCAAAGGAACTCAATCAATAGTTAACTGATGGACAAAGTTGAAGCTCCTAACGGTCAAAGGAGGTTTGGTTGAACAATTCATCAATTTCAGAAAATCATTTGGTCAAAATCTAGATCACTTATCGAGATCAAAACCCAATTGATGATCAAGATGAAGTTGATGATGCCGAGCCACTACCAAAATTAAATTAGAGGAAAATGCCACTTAAGTGTCACACAAGCAAGGGCGTAGGCACATAAGAAACAGGTTATACCACTAGGAGCTTCACATTATATAACATGGTCTACATCATCCTACACATGGTAGAAAACTTGACTTCGTCATCTCATATTGCAAACTCAAGGAGTGAAGACTTGACTTCGTCCGTGTCACAATCTCGTGGAGTGAAGACCACATGTCGCAATCTCACCAACAGAAGACTTAGAAAACATAGATAGAAGGAAAGAAAGGTGGGGTGGTTCAACGGTACCTCGCCCCTCTATAAATAGTGAGTTTCCTCTAACTTAAGAAGAATCTCTAAGAGGAAGAAGAAATCCTATACGTCCAGTCGTTGGAGCATTGATACACTACTAAACTTTTGCTCAATAAAACATCCAGAAGCGAAAAGAAAGAAAAAAAAGAAAAAAAATTAATCTCCAGAAAAAAAAGGTTCTATTAACAACAAAATTATTTTCACCAAAAAAAAGTATTTTTATGGCTGAAATTAGACTGATGGAAATCTTTCGCTAAAAGGGCAAGAATTTATAATTTGTTACAAAAACTATTTTTTTTCTAACAAATATTTTCTCACCGCTATTAGTATGAGCCACATACCTTAGGTAGAAATTTTTTTCCTCTAAAAAAAAAAGAAATAATTAGCAACAAAATTCACATTTTTGCTAAAAAAATGTAGCCTATTAGCTACAAAAATATTTTCCCAACTAAAGTTTGATATTTTATTTTTCAAACACATTTCTTAATATTTGGTGGAAATTTTCAAATTTCTTCGAGAAAATAACTCTATTAGCAGCAAAAACAATCACCAGAAAATAACTCATATTTTTTTTCATAAATATATTTTTAATATTTTGCGCTATAATTAAATTTCATAGGCAAATGTAGCTTATTAGTGGCGAAAAAATATCGAGAAATAACTTGTATTTTTGGTCTGTTTCATCAACATATTTCTTAGTATTTAACCAAAAAATGAACTAAGAGAGGGAAGGATTGGATCAACTGTGAGCTCCAAAGCGTCCAAATCCTCAAAGGGAGTCTTTCGTTCACGATTTTTCAGAGTACAGGAACATAAGAGAAGGTATAGAACATGATTGCATTTCTGCGTGGAACATAACAAACCTGAGACTTATATAAAACAAACTGAAGCGGGTATAAGAGGGCAACATAAAAGCGAAATATTACATTTTCCTCTTCTAAGCTGTTGGATAGGAGGCATCCATGGCAATCCCACATAGACCCTCTTTGGCATCGACATTCCTCTGCATCCTAATATATCCCTCTTCTCCCCAACTTGAGCCCCATGAGTTCTTCACTAACCAATACATGGTTCCATCACTCGTAGTCCCATAACCAACCACTGTGACCCCGTGGTCTAGACTCGTCCCACATGGACCAGTAAAGACACCGCCGGAATAAAGCTGGAACGGAGATCCACCAGCATCAATGGCAACGGAGACTGGCTGCTTAGCAGCCGCTTTCAGCAGAGCACTCTCACTATTCGCAGGCACATCCTCAAAACCACTGATCTTGGCGGCAGACGATGCCTCCTTCTTGGAGTTGCATTTGCCATCGACCCCCTCGTAGGGGTAAGTAGTTTCAGTTGCAAGTCCACCGTTGTGAAGAATGAACTTGAAGGCATCGTCCATGAGACCGCCGTTACAACCTTGGTCCACACCTCTGGTATCACAGTCCACTAATTCCTGCTCCGATAGAGAAACCAGTTTACCTGTGCTGAGCTTGGTTGCTCCTTCCATTGCTGCAACAGCCGAGAACGCCCAGCAGCATCCTGTTTGGAAAATTTAGTAAGATGTGAACGAGTAGGTAACAACTATACCTTCACTTGCAAACAAAGAGTAGCTTACCGCATTGGCCTTGGTCCTTGACGGGTGTGACCGCACCTTTCTTCCTCCAGTCTACTGTAGATGGCACTGCCGTCACATTTTCGTACCTGAAGAGCGACGAACTTGTATCTCTTAAGGAAGGCCTGAACCCGTTACGAGACGCCCTGAATTCTTCGTTCGTGAGGTCTGCAAATTCATTCACGCTGAGCCTGTAAGTGTTACCACCATCGCTGTTGAATGCTTCTACCAACTGCACATTTTCAGCAAATATCTTAAATCGTCTCTCCTTTTCGGCAGTGTCCTTGTATACTCGCCCATATTTAGCAATCCATTCTTCGTGCCTCTTCACCATGGATGCTTCAGGCAATGTGCGAGACAGGCCTGGGGAAACCCAGACCACCAAAATTAGGAAAGCTACGAGGGCATAGAGCTTTGTTGGTGCCATCGCCGACTACTCCTGCTGTTTAGGTTGGATTAGAAGGTGGGATTATGTCCTCTGCTGCTGCTACAACTCCCTAAAAGAGACGTTTATATAGATTCTCTGTAGCCTTATTATTTGATTGTTGTTTTGGCCTGGATTTGAAGAGGAAGACTAACGTGCCGGAGCAACTGTATTAATTTGAACGTCTATGCATGTCATATTTAATTTTTTACATCAACCACCCAACATGTCGTGAACGATGCTTCACCGTCTTCGCTCTCTTCTACACTGCTTGTCCACAATAGAATCAGCTTCACTTATTATCCGAACGTGTTCAGTGTGTTGGGTGCATGGACATGATTTGCCGAGTGAACCCATGGTACGCGCGAGGTGACTCAGTTTTCCAAGCAATTGCATCGGTGTCCGACTTTCCGGGGTCAGAACCCCCACACCCACAGAATCAGTTGGGCCAGGATTGGTGTCGGATTAGTTCCTGGTTCGGGATCCGATTCCATGATCCAGCTCACTGGATGTAGGTAAAAATGGAGGGGGCATCGAGTCGAGTCGAGCTGAGCTCGAACCTGCATATGTTCGAGATAAACTTATTTAAATATTTCAAACTCGAGCTTGAGCCGAACCCAACCTCAAGCCTAAAATTTTAATCGAACTCGAACTCAATAATTTCAACCGAACGAATTCGAGGTCCAACCTACATTTAAAACTTTGTATAAAATACATGTCTATTAAACTGTGTATAAAATTATGCATAAATTTACTAAAATTGGGCATGACCTCTACATAAAATTGGACATAACCTCTGTACATAAACCCAATATAAATTTGTCTATACGCTATGCATAAAATTCTTCAAAAAAAAAAAAAAAAAAACTGCATAATATTATGCATAAAATTTATTCAATAATCAAACACAAAATTGCCAACTACAATATCAATATCAATTTACAATCACCCAAAAAAAAAAAACTATAAATCCAGTATAAATTTATAAACTATAGCTATTTCTCTTCGTGCCAGAAAATAATATACTGAGTCCCCATTTGCATGAGCAAAATCTCCACCTATGACAAAACCAAAAGAATAAAACTTATTATTGTCTGATGAAAAAAATTCTTCCACTACTAATTACTTAATGTAGTCAAATATATTAAAATTACCGAGATGAGAAAAAAATGAAAAATCAAGTAACTGGTAGCATTATCTCCATAGTCTACTTTTCATGTTGTAATCACAAAACATAAAAAATTATTCAAAAGTAGATAACTTTTTTATTTTTCTTAACACCGTGAAGAGCCCGAACACAATCACCCCCACAAATCAAAACTTGAATTATATTTGGTGCCATGGAAAAACGATATGGGTCTATTACTCTACCACCAGACTAAAGGTAAAATCTGAAGCTATTGTAGATATGGGAATTAATGAGATGTCTGCTCCCATCTTAGATAATACCCAAAATTTCAAATTATTCACTTTCCACCATTCTACAACATCAAAATCATATTGTGAAGTTTTCTCACAAATATACATTTCTTTTTCCAAAACGATTTTCCAATTCTGATAGTGGCGAATTCACTACTTCCACTTGTTTCACATAAGTCATTAACTTTGACCAACCTGACCTTGATGAAGACTGTGACCTACAACTTGTGGAAAGTCTTGTAGAGCTAATACTTGAAGCAATCCCTTCATTACTTATCTCCACATTATATATGGATAGATATTCATCATAAATCTCATATAAGGTCCATTGAACTAAGTTTATATTTATTGTATCTTCCTCCTCATAATAAATCTCAGAAAAAAACATATTTTGATCAATCTTAATTTGACACTTGTATCCAAAATTGAAGCAACAACAATCAACAAATTGCATTCACCCCAGTACTTCTCAAAATTTTATTTCATTCTACTAACCATTGTCTTAATGAAAATTCAAACCTTCTTTTACCCTATATCCCTCATTAAGGTACAAATTAGAAGTAGTGTAGTCACTCCCTGAAATTATATTAGTGACTACGTTTAAAACTTCTAGAATCTCACACACCATTTCAACCTTTTTCCATTCATGAAGACTTGGCAGACAATCATAAGTTGGTCCTCTATCTTGAAATCTAGGAAATGCATCTTTGAATTTTAATGCAAAAGATAACATGTCATAAGTGGAGTCCCAATGAGTTGGACAATAAATAACCAACATTTTTGTACCTAGTTGTAGTTGTTGCACAATTTCAGAAAAAGTGCGAAGTCTAGCCTTAGACAAATTTATGAATTTGACACTCTCACGCACATTCTCAATGATATCCTTAATTTGGAAAAGACCATCTTGGACTAATAAGTTCAGAATATGAGCACAACTACGCACATGAAATAACTTTCCTCCACAAACCAATCTCCTATTTCTTGAAAAATCATCTTTCGAAACTCTCAGACAAACATTATTATATGCATCCAACTAAGATATTAAATAATTTATTTTTTATTTCTCAATCTTTCAAACACTTGTAAATAGCATATGCTATGTTAACACCACAACGAGGAAGAGGAAGATGCACAAAACTCAAGACTCATTTTTGTAACTTCCAATTACCATCAATAAAAAGTCATGTAATAACCATGTATTCAATCTTTTGATTTTGGGACTTCCTAAGATCCGTGGTAAGACTAATCTTGTTAATCTCATTTAATAAAGTTTTCGATTTCTTTTTCTATGCCTCGTACACCTCCTTACACTCCTTCTTAATGGTCTTACGAGGTATTTTTCATAATTCACATTTGTCATTTTCATTAAAAAATTAAATCTCTCCTCTTCTACTATCATGAATGGATGCTCATGCATAAGAATACAATGAGCAATGAGTGCTCTCATTCCAACTTAATCATATTTGCCTCCTAAATCCATAAAAGGAAGGCTAGATGGACTTTGATTAACATTAGACCCCACTGATAAAAAAAACTTATGGTTTTTTGTTTTCTCATTGAAAGTTTTCTTTTACGACAACATTTCAAATGTCAACTCATATTTGTGTTCACTCCTCTACAAATAATACTTAAATTGGTTTTACAATGAACACATTGAGCCCTTTTTGTACCATCTATAAGTGAAACTTCTTTGAATTCAGACCACACATGAGACTTTTTCTTTGTCATTTTGAACTTTGGAGAGAGTCACCTTCTTCTGAATTTAGGGTATCTTCATCTAGGCTCACTTCTGTTACATTCGTAATTCTAGGTGGATATGACTCTGGTGGAGTTGAGTCATTATTTATGGCCACACTAGAACTGGTGTTAACTACTGATGTCAATTGAGTAGGAGGTGCTGACATTCTTACTTCTATAAAAAAAAATTAAAAATTGAAAACATAAAGAAGAAAAACAATCCAAACAACAAAGATAAATCCAAAAAAGAACAAGTGAATTCTAAAAGGGTTGCTCCGACCAAGAAAGAAAAGGGCCAGCACCTTTTTAAATCATGTCTATCTGAGAAGCTTTTTCGCGTCTCTCTCCTCGAGGTATTGTTTGAGTCTTGGTTAAAACTTAGACATGAGAGAAATTCTTCCTCAGTGAGAGCTTTTAATAAGGTAGATGTGCATACCCTTCTCCTTACATAATATTAATTGACATAAAATCAGGCCAAACAGTTTGACCCCAAATCTAATGCACTACTAAGTATGTGACAAGCTCTCACATCAACTCAAAGCTTCGTGTTAAAGGCAAAAAACAACTTTACCATTCCAAAGTTGCGGTTTAAGTTGCACATTAACAAGTAATTTTAGGAATGGGACGATTTTAGTAATAGAAAATACTCATTGACAACCAGCTATTATCTAACAGTCTAATTAAGAAATGACTACGTATAAAGGAGGGTGTTACTACAGAGACACACTCAAATATCAACAATTTTCTCGAGTACTCGGTCAAATCTCTGAGAGGGATTAGAGCAACCTTTCATCCAACTAACAATAATGGCTGAATCTCCTTTAATAACAAAGGGGGAGTGGAAATTTTGGCCCCATGAAGAAGAAACCCCTCCCACAGTAGACTTACTTGGAAGGAGATTGCGACATGGGCGACAAAAAATATGTAAAAATAAATAAAATTTAATATAAAAATAGAGAAAATGATAATAAAGATCATATTAACCACTCATTGCCATTGGAGAGTCGGACTCGAAGATGTCGCACACCAATTTCTTCACAGTCGGAAATGGAGAATGGGGAAATTTTTGAACGGAGGGCTATTTCTCCCTTTCGCCATTTCTCCTTTTCGCCAATCATGTAGAAATTTAGGTTTTTGAACATCTAGTTGATTGGAGAAGACTTACCTGTCTATTCCGTGGCTTCCTTTGGCAACATCCAGATCCGGCAAAGCAAGGAAGGAACTGTAGAAGTTCAAGATCATGGTGGCTGAAATAGGAAACGATTCTGAATACCTGGATGCTATCAAGAGAAAATCGCATTCTAGATATTTTGAATCACCTATTTCTCCAAGATATGCTCGAAATCGAAAACCTTCATATCTTGGAAATGAATATAGGAGAGATTTTGCCTTTCATCCTGAGTTCTGACTGGAGATGGGGAGGTTTCGTTCCGACTGGGGTGGAGAGGAAAGGTTCCGGTCATTCGGCGTCCTTTGATCCCGAGTCCCGATCTCGTTTAAGTAAACGAGCCGGTTCGCAAGCTCGTGAATTGAATCGAGCCTCGTTCGGTTACTGCTCGTTTACTTAAACGAGTCAAAAACCCGTTCTCGAATTCAATTTGAGATCAGGTTATTTCGAATCGAATGAGCCAAAACCGAGCCGAGCTGAGCTCGCGCTATTTGTGAATCGGCTCGGTTTGATACCACCCATAGGTAGAAAGCCCACTCGTCGTATACCTATAGCAAAATCATTTTTTTGTTACGAAATATATTTTTAATATTTTATTTCCCTGTACACATATTAATGAATTCATACACATATTTCTTAAAATTTGAATGAAAAAATGAATTTTTTCTGTTAAATGAAACCTATTAGTGATCAAATTTAAATTTCACCAACGAGCAACTCATATTTTTTAGGCATGGAAATTTGATAGCCAAATTAAAACCCTGATGATGGTCAGCATCATCAACTTTGATCAATGATCCAAATCAAAGGAACTCAATCAATAGTTAACTGATGGACAAAGTTGAAGCTCCTAACGGTCAAAGGAGGTTTGGTTGAACAATTCATCAATTTCAGAAAATCATTTGGTCAAAATCTAGATCACTTATCGAGATCAAAACCCAATTGATGATCAAGATGAAGTTGATGATGCCGAGCCACTACCAAAATTAAATTAGAGGAAAATGCCACTTAAGTGTCACACAAGCAAGGGCGTAGGCACATAAGAAACAGGTTATACCACTAGGAGCTTCACATTATATAACATGGTCTACATCATCCTACACATGGTAGAAAACTTGACTTCGTCATCTCATATTGCAAACTCAAGGAGTGAAGACTTGACTTCGTCCGTGTCACAATCTCGTGGAGTGAAGACCACATGTCGCAATCTCACCAACAGAAGACTTAGAAAACATAGATAGAAGGAAAGAAAGGTGGGGTGGTTCAACGGTACCTCGCCCCTCTATAAATAGTGAGTTTCCTCTAACTTAAGAAGAATCTCTAAGAGGAAGAAGAAATCCTATACGTCCAGTCGTTGGAGCATTGATACACTACTAAACTTTTGCTCAATAAAACATCCAGAAGCGAAAAGAAAGAAAAAAAAGAAAAAAAATTAATCTCCAGAAAAAAAAGGTTCTATTAACAACAAAATTATTTTCACCAAAAAAAAGTATTTTTATGGCTGAAATTAGACTGATGGAAATCTTTCGCTAAAAGGGCAAGAATTTATAATTTGTTACAAAAACTATTTTTTTTCTAACAAATATTTTCTCACCGCTATTAGTATGAGCCACATACCTTAGGTAGAAATTTTTTTCCTCTAAAAAAAAAAGAAATAATTAGCAACAAAATTCACATTTTTGCTAAAAAAATGTAGCCTATTAGCTACAAAAATATTTTCCCAACTAAAGTTTGATATTTTATTTTTCAAACACATTTCTTAATATTTGGTGGAAATTTTCAAATTTCTTCGAGAAAATAACTCTATTAGCAGCAAAAACAATCACCAGAAAATAACTCATATTTTTTTTCATAAATATATTTTTAATATTTTGCGCTATAATTAAATTTCATAGGCAAATGTAGCTTATTAGTGGCGAAAAAATATCGAGAAATAACTTGTATTTTTGGTCTGTTTCATCAACATATTTCTTAGTATTTAACCAAAAAATGAACTAAGAGAGGGAAGGATTGGATCAACTGTGAGCTCCAAAGCGTCCAAATCCTCAAAGGGAGTCTTTCGTTCACGATTTTTCAGAGTACAGGAACATAAGAGAAGGTATAGAACATGATTGCATTTCTGCGTGGAACATAACAAACCTGAGACTTATATAAAACAAACTGAAGCGGGTATAAGAGGGCAACATAAAAGCGAAATATTACATTTTCCTCTTCTAAGCTGTTGGATAGGAGGCATCCATGGCAATCCCACATAGACCCTCTTTGGCATCGACATTCCTCTGCATCCTAATATATCCCTCTTCTCCCCAACTTGAGCCCCATGAGTTCTTCACTAACCAATACATGGTTCCATCACTCGTAGTCCCATAACCAACCACTGTGACCCCGTGGTCTAGACTCGTCCCACATGGACCAGTAAAGACACCGCCGGAATAAAGCTGGAACGGAGATCCACCAGCATCAATGGCAACGGAGACTGGCTGCTTAGCAGCCGCTTTCAGCAGAGCACTCTCACTATTCGCAGGCACATCCTCAAAACCACTGATCTTGGCGGCAGACGATGCCTCCTTCTTGGAGTTGCATTTGCCATCGACCCCCTCGTAGGGGTAAGTAGTTTCAGTTGCAAGTCCACCGTTGTGAAGAATGAACTTGAAGGCATCGTCCATGAGACCGCCGTTACAACCTTGGTCCACACCTCTGGTATCACAGTCCACTAATTCCTGCTCCGATAGAGAAACCAGTTTACCTGTGCTGAGCTTGGTTGCTCCTTCCATTGCTGCAACAGCCGAGAACGCCCAGCAGCATCCTGTTTGGAAAATTTAGTAAGATGTGAACGAGTAGGTAACAACTATACCTTCACTTGCAAACAAAGAGTAGCTTACCGCATTGGCCTTGGTCCTTGACGGGTGTGACCGCACCTTTCTTCCTCCAGTCTACTGTAGATGGCACTGCCGTCACATTTTCGTACCTGAAGAGCGACGAACTTGTATCTCTTAAGGAAGGCCTGAACCCGTTACGAGACGCCCTGAATTCTTCGTTCGTGAGGTCTGCAAATTCATTCACGCTGAGCCTGTAAGTGTTACCACCATCGCTGTTGAATGCTTCTACCAACTGCACATTTTCAGCAAATATCTTAAATCGTCTCTCCTTTTCGGCAGTGTCCTTGTATACTCGCCCATATTTAGCAATCCATTCTTCGTGCCTCTTCACCATGGATGCTTCAGGCAATGTGCGAGACAGGCCTGGGGAAACCCAGACCACCAAAATTAGGAAAGCTACGAGGGCATAGAGCTTTGTTGGTGCCATCGCCGACTACTCCTGCTGTTTAGGTTGGATTAGAAGGTGGGATTATGTCCTCTGCTGCTGCTACAACTCCCTAAAAGAGACGTTTATATAGATTCTCTGTAGCCTTATTATTTGATTGTTGTTTTGGCCTGGATTTGAAGAGGAAGACTAACGTGCCGGAGCAACTGTATTAATTTGAACGTCTATGCATGTCATATTTAATTTTTTACATCAACCACCCAACATGTCGTGAACGATGCTTCACCGTCTTCGCTCTCTTCTACACTGCTTGTCCACAATAGAATCAGCTTCACTTATTATCCGAACGTGTTCAGTGTGTTGGGTGCATGGACATGATTTGCCGAGTGAACCCATGGTACGCGCGAGGTGACTCAGTTTTCCAAGCAATTGCATCGGTGTCCGACTTTCCGGGGTCAGAACCCCCACACCCACAGAATCAGTTGGGCCAGGATTGGTGTCGGATTAGTTCCTGGTTCGGGATCCGATTCCATGATCCAGCTCACTGGATGTAGGTAAAAATGGAGGGGGCATCGAGTCGAGTCGAGCTGAGCTCGAACCTGCATATGTTCGAGATAAACTTATTTAAATATTTCAAACTCGAGCTTGAGCCGAACCCAACCTCAAGCCTAAAATTTTAATCGAACTCGAACTCAATAATTTCAACCGAACGAATTCGAGGTCCAACCTACATTTAAAACTTTGTATAAAATACATGTCTATTAAACTGTGTATAAAATTATGCATAAATTTACTAAAATTGGGCATGACCTCTACATAAAATTGGACATAACCTCTGTACATAAACCCAATATAAATTTGTCTATACGCTATGCATAAAATTCTTCAAAAAAAAAAAAAAAAAAAAAAACTGCATAATATTATGCATAAAATTTATTCAATAATCAAACACAAAATTGCCAACTACAATATCAATATCAATTTACAATCACCCAAAAAAAAAAAAACTATAAATCCAGTATAAATTTATAAACTATAGCTATTTCTCTTCGTGCCAGAAAATAATATACTGAGTCCCCATTTGCATGAGCAAAATCTCCACCTATGACAAAACCAAAAGAATAAAACTTATTATTGTCTGATGAAAAAAATTCTTCCACTACTAATTACTTAATGTAGTCAAATATATTAAAATTACCGAGATGAGAAAAAAATGAAAAATCAAGTAACTGGTAGCATTATCTCCATAGTCTACTTTTCATGTTGTAATCACAAAACATAAAAAATTATTCAAAAGTAGATAACTTTTTTATTTTTCTTAACACCGTGAAGAGCCCGAACACAATCACCCCCACAAATCAAAACTTGAATTATATTTGGTGCCATGGAAAAACGATATGGGTCTATTACTCTACCACCAGACTAAAGGTAAAATCTGAAGCTATTGTAGATATGGGAATTAATGAGATGTCTGCTCCCATCTTAGATAATACCCAAAATTTCAAATTATTCACTTTCCACCATTCTACAACATCAAAATCATATTGTGAAGTTTTCTCACAAATATACATTTCTTTTTCCAAAACGATTTTCCAATTCTGATAGTGGCGAATTCACTACTTCCACTTGTTTCACATAAGTCATTAACTTTGACCAACCTGACCTCGATGAAGACTGTGACCTACAACTTGTGGAAAGTCTTGTAGAGCTAATACTTGAAGCAATCCCTTCATTACTTATCTCCACATTATATATGGATAGATATTCATCATAAATCTCATATAAGGTCCATTGAACTAAGTTTATATTTATTGTATCTTCCTCCTCATAATAAATCTCAGAAAAAAACATATTTTGATCAATCTTAATTTGACACTTGTATCCAAAATTGAAGCAACAACAATCAACAAATTGCATTCACCCCAGTACTTCTCAAAATTTTATTTCATTCTACTAACCATTGTCTTAATGAAAATTCAAACCTTCTTTTACCCTATATCCCTCATTAAGGTACAAATTAGAAGTAGTGTAGTCACTCCCTGAAATTATATTAGTGACTACGTTTAAAACTTCTAGAATCTCACACACCATTTCAACCTTTTTCCATTCATGAAGACTTGGCAGACAATCATAAGTTGGTCCTCTATCTTGAAATCTAGGAAATGCATCTTTGAATTTTAATGCAAAAGATAACATGTCATAAGTGGAGTCCCAATGAGTTGGACAATAAATAACCAACCTTTTTGTACCTAGTTGTAGTTGTTGCACAATTTCAGAAAAAGTGCGAAGTCTAGCCTTAGACAAATTTATGAATTTGACACTCTCACGCACATTCTCAATGATATCCTTAATTTGGAAAAGACCATCTTGGACTAATAAGTTCAGAATATGAGCACAACTACGCACATGAAATAACTTTCCTCCACAAACCAATCTCCTATTTCTTGAAAAATCATCTTTCGAAACTCTCAGACAAACATTATTATATGCATCCAACTAAGATATTAAATAATTTATTTTTTATTTCTCAATCTTTCAAACACTTGTAAATAGCATATGCTATGTTAACACCACAACGAGGAAGAGGAAGATGCACAAAACTCAAGACTCATTTTTGTAACTTCCAATTACCATCAATAAAAAGTCATGTAATAACCATGTATTCAATCTTTTGATTTTGGGACTTCCTAAGATCCGTGGTAAGACTAATCTTGTTAATCTCATTTAATAAAGTTTTCGATTTCTTTTTCTATGCCTCGTACACCTCCTTACACTCCTTCTTAATGGTCTTACGAGGTATTTTTCATAATTCACATTTGTCATTTTCATTAAAAAATTAAATCTCTCCTCTTCTACTATCATGAATGGATGCTCATGCATAAGAATACAATGAGCAATGAGTGCTCTCATTCCAACTTAATCATATTTGCCTCCTAAATCCATAAAAGGAAGGCTAGATGGACTTTGATTAACATTAGACCCCACTGATAAAAAAAACTTATGGTTTTTTGTTTTCTCATTGAAAGTTTTCTTTTACGACAACATTTCAAATGTCAACTCATATTTGTGTTCACTCCTCTACAAATAATACTTAAATTGGTTTTACAATGAACACATTGAGCCCTTTTTGTACCATCTATAAGTGAAACTTCTTTGAATTCAGACCACACATGAGACTTTTTCTTTGTCATTTTGAACTTTGGAGAGAGTCACCTTCTTCTGAATTTAGGGTATCTTCATCTAGGCTCACTTCTGTTACATTCGTAATTCTAGGTGGATATGACTCTGGTGGAGTTGAGTCATTATTTATGGCCACACTAGAACTGGTGTTAACTACTGATGTCAATTGAGTAGGAGGTGCTGACATTCTTACTTCTATAAAAAAAAATTAAAAATTGAAAACATAAAGAAGAAAAACAATCCAAACAACAAAGATAAATCCAAAAAAGAACAAGTGAATTCTAAAAGGGTTGCTCCGACCAAGAAAGAAAAGGGCCAGCACCTTTTTAAATCATGTCTATCTGAGAAGCTTTTTCGCGTCTCTCTCCTCGAGGTATTGTTTGAGTCTTGGTTAAAACTTAGACATGAGAGAAATTCTTCCTCAGTGAGAGCTTTTAATAAGGTAGATGTGCATACCCTTCTCCTTACATAATATTAATTTACATAAAATCAGGCCAAACAGTTTGACCCCAAATCTAATGCACTACTAAGTATGTGACAAGCTCTCACATCAACTCAAAGCTTCGTGTTAAAGGCAAAAAACAACTTTACCATTCCAAAGTTGCGGTTTAAGTTGCACATTAACAAGTAATTTTAGGAATGGGACGATTTTAGTAATAGAAAATACTCATTGACAACCAGCTATTATCTAACAGTCTAATTAAGAAATGACTACGTATAAAGGAGGGTGTTACTACAGAGACACACTCAAATATCAACAATTTTCTCGAGTACTCGGTCAAATCTCTGAGAGGGATTAGAGCAACCTTTCATCCAACTAACAATAATGGCTGAATCTCCTTTAATAACAAAGGGGGAGTGGAAATTTTGGCCCCATGAAGAAGAAACCCCTCCCACAGTAGACTTACTTGGAAGGAGATTGCGACATGGGCGACAAAAAATATGTAAAAATAAATAAAATTTAATATAAAAATAGAGAAAATGATAATAAAGATCATATTAACCACTCATTGCCATTGGAGAGTCGGACTCGAAGATGTCGCACACCAATTTCTTCACAGTCGGAAATGGAGAATGGGGAAATTTTTGAACGGAGGGCTATTTCTCCCTTTCGCCGTTTCTCCTTTTCGCCAATCATGTAGAAATTTAGGTTTTTGAACATCTAGTTGATTGGAGAAGACTTACCTGTCTATTCCGTGGCTTCCTTTGGCAACATCCAGATCCGGCAAAGCAAGGAAGGAACTGTAGAAGTTCAAGATCATGGTGGCTGAAATAGGAAACGATTCTGAATACCTGGATGCTATCAAGAGAAAATCGCATTCTAGATATTTTGAATCACCTATTTCTCCAAGATATGCTCGAAATCGAAAACCTTCATATCTTGGAAATGAATATAGGAGAGATTTTGCCGTTCATCCTGAGTTCTGACTGGAGATGGGGAGGTTTCGTTCCGACTGGGGTGGAGAGGAAAGGTTCCGGTCATTCGGCGTCCTTTGATCCCGAGTCCCGATCTCGTTTAAGTAAACGAGCCGGTTCGCAAGCTCGTGAATTGAATCGAGCCTCGTTCGGTTACTGCTCGTTTACTTAAACGAGTCAAAAACCCGTTCTCGAATTCAATTTGAGATCAGGTTATTTCGAATCGAATGAGCCAAAACCGAGCCGAGCTGAGCTCGCGCTATTTGTGAATCGGCTCGGTTTGATACCACCCATAGGTAGAAAGCCCACTCGTCGTATACCTATAGCAAAATCATTTTTTTGTTACGAAATATATTTTTAATATTTTATTTCCCTGTACACATATTAATGAATTCATACACATATTTCTTAAAATTTGAATGAAAAAATGAATTTTTTCTGTTAAATGAAACCTATTAGTGATCAAATTTAAATTTCACCAACGAGCAACTCATATTTTTTAGGCATGGAAATTTGATAGCCAAATTAAAACCCTGATGATGGTCAGCATCATCAACTTTGATCAATGATCCAAATCAAAGGAACTCAATCAATAGTTAACTGATGGACAAAGTTGAAGCTCCTAACGGTCAAAGGAGGTTTGGTTGAACAATTCATCAATTTCAGAAAATCATTTGGTCAAAATCTAGATCACTTATCGAGATCAAAACCCAATTGATGATCAAGATGAAGTTGATGATGCCGAGCCACTACCAAAATTAAATTAGAGGAAAATGCCACTTAAGTGTCACACAAGCAAGGGCGTAGGCACATAAGAAACAGGTTATACCACTAGGAGCTTCACATTATATAACATGGTCTACATCATCCTACACATGGTAGAAAACTTGACTTCGTCATCTCATATTGCAAACTCAAGGAGTGAAGACTTGACTTCGTCCGTGTCACAATCTCGTGGAGTGAAGACCACATGTCGCAATCTCACCAACAGAAGACTTAGAAAACATAGATAGAAGGAAAGAAAGGTGGGGTGGTTCAACGGTACCTCGCCCCTCTATAAATAGTGAGTTTCCTCTAACTTAAGAAGAATCTCTAAGAGGAAGAAGAAATCCTATACGTCCAGTCGTTGGAGCATTGATACACTACTAAACTTTTGCTCAATAAAACATCCAGAAGCGAAAAGAAAGAAAAAAAAGAAAAAAAATTAATCTCCAGAAAAAAAAGGTTCTATTAACAACAAAATTATTTTCACCAAAAAAAAGTATTTTTATGGCTGAAATTAGACTGATGGAAATCTTTCGCTAAAAGGGCCAGAATTTATAATTTGTTACAAAAACTATTTTTTTTCTAACAAATATTTTCTCACCGCTATTAGTATGAGCCACATACCTTAGGTAGAAATTTTTTTCCTCTAAAAAAAAAAGAAATAATTAGCAACAAAATTCACATTTTTGCTAAAAAAATGTAGCCTATTAGCTACAAAAATATTTTCCCAACTAAAGTTTGATATTTTATTTTTCAAACACATTTCTTAATATTTGGTGGAAATTTTCAAATTTCTTCGAGAAAATAACTCTATTAGCAGCAAAAACAATCACCAGAAAATAACTCATATTTTTTTTCATAAATATATTTTTAATATTTTGCGCTATAATTAAATTTCATAGGCAAATGTAGCTTATTAGTGGCGAAAAAATATCGAGAAATAACTTGTATTTTTGGTCTGTTTCATCAACATATTTCTTAGTATTTAACCAAAAAATGAACTAAGAGAGGGAAGGATTGGATCAACTGTGAGCTCCAAAGCGTCCAAATCCTCAAAGGGAGTCTTTCGTTCACGATTTTTCAGAGTACAGGAACATAAGAGAAGGTATAGAACATGATTGCATTTCTGCGTGGAACATAACAAACCTGAGACTTATATAAAACAAACTGAAGCGGGTATAAGAGGGCAACATAAAAGCGAAATATTACATTTTCCTCTTCTAAGCTGTTGGATAGGAGGCATCCATGGCAATCCCACATAGACCCTCTTTGGCATCGACATTCCTCTGCATCCTAATATATCCCTCTTCTCCCCAACTTGAGCCCCATGAGTTCTTCACTAACCAATACATGGTTCCATCACTCGTAGTCCCATAACCAACCACTGTGACCCCGTGGTCTAGACTCGTCCCACATGGACCAGTAAAGACACCGCCGGAATAAAGCTGGAACGGAGATCCACCAGCATCAATGGCAACGGAGACTGGCTGCTTAGCAGCCGCTTTCAGCAGAGCACTCTCACTATTCGCAGGCACATCCTCAAAACCACTGATCTTGGCGGCAGACGATGCCTCCTTCTTGGAGTTGCATTTGCCATCGACCCCCTCGTAGGGGTAAGTAGTTTCAGTTGCAAGTCCACCGTTGTGAAGAATGAACTTGAAGGCATCGTCCATGAGACCGCCGTTACAACCTTGGTCCACACCTCTGGTATCACAGTCCACTAATTCCTGCTCCGATAGAGAAACCAGTTTACCTGTGCTGAGCTTGGTTGCTCCTTCCATTGCTGCAACAGCCGAGAACGCCCAGCAGCATCCTGTTTGGAAAATTTAGTAAGATGTGAACGAGTAGGTAACAACTATACCTTCACTTGCAAACAAAGAGTAGCTTACCGCATTGGCCTTGGTCCTTGACGGGTGTGACCGCACCTTTCTTCCTCCAGTCTACTGTAGATGGCACTGCCGTCACATTTTCGTACCTGAAGAGCGACGAACTTGTATCTCTTAAGGAAGGCCTGAACCCGTTACGAGACGCCCTGAATTCTTCGTTCGTGAGGTCTGCAAATTCATTCACGCTGAGCCTGTAAGTGTTACCACCATCGCTGTTGAATGCTTCTACCAACTGCACATTTTCAGCAAATATCTTAAATCGTCTCTCCTTTTCGGCAGTGTCCTTGTATACTCGCCCATATTTAGCAATCCATTCTTCGTGCCTCTTCACCATGGATGCTTCAGGCAATGTGCGAGACAGGCCTGGGGAAACCCAGACCACCAAAATTAGGAAAGCTACGAGGGCATAGAGCTTTGTTGGTGCCATCGCCGACTACTCCTGCTGTTTAGGTTGGATTAGAAGGTGGGATTATGTCCTCTGCTGCTGCTACAACTCCCTAAAAGAGACGTTTATATAGATTCTCTGTAGCCTTATTATTTGATTGTTGTTTTGGCCTGGATTTGAAGAGGAAGACTAACGTGCCGGAGCAACTGTATTAATTTGAACGTCTATGCATGTCATATTTAATTTTTTACATCAACCACCCAACATGTCGTGAACGATGCTTCACCGTCTTCGCTCTCTTCTACACTGCTTGTCCACAATAGAATCAGCTTCACTTATTATCCGAACGTGTTCAGTGTGTTGGGTGCATGGACATGATTTGCCGAGTGAACCCATGGTACGCGCGAGGTGACTCAGTTTTCCAAGCAATTGCATCGGTGTCCGACTTTCCGGGGTCAGAACCCCCACACCCACAGAATCAGTTGGGCCAGGATTGGTGTCGGATTAGTTCCTGGTTCGGGATCCGATTCCATGATCCAGCTCACTGGATGTAGGTAAAAATGGAGGGGGCATCGAGTCGAGTCGAGCTGAGCTCGAACCTGCATATGTTCGAGATAAACTTATTTAAATATTTCAAACTCGAGCTTGAGCCGAACCCAACCTCAAGCCTAAAATTTTAATCGAACTCGAACTCAATAATTTCAACCGAACGAATTCGAGGTCCAACCTACATTTAAAACTTTGTATAAAATACATGTCTATTAAACTGTGTATAAAATTATGCATAAATTTACTAAAATTGGGCATGACCTCTACATAAAATTGGACATAACCTCTGTACATAAACCCAATATAAATTTGTCTATACGCTATGCATAAAATTCTTCAAAAAAAAAAAAAAAAAAAAAAACTGCATAATATTATGCATAAAATTTATTCAATAATCAAACACAAAATTGCCAACTACAATATCAATATCAATTTACAATCACCCAAAAAAAAAAAAACTATAAATCCAGTATAAATTTATAAACTATAGCTATTTCTCTTCGTGCCAGAAAATAATATACTGAGTCCCCATTTGCATGAGCAAAATCTCCACCTATGACAAAACCAAAAGAATAAAACTTATTATTGTCTGATGAAAAAAATTCTTCCACTACTAATTACTTAATGTAGTCAAATATATTAAAATTACCGAGATGAGAAAAAAATGAAAAATCAAGTAACTGGTAGCATTATCTCCATAGTCTACTTTTCATGTTGTAATCACAAAACATAAAAAATTATTCAAAAGTAGATAACTTTTTTATTTTTCTTAACACCGTGAAGAGCCCGAACACAATCACCCCCACAAATCAAAACTTGAATTATATTTGGTGCCATGGAAAAACGATATGGGTCTATTACTCTACCACCAGACTAAAGGTAAAATCTGAAGCTATTGTAGATATGGGAATTAATGAGATGTCTGCTCCCATCTTAGATAATACCCAAAATTTCAAATTATTCACTTTCCACCATTCTACAACATCAAAATCATATTGTGAAGTTTTCTCACAAATATACATTTCTTTTTCCAAAACGATTTTCCAATTCTGATAGTGGCGAATTCACTACTTCCACTTGTTTCACATAAGTCATTAACTTTGACCAACCTGACCTCGATGAAGACTGTGACCTACAACTTGTGGAAAGTCTTGTAGAGCTAATACTTGAAGCAATCCCTTCATTACTTATCTCCACATTATATATGGATAGATATTCATCATAAATCTCATATAAGGTCCATTGAACTAAGTTTATATTTATTGTATCTTCCTCCTCATAATAAATCTCAGAAAAAAACATATTTTGATCAATCTTAATTTGACACTTGTATCCAAAATTGAAGCAACAACAATCAACAAATTGCATTCACCCCAGTACTTCTCAAAATTTTATTTCATTCTACTAACCATTGTCTTAATGAAAATTCAAACCTTCTTTTACCCTATATCCCTCATTAAGGTACAAATTAGAAGTAGTGTAGTCACTCCCTGAAATTATATTAGTGACTACGTTTAAAACTTCTAGAATCTCACACACCATTTCAACCTTTTTCCATTCATGAAGACTTGGCAGACAATCATAAGTTGGTCCTCTATCTTGAAATCTAGGAAATGCATCTTTGAATTTTAATGCAAAAGATAACATGTCATAAGTGGAGTCCCAATGAGTTGGACAATAAATAACCAACCTTTTTGTACCTAGTTGTAGTTGTTGCACAATTTCAGAAAAAGTGCGAAGTCTAGCCTTAGACAAATTTATGAATTTGACACTCTCACGCACATTCTCAATGATATCCTTAATTTGGAAAAGACCATCTTGGACTAATAAGTTCAGAATATGAGCACAACTACGCACATGAAATAACTTTCCTCCACAAACCAATCTCCTATTTCTTGAAAAATCATCTTTCGAAACTCTCAGACAAACATTATTATATGCATCCAACTAAGATATTAAATAATTTATTTTTTATTTCTCAATCTTTCAAACACTTGTAAATAGCATATGCTATGTTAACACCACAACGAGGAAGAGGAAGATGCACAAAACTCAAGACTCATTTTTGTAACTTCCAATTACCATCAATAAAAAGTCATGTAATAACCATGTATTCAATCTTTTGATTTTGGGACTTCCTAAGATCCGTGGTAAGACTAATCTTGTTAATCTCATTTAATAAAGTTTTCGATTTCTTTTTCTATGCCTCGTACACCTCCTTACACTCCTTCTTAATGGTCTTACGAGGTATTTTTCATAATTCACATTTGTCATTTTCATTAAAAAATTAAATCTCTCCTCTTCTACTATCATGAATGGATGCTCATGCATAAGAATACAATGAGCAATGAGTGCTCTCATTCCAACTTAATCATATTTGCCTCCTAAATCCATAAAAGGAAGGCTAGATGGACTTTGATTAACATTAGACCCCACTGATAAAAAAAACTTATGGTTTTTTGTTTTCTCATTGAAAGTTTTCTTTTACGACAACATTTCAAATGTCAACTCATATTTGTGTTCACTCCTCTACAAATAATACTTAAATTGGTTTTACAATGAACACATTGAGCCCTTTTTGTACCATCTATAAGTGAAACTTCTTTGAATTCAGACCACACATGAGACTTTTTCTTTGTCATTTTGAACTTTGGAGAGAGTCACCTTCTTCTGAATTTAGGGTATCTTCATCTAGGCTCACTTCTGTTACATTCGTAATTCTAGGTGGATATGACTCTGGTGGAGTTGAGTCATTATTTATGGCCACACTAGAACTGGTGTTAACTACTGATGTCAATTGAGTAGGAGGTGCTGACATTCTTACTTCTATAAAAAAAAATTAAAAATTGAAAACATAAAGAAGAAAAACAATCCAAACAACAAAGATAAATCCAAAAAAGAACAAGTGAATTCTAAAAGGGTTGCTCCGACCAAGAAAGAAAAGGGCCAGCACCTTTTTAAATCATGTCTATCTGAGAAGCTTTTTCGCGTCTCTCTCCTCGAGGTATTGTTTGAGTCTTGGTTAAAACTTAGACATGAGAGAAATTCTTCCTCAGTGAGAGCTTTTAATAAGGTAGATGTGCATACCCTTCTCCTTACATAATATTAATTTACATAAAATCAGGCCAAACAGTTTGACCCCAAATCTAATGCACTACTAAGTATGTGACAAGCTCTCACATCAACTCAAAGCTTCGTGTTAAAGGCAAAAAACAACTTTACCATTCCAAAGTTGCGGTTTAAGTTGCACATTAACAAGTAATTTTAGGAATGGGACGATTTTAGTAATAGAAAATACTCATTGACAACCAGCTATTATCTAACAGTCTAATTAAGAAATGACTACGTATAAAGGAGGGTGTTACTACAGAGACACACTCAAATATCAACAATTTTCTCGAGTACTCGGTCAAATCTCTGAGAGGGATTAGAGCAACCTTTCATCCAACTAACAATAATGGCTGAATCTCCTTTAATAACAAAGGGGGAGTGGAAATTTTGGCCCCATGAAGAAGAAACCCCTCCCACAGTAGACTTACTTGGAAGGAGATTGCGACATGGGCGACAAAAAATATGTAAAAATAAATAAAATTTAATATAAAAATAGAGAAAATGATAATAAAGATCATATTAACCACTCATTGCCATTGGAGAGTCGGACTCGAAGATGTCGCACACCAATTTCTTCACAGTCGGAAATGGAGAATGGGGAAATTTTTGAACGGAGGGCTATTTCTCCCTTTCGCCGTTTCTCCTTTTCGCCAATCATGTAGAAATTTAGGTTTTTGAACATCTAGTTGATTGGAGAAGACTTACCTGTCTATTCCGTGGCTTCCTTTGGCAACATCCAGATCCGGCAAAGCAAGGAAGGAACTGTAGAAGTTCAAGATCATGGTGGCTGAAATAGGAAACGATTCTGAATACCTGGATGCTATCAAGAGAAAATCGCATTCTAGATATTTTGAATCACCTATTTCTCCAAGATATGCTCGAAATCGAAAACCTTCATATCTTGGAAATGAATATAGGAGAGATTTTGCCGTTCATCCTGAGTTCTGACTGGAGATGGGGAGGTTTCGTTCCGACTGGGGTGGAGAGGAAAGGTTCCGGTCATTCGGCGTCCTTTGATCCCGAGTCCCGATCTCGTTTAAGTAAACGAGCCGGTTCGCAAGCTCGTGAATTGAATCGAGCCTCGTTCGGTTACTGCTCGTTTACTTAAACGAGTCAAAAACCCGTTCTCGAATTCAATTTGAGATCAGGTTATTTCGAATCGAATGAGCCAAAACCGAGCCGAGCTGAGCTCGCGCTATTTGTGAATCGGCTCGGTTTGATACCACCCATAGGTAGAAAGCCCACTCGTCGTATACCTATAGCAAAATCATTTTTTTGTTACGAAATATATTTTTAATATTTTATTTCCCTGTACACATATTAATGAATTCATACACATATTTCTTAAAATTTGAATGAAAAAATGAATTTTTTCTGTTAAATGAAACCTATTAGTGATCAAATTTAAATTTCACCAACGAGCAACTCATATTTTTTAGGCATGGAAATTTGATAGCCAAATTAAAACCCTGATGATGGTCAGCATCATCAACTTTGATCAATGATCCAAATCAAAGGAACTCAATCAATAGTTAACTGATGGACAAAGTTGAAGCTCCTAACGGTCAAAGGAGGTTTGGTTGAACAATTCATCAATTTCAGAAAATCATTTGGTCAAAATCTAGATCACTTATCGAGATCAAAACCCAATTGATGATCAAGATGAAGTTGATGATGCCGAGCCACTACCAAAATTAAATTAGAGGAAAATGCCACTTAAGTGTCACACAAGCAAGGGCGTAGGCACATAAGAAACAGGTTATACCACTAGGAGCTTCACATTATATAACATGGTCTACATCATCCTACACATGGTAGAAAACTTGACTTCGTCATCTCATATTGCAAACTCAAGGAGTGAAGACTTGACTTCGTCCGTGTCACAATCTCGTGGAGTGAAGACCACATGTCGCAATCTCACCAACAGAAGACTTAGAAAACATAGATAGAAGGAAAGAAAGGTGGGGTGGTTCAACGGTACCTCGCCCCTCTATAAATAGTGAGTTTCCTCTAACTTAAGAAGAATCTCTAAGAGGAAGAAGAAATCCTATACGTCCAGTCGTTGGAGCATTGATACACTACTAAACTTTTGCTCAATAAAACATCCAGAAGCGAAAAGAAAGAAAAAAAAGAAAAAAAATTAATCTCCAGAAAAAAAAGGTTCTATTAACAACAAAATTATTTTCACCAAAAAAAAGTATTTTTATGGCTGAAATTAGACTGATGGAAATCTTTCGCTAAAAGGGCCAGAATTTATAATTTGTTACAAAAACTATTTTTTTTCTAACAAATATTTTCTCACCGCTATTAGTATGAGCCACATACCTTAGGTAGAAATTTTTTTCCTCTAAAAAAAAAAGAAATAATTAGCAACAAAATTCACATTTTTGCTAAAAAAATGTAGCCTATTAGCTACAAAAATATTTTCCCAACTAAAGTTTGATATTTTATTTTTCAAACACATTTCTTAATATTTGGTGGAAATTTTCAAATTTCTTCGAGAAAATAACTCTATTAGCAGCAAAAACAATCACCAGAAAATAACTCATATTTTTTTTCATAAATATATTTTTAATATTTTGCGCTATAATTAAATTTCATAGGCAAATGTAGCTTATTAGTGGCGAAAAAATATCGAGAAATAACTTGTATTTTTGGTCTGTTTCATCAACATATTTCTTAGTATTTAACCAAAAAATGAACTAAGAGAGGGAAGGATTGGATCAACTGTGAGCTCCAAAGCGTCCAAATCCTCAAAGGGAGTCTTTCGTTCACGATTTTTCAGAGTACAGGAACATAAGAGAAGGTATAGAACATGATTGCATTTCTGCGTGGAACATAACAAACCTGAGACTTATATAAAACAAACTGAAGCGGGTATAAGAGGGCAACATAAAAGCGAAATATTACATTTTCCTCTTCTAAGCTGTTGGATAGGAGGCATCCATGGCAATCCCACATAGACCCTCTTTGGCATCGACATTCCTCTGCATCCTAATATATCCCTCTTCTCCCCAACTTGAGCCCCATGAGTTCTTCACTAACCAATACATGGTTCCATCACTCGTAGTCCCATAACCAACCACTGTGACCCCGTGGTCTAGACTCGTCCCACATGGACCAGTAAAGACACCGCCGGAATAAAGCTGGAACGGAGATCCACCAGCATCAATGGCAACGGAGACTGGCTGCTTAGCAGCCGCTTTCAGCAGAGCACTCTCACTATTCGCAGGCACATCCTCAAAACCACTGATCTTGGCGGCAGACGATGCCTCCTTCTTGGAGTTGCATTTGCCATCGACCCCCTCGTAGGGGTAAGTAGTTTCAGTTGCAAGTCCACCGTTGTGAAGAATGAACTTGAAGGCATCGTCCATGAGACCGCCGTTACAACCTTGGTCCACACCTCTGGTATCACAGTCCACTAATTCCTGCTCCGATAGAGAAACCAGTTTACCTGTGCTGAGCTTGGTTGCTCCTTCCATTGCTGCAACAGCCGAGAACGCCCAGCAGCATCCTGTTTGGAAAATTTAGTAAGATGTGAACGAGTAGGTAACAACTATACCTTCACTTGCAAACAAAGAGTAGCTTACCGCATTGGCCTTGGTCCTTGACGGGTGTGACCGCACCTTTCTTCCTCCAGTCTACTGTAGATGGCACTGCCGTCACATTTTCGTACCTGAAGAGCGACGAACTTGTATCTCTTAAGGAAGGCCTGAACCCGTTACGAGACGCCCTGAATTCTTCGTTCGTGAGGTCTGCAAATTCATTCACGCTGAGCCTGTAAGTGTTACCACCATCGCTGTTGAATGCTTCTACCAACTGCACATTTTCAGCAAATATCTTAAATCGTCTCTCCTTTTCGGCAGTGTCCTTGTATACTCGCCCATATTTAGCAATCCATTCTTCGTGCCTCTTCACCATGGATGCTTCAGGCAATGTGCGAGACAGGCCTGGGGAAACCCAGACCACCAAAATTAGGAAAGCTACGAGGGCATAGAGCTTTGTTGGTGCCATCGCCGACTACTCCTGCTGTTTAGGTTGGATTAGAAGGTGGGATTATGTCCTCTGCTGCTGCTACAACTCCCTAAAAGAGACGTTTATATAGATTCTCTGTAGCCTTATTATTTGATTGTTGTTTTGGCCTGGATTTGAAGAGGAAGACTAACGTGCCGGAGCAACTGTATTAATTTGAACGTCTATGCATGTCATATTTAATTTTTTACATCAACCACCCAACATGTCGTGAACGATGCTTCACCGTCTTCCCTCTCTTCTACACTGCTTGTCCACAATAGAATCAGCTTCACTTATTATCCGAACGTGTTCAGTGTGTTGGGTGCATGGACATGATTTGCCGAGTGAACCCATGGTACGCGCGAGGTGACTCAGTTTTCCAAGCAATTGCATCGGTGTCCGACTTTCCGGGGTCAGAACCCCCACACCCACAGAATCAGTTGGGCCAGGATTGGTGTCGGATTAGTTCCTGGTTCGGGATCCGATTCCATGATCCAGCTCACTGGATGTAGGTAAAAATGGAGGGGGCATCGAGTCGAGTCGAGCTGAGCTCGAACCTGCATATGTTCGAGATAAACTTATTTAAATATTTCAAACTCGAGCTTGAGCCGAACCCAACCTCAAGCCTAAAATTTTAATCGAACTCGAACTCAATAATTTCAACCGAACGAATTCGAGGTCCAACCTACATTTAAAACTTTGTATAAAATACATGTCTATTAAACTGTGTATAAAATTATGCATAAATTTACTAAAATTGGGCATGACCTCTACATAAAATTGGACATAACCTCTGTACATAAACCCAATATAAATTTGTCTATACGCTATGCATAAAATTCTTCAAAAAAAAAAAAAAAAAAAAAAAAACTGCATAATATTATGCATAAAATTTATTCAATAATCAAACACAAAATTGCCAACTACAATATCAATATCAATTTACAATCACCCAAAAAAAAAAAAACTATAAATCCAGTATAAATTTATAAACTATAGCTATTTCTCTTCGTGCCAGAAAATAATATACTGAGTCCCCATTTGCATGAGCAAAATCTCCACCTATGACAAAACCAAAAGAATAAAACTTATTATTGTCTGATGAAAAAAATTCTTCCACTACTAATTACTTAATGTAGTCAAATATATTAAAATTACCGAGATGAGAAAAAAATGAAAAATCAAGTAACTGGTAGCATTATCTCCATAGTCTACTTTTCATGTTGTAATCACAAAACATAAAAAATTATTCAAAAGTAGATAACTTTTTTATTTTTCTTAACACCGTGAAGAGCCCGAACACAATCACCCCCACAAATCAAAACTTGAATTATATTTGGTGCCATGGAAAAACGATATGGGTCTATTACTCTACCACCAGACTAAAGGTAAAATCTGAAGCTATTGTAGATATGGGAATTAATGAGATGTCTGCTCCCATCTTAGATAATACCCAAAATTTCAAATTATTCACTTTCCACCATTCTACAACATCAAAATCATATTGTGAAGTTTTCTCACAAATATACATTTCTTTTTCCAAAACGATTTTCCAATTCTGATAGTGGCGAATTCACTACTTCCACTTGTTTCACATAAGTCATTAACTTTGACCAACCTGACCTTGATGAAGACTGTGACCTACAACTTGTGGAAAGTCTTGTAGAGCTAATACTTGAAGCAATCCCTTCATTACTTATCTCCACATTATATATGGATAGATATTCATCATAAATCTCATATAAGGTCCATTGAACTAAGTTTATATTTATTGTATCTTCCTCCTCATAATAAATCTCAGAAAAAAACATATTTTGATCAATCTTAATTTGACACTTGTATCCAAAATTGAAGCAACAACAATCAACAAATTGCATTCACCCCAGTACTTCTCAAAATTTTATTTCATTCTACTAACCATTGTCTTAATGAAAATTCAAACCTTCTTTTACCCTATATCCCTCATTAAGGTACAAATTAGAAGTAGTGTAGTCACTCCCTGAAATTATATTAGTGACTACGTTTAAAACTTCTAGAATCTCACACACCATTTCAACCTTTTTCCATTCATGAAGACTTGGCAGACAATCATAAGTTGGTCCTCTATCTTGAAATCTAGGAAATGCATCTTTGAATTTTAATGCAAAAGATAACATGTCATAAGTGGAGTCCCAATGAGTTGGACAATAAATAACCAACATTTTTGTACCTAGTTGTAGTTGTTGCACAATTTCAGAAAAAGTGCGAAGTCTAGCCTTAGACAAATTTATGAATTTGACACTCTCACGCACATTCTCAATGATATCCTTAATTTGGAAAAGACCATCTTGGACTAATAAGTTCAGAATATGAGCACAACTACGCACATGAAATAACTTTCCTCCACAAACCAATCTCCTATTTCTTGAAAAATCATCTTTCGAAACTCTCAGACAAACATTATTATATGCATCCAACTAAGATATTAAATAATTTATTTTTTATTTCTCAATCTTTCAAACACTTGTAAATAGCATATGCTATGTTAACACCACAACGAGGAAGAGGAAGATGCACAAAACTCAAGACTCATTTTTGTAACTTCCAATTACCATCAATAAAAAGTCATGTAATAACCATGTATTCAATCTTTTGATTTTGGGACTTCCTAAGATCCGTGGTAAGACTAATCTTGTTAATCTCATTTAATAAAGTTTTCGATTTCTTTTTCTATGCCTCGTACACCTCCTTACACTCCTTCTTAATGGTCTTACGAGGTATTTTTCATAATTCACATTTGTCATTTTCATTAAAAAATTAAATCTCTCCTCTTCTACTATCATGAATGGATGCTCATGCATAAGAATACAATGAGCAATGAGTGCTCTCATTCCAACTTAATCATATTTGCCTCCTAAATCCATAAAAGGAAGGCTAGATGGACTTTGATTAACATTAGACCCCACTGATAAAAAAAACTTATGGTTTTTTGTTTTCTCATTGAAAGTTTTCTTTTACGACAACATTTCAAATGTCAACTCATATTTGTGTTCACTCCTCTACAAATAATACTTAAATTGGTTTTACAATGAACACATTGAGCCCTTTTTGTACCATCTATAAGTGAAACTTCTTTGAATTCAGACCACACATGAGACTTTTTCTTTGTCATTTTGAACTTTGGAGAGAGTCACCTTCTTCTGAATTTAGGGTATCTTCATCTAGGCTCACTTCTGTTACATTCGTAATTCTAGGTGGATATGACTCTGGTGGAGTTGAGTCATTATTTATGGCCACACTAGAACTGGTGTTAACTACTGATGTCAATTGAGTAGGAGGTGCTGACATTCTTACTTCTATAAAAAAAAATTAAAAATTGAAAACATAAAGAAGAAAAACAATCCAAACAACAAAGATAAATCCAAAAAAGAACAAGTGAATTCTAAAAGGGTTGCTCCGACCAAGAAAGAAAAGGGCCAGCACCTTTTTAAATCATGTCTATCTGAGAAGCTTTTTCGCGTCTCTCTCCTCGAGGTATTGTTTGAGTCTTGAGTCTACAACACCCTCTCTGGCAGAAACTCGCATCGGCCGAGCTTCCGTGCACTCTGGGAGAAACTCGCATCGGCCGAGCTTCCGTGCACTTGCAATCACACAAGTTGAATCACGGAAAGTGAGCTCCGATGTCCCGCAATAGCTCTCTGGCGGTAACTCGCACCAAATTCTAGTATGTTGTCATCGAGATTATCTTATCTTCCAATTATCCTCTTCACATTGCCGACACCCAAATTTTGTTGATAGTCATTCTTTCTTCTATCAATGTCCTTCAAACTACCCGTCGATGACGCATCCCTCACCGCCCCGCATGTCATTGGCCCAACCCTAACATCCATCATTCTGTAGCCATCGATCAGTCCCCACAGAAGCATCGTCGTTGTTGTAGAAAAAGTTCACTAGCCACCAATCACTGGAATTGAGCCTCCGGGAGTTGCCCGCATTGGTCTCCCCTTCTTCCTCCTTCACACCTTCTTTGTTTCGACCTTCTGATTAATCAAAGGAAAGGGAACCTATACACGTGCGAACAGTGGTTTACACGTGCGATTTTCACACATGCTACAAAAGTTTAAAAAAAATTATCGTAGTCAATGATTGCTTGCTTACTGTTTCTCAATTCCAGCTCACTACCTATTCAATTAAATCAATCATTATGTCCACTTCAAACGAAGCTCCAAATGCTTCAGTGCACCCAACAGTGCTCATCACCAATGAGTTTCACCTCGTTACCATCATTATTTCTGCACAAACTCCACTCAAACTCACCTCTTCCAACTATCTCTCATGGAAGCTTCAGTTTGAAACTCCTTTCATCGAGTATGATCTTCTTGGGTACAGTGATGGCTCCAAACCCTATCCATCAAAAACCCTCGCCGCAAATCTCTCTCCAAATTCATTCATCTCCCTATTGGCTCAAATTCTTCCTTACACCTCTCTCCCTTTTTATTTTCTTTCTCTCTCTTGGTTTTTTCTCCCCTCTCTTCCAAAAGCTAGACTTCCTCTTTTCTCTCCTTCCCTTGAGATCTCTTGTGTTAATGTATTGGCCCTAGAAATCAACAGTTATTTTAGGTTCAGTTGCTACGAGACAAGATTGGCCTCTCCAACTGTGGCCTATCTTGAGGGGTCATAATAAGGGATTACCTTCCCTTCAGTTTAAGAGTTAAGATTTCTTATCTCCCTTCGATTTAGGAGATAAAATATTTGATGATTGTATTCATACATTCTGTTATAAATTGTATATAAGTACCACTCTTAATTAATGCAAAGGTGTGGTTCGATTCAACATCTCATAGAAAGTCCACTCCTCATCGTATACATTTAGCAAGAGCATTTTTTTGTTACGAAATATATTTTTAATATTTTTATTTCCTTTTAAAATAAAACTAATATAAATAATATAAAAAAATTCTTTAAATGGCACTGATTAAAAGTTTAAAATGAATGAAATATTGAAATAAATAAAAATTATATTATATTAATAATATTGTTAAATCAATTGTACTTCACACGTGTATACTTTACAATAAAATGAAAAATATAAAATGGTCATGGCCGTTAAAATGATGAGCTATTGTTCCCTTTGAGCAAGTGGGGGTATATGTGAGTTTACTATCGATATGTGCAAACATTATCCTCGTTTTTTTTTGCAAAAAGTGCCTAGTTATTAGTATATATCCTTACCTGCAAAAAAAATTACCAAGATTAATTTATATTCATCAGTTTATTCTTTACACATATTTTTTTAATATTTGAAGGAAATTTTGAAATTTTTTTGATAAATAAAAACTATTAGTGATAAAATTTAAATTTCACCGACAAATATCTTATTTTTTTGTAAGCATGAAAATTTGATCGTCAAATTAAAACACTGATGATGGTTTGGATCATCGACATTGATCAATGATCCAAATCAAAAGAACTCAATCAATAGTTAATTGATGAACAAAGTTGAAGCGCCCGATGGTCACCTTTGTAACATCTACTTCATTGTTTAGAATAGTTATTTCATCTTATTTATATAAATTACCGATTTTTTTGTATGTATAGATACTTGATCAAAGCCTTCCACATCGTAGTCTTCTACATCACAATTGTCACATAAGCAAGGGCATGGCCTTTATATAAGTCTTATTGTTCAAAAAGCCATTAAGAAAAAAGGAGGGATAGGCTAGAGATCACAATTACATCGAGTTATAAATGCCCAGTAGACTTACTCAATAACGATTTCATCAACTTCATAGGAGTACTTTTTAGGATCAATATGCTGAAGAAGAAGGTAAAATTCAGGTACTTCAAAGATGGGATTCCTCCAACATGTTTGACATGATTAAGGTAGCAATATTTTTTTTTATATTGATTTATTATTATTATTTTTGTTACTAATAGTTTTATATCTTTATGGTGGGCTTTTTTATCTGTTTTACGTAGGAAAATTTTGATTTTGATTGTTGTAGTGACGAGTTTGTTGGACACGTCTAGACATTACCTAACCGAGGGCCACTTGTTCAAGGATTACTATTCTAATTATGCATTTTTTGGTTTATCATTGTTGAAAGATGTAATTCATGTATAGTGGCAATGATGTAAAATATTTTTATTTTTTGTCCATTTTTTCTCCCCTCTTAGGGTAAAAGGGCATTGATATAATTTTTAAGACATACAATGCTATAAATATATGTTGAAGGAGAGGATTAGGACTTAACCAAATTCTCCTTCCCTCATTCTCTCACACTCTCTAGGCCGACACCTCTTCTTTTCACTCTCTTCTTTCTCCTTCCACTCGTGCTCCTCTTCCTTTCACTCTCTTCTTTCTCCTTCCACTCGTGCTCCTCTTCCTTCTCTGTCCCTCTTGTTATTCTCTTCTCTACAAACTTCATGGGATCCTAAATCTAACTGTCACGATAGTATATCTTCTTCTGGTGATTTTAGTACAACTTTATTTCCACCCACCTGTCCTTTATAGCATACTATTTTTTCAATATTCTTTTTATATTTTTATGTACATTATTATATATTTAGTTCTATAAATAAATATTGAATTATTTTTTTTCAATTTGTAATTTTATTTTCTTTAAAAATTTTAAACAGATATATAAAAATAAAATAAAACTTTAATTTAGACTAAATTAGCATGGACAATAAAATTTATGACAAATATTTTCTAAATAAATAAATAAATATTTATTAGAAATTTTATTTTTGAAAAATAATTATTTTAGAATTTAGGGAAAACATTTATTTTATATTTTAAAAAACTGAAAATATTTGTTTATGAATTATTAATTTTATAAAAAATTAAAAATATTACTAGTGAAAGTTTTAGAAAAAAATTGTCAAAATAATTGAGAAATAAAATATTTATCGATGAAGATTTTTCGCCAATTTTTTTAAAATAAAAAATATTTTTTGGTGAAATTTTTACAAGAAATTTTTTTCTCAACTACAAAAGCTAATTATTTTCTCAACTACTCAATCTAAATCAATCCAAAACAGACATTCTTCAGAATTTTCAACAAAACCTACTCTATTGCCTTCTTCAACTGAGTCAAGGTTCTTATTCATTCCAACTTACTCACCTATTGGACCTTTGGAAGAAAATAAAACTTGCCAAGAACGTGTAGAATAGCAACGAAAGCTATAAATCCAATGCTCATGATTAGGACTGTAATGGGGGCAATTTTAGCACCCGCACCGTCTTCAGCGTAGAACTGGACCTTGATGTTGACTCCTCCATGCCCTGCACCAGCCCCTCCTGCCCTCCTCGTTCGCATGCTTGTAGATGGACCTGCACCGCCCTTACGAGGTGCTCCACCTTTTCCAGCCATTTTTTCACTCACAAAGACCTGAAGAAGACTCCATTGCAGAACAATCGTTCAATTATGGAAAGGGGCATCAGGAAAGAATACAGAAACCCAAAAAGAAAAAAAATGTAACTTAATTTAGAGATAACAAGTTCATCCAATTAGAGGAAAATGATGAAGTGCATCTTAGGAATGCTAGCTAAATTCCTAGCTTCTTACAACTGTATGCCTCACACATTTCACAAGCTCTATTGAGATCAATATGAAATTTGCACTCATCCAGCTCAATAACAACGGTGAAAAAAAACAAAGCATCAGATAGCAACTTTTGGAGAGACGTCAAAAAAAAAAAAAAGATGTATAAGGCTCCTTTATACAGAATTTCAATGGCTCCTTTAAATGACACTGCAGAGCATCAAGTTTTCACCTTAAAAACTGAAAACCAATGATTTAACTTCATTTTTGCTCAAAGAAAGAAACACATGAAGCCATATCTGATATCATACATGAAAAATATATAAGTCATAAAAAATGAGCTGATCCAATTATCATAAAAAAAAACAGATAATGATCAACTACTCAGCTACTTCCACTCTAACATTATCAAGTATAAACATAACACTTTATATCCCCAAAAAAAAGAGAATGAACCTAATACAATGATCTCAAAATTACAACCAAAAAGAGTTTATGAAACAATGAAACAATTTCAGGCTTAATACAGTTATGAAAATCTTTAAATTATTCTAAAGATTTCCAGAGACCTCAATAACGAAAGCAATAAGCAAATATGAGATGACAAATTCTTTTCCTTTCCAAAAGAGAAAAAAGTCCTTCAATGTTAACAAAATTGATAGTTTTTCTCCAGTAAAAACCATAACAGAAGCCTTACAGTTAATTAGTAAGCATCAAGTCGCACCCCACAAAACCCTCCTTCCCTCCCAATGCTCAACAGCACAACCTACCTTACCCAAAACTGTCGTGAAGCTTGTATTGACACGAAGAGTTGCTTCAGAATCCCCAAAAAGAAAATCCAAGAGGTATTTAACAGTAAAAGTCGCTGTCCTTTCCATATTTGACAAAGAACACTTCTTAAGTGGAGAGTCCAACACAGGCAACAAATGTCATTTTAGGTCAATCTAAAGGCCACAGCTATGAAGATTTCCTTTTATAATTCCATTTAAATGCACCTTATGCATGGAGGACCTTTTTTTCCAGAAAAGAAAATTATCAAAGATGGGTTTAATCGCTTGAGCAATGCCTAGCATCAACATTTACTAGCTCCAACAACAGGAGATCAACTTCTTATGGTCTAAACCATTGATAACCATCAAGAACCATGTGGAATTGGGTCAAGAAGAGAGCAAAATATAAAGAGCTGCATCAATGAAGCATAATCACATCCTAAGAATGATTGTAACTCATAACTATTACTGGATACAGCTCACGAACATTGAGCAGGAAAGGAAACAGGCAGAGGAGGAAGGTTGGAGGGGGTGGCAGGCATACATGCAAAAAAAGAAGCAAGAATCATTAGAATAACCATATTCACTGTGATTACAGCAAATCACACAGATCAACATGAATGATCAAACTATCCAAACCAATTTAACAGGTTCATCATATGGAAGGCTTCATTCTGAGTTTTAGCAAGGAATAGAAACAACCCCTGAATAAAAAACCATCATGGAAATTAAAAGCACAAAAACATCTTTATTGCATTATTACATATCATGTTGCAAGTAAAGCTTCAGTTCTTTCAATAGAAAATTATTGACATAACTATTTGAAAAGAGGTATAATAAAGAAATTTGCTCCAGATCCCTAACTAGTTTGAAACATAAGAATCCATTGAACCTGGATCACGCATTACACAAGAAACATACAAACCTAGACAAAGATCTAAATCGAACCCAAAAAGCAGAAAAAATATCAGATAGAAAAGAAGAAAGATGCACAATTAAATTGACCAACTTGACCAGAACTTCTCCCTCCAAACTCCAACTTCTCTCAGAGCTGCAAACCCTTTGGCTCCAATTTTTAACAAGATGCCTCATTGTCTATTTTTGAGAATTTAAGTTTCAACTCTAACCTATCGTGGCAGACTGCACTTATGTCCCATCGATTTATCCTTCAACAGCCTCGATAACAGCTAACACGTGAACTGCTTGGTTAAGAAGCAGTCAAAGGGATTCTGCCACAAGATGCAGTGGCTGAACGCCACAGCATTGGAATAAGATAAGCGTTTTTTAAAAAAAAGAAGTGGAAATTTTAGAAAAGGAAAAAGGCACGAGATACAGGACTCGAACAACAGAAAATCAAAGCCATTAATTGTTATTATTTGCCAACAGAAAGACCGGACAACACTTGGATAGGACTCAGACATTCGAAGTTATTGATATGTAGTGACAGACATATCAGGAAAGTGGCTACGAAAAAAAGAAGTGAACTTTAAGTAGGTCAATTTTTAATATAGCCATCTTAAATGCAGTATTTCTTAATACAGGCTTCTGGATGTGGTATTTTCTGTATATGATTAAAAATACATACAGCCTCCGAATGTGGACAATGACACTAAGGGTGCTGTCTTTTAAAAATAAATTAGTTATTTTTCAGAAGTAATAATTGAAAGGTAATGCAGAAAATTATACGTGTCTCTAACTCTTCTGCTTTGTCTTTAGATAAACACACAGGTTTTAACTGTATAGAAATTTTGCAGTCATTTTCAAGCATGACCCTGTCAGAAGTGTATTTCCAATTATGATCCCTTAGATATTGTATTTCCAGATATGGCCCCATGATTTTCTGCCTTACTTTTAGTTATACTCAGAAAGTTAGAAAAATGTGCGCCAACCTGACTAAGTTTATAAAAAAAATTAATTTTATCATTATCATTTAAAGAGAATCGTCAGTAAAAAGAAAAATGATGAAACAGGAGGACCCACCTCCCCTCCCCACATGTCGCTGGACAGTAAGGGGGTGGGGCAAGGCACTCCCTTGCACAGGAGATGCAGGCAGGTGAAGACCAGCCACCTCTCACCCCCCATTGGTTTTGTCTTCTCGCCAGAAAAGAGAGGAAGCCAGGGCCAAAAACCATCCATCTTCACCCAACCCCTAGCTCCACCTCAGACATGAGAACTGAAATTTCCTTCAGTCCGCACTAATATATATATATATATATATATATATATGAAAATGGTAAGAAAAGGAATTTATAGTAAAATATACACAATTAAAACCTCTAACTCCTGCAAAACATTACTGCCCCAACTGAATTTGACCAGAAAAGATTCTATTATTTGCCTCATACTATAAAACATTAGATGAAACGACAGTAATAAAGAAATTTTACAACAATCAGTGAAGCATTAACATATCAAAACAACTGATTCTAAAACCATGGTGCACCTAGAAGATATGGAAACATCTCAAAATAAGCAAAAAAAAGATGTACAGTAATAAGCAAAGCAAAAGCAAAAGAAACAAAGCTTGACTAAGTACTCGAAAACATTTGCAGAGAAATACATACCTCAACAAATGATTCAAAGAGGGCTTTCCAGATAACAGCTCAATCAATCTGTAGATACAAGCATACAACGACTTAAAAAATAAGTTTGTATGTGTTAGAAAATTCATCCAGGGGTATTTTGGTTATTTTACATCCAGGGGGTATTTTGGTCATTTTACCACTTCAGTGGTTAATTGTCTTTATGTAATCTTGTTTTGTATGTTAAATTATATCAGTGATTAAATTTTCATTTACATAGGATGTGTAGTTAGGGAGATATAAGGAGATTAAAGTTTATTAAGTGTAAAGGGGCATTTCTGTAATTTGAACTCAAAACACCTATTTAAGAAGTCTGGGAATTCGTGCACAGTTCCCAATGAAGCCATTCAGGCTCTTCAGAAAATTCCTCTTCTCCCTTCTTCTTTTTCTCTCAATTTTCTCCTCTTCCTTCACCCAAATCTTGATTTTTACAGTATGAATCTCGGATTTTGAAATAATTTTTTTCCTTACCTCCAAAGGAACCAAGAGAGAGCGTGAGGAAAGCTGAGAGAAGAAAGAAAGAGATATCAAGAGAGATTAAAAGAAAGTGAAAAAGAGAAAATGAGAAAGCATGCAATCTATCTCAGAAAGACTGAAGTAAATGAAGAAAGGGAGAGTAGAAGATGACGGATTTGAACAACACGAACAAAATGAGGAGACCATATGGAGGGCTTTGCATAGAGCAACTTAAGAGGGGAGAGTTAGGTTGATGCATTGGGTTGGGAAAAGAACGAGTCGATGGGTTGCTCATGTTAAAAGGTATTTTATAAAATCTGTAAAATTTCCAATATTTTTTTCATTCTTTGGGTGCTTTTTAGGACCCTATGAGTTGATGCACAACACGAAGTAAACGTTTTATTACTAGTTCTTTTTTAAAGTTCTTTGACCGAAGGACGTTAAGCCAATGGATAAAGATTTAAATCAATTTATTTAACTACTGAAACAATGATTTATTACCTTACCCACATGGCCAACTATCATTACAGGCATCAAAGCAAGGCAAAAATCTTGTTTGAGTGCCGGCACCATCTGTGCTAACGTGAGTCAAGACAAGATTGGGAAGCTTCAGAATAGAGAGGTTAAATACAGAGTCTAATCCCTTGACAAGGACCTTCAAACCATAACTACTTTCAAACTGCTTGCACTCACAACCATATTCTACTGCTTTGACCTCTAATGCACCAACTATGCATTCTTTAATATCTGATGTTTTATAAAAATAGATTGCTTAATTATGTCAAATTGTTAATTTACATTGACATGCCAGAGTCATGGAAACGTCATTCTATTGTAAATAACTTTCACCCAGAACTGATCCTTGCATTAGCATCAGGAGATCAGTTTGATGCTTCTTCTCAACTGTGGATTGATATTTAGCTCGATGGCAACACGCTTGTAGCCATGTATGGGGAGACGCATCCATGAACCTACAGAAAATGTCAATGCGCTCAGAGTGACAGACTGATGAAATAAATTGGTATATTGTTTGTTTTGAAGAGTGTGTGTATATTGATAAACGCAGAAAAAAAAAAGAACAAACAAACCTAGGGCCGGGGGCCTACCTCCACAACAAGATGTTGGAGTGAAATGTCTGCTTTGGCCTGGGTGTCCACCAAGTGATTAGCAAAGCGGGGAATGTGATTCCAATTACAGTTTAAATGAGAAAATAAATTACATATTTCCATAAACATATCCCAGTGCCGCCACGGGGGCCTGATGGAATTCGCACACCAGTTGATGACCACCTTTGAGCCGCCTTCAATGCAGAGAGGACCCGAGAGGTGACTTGAGAAGATTTTGATTCCGTATAACAGGCCTGAAAGTTCCGCTGCTGTAGAGTCAAAGTTGCCAAAGGACCTGCATAGGAGAAAAGGAGGTCGCCATTTGCATTATGGATAACTCCACCGAAACCCGCTGGACCCTGGCATCCGAGAGCACTGCCATCAAAATTAAGCTTAAAATGGCCGAGAGGAGGCGGGGTCCAAATAGCCATGATCGGGGGGCGAGAGGGTTGAGAGAGGCCGGCGATTATCTGCCAATTTTCCCTGAAGTTGGTGTCACTAAAGTTTTTGAATTCTTTTCTGTTAAAGAGCCAAATAGTTACTTGGCCGGAGAATTGCTCTGTTAGAAGCTCAATAGGGGAGGATTTGAATTTGAATTTCCTCCTATTACGCTCTTTCCAAAGTGCCCAAATGATATGACCAATACAACATGATATAAGCATTTTACCTGACTTTGGGAGTCTAGACTCAATGAGTGAGAGGATAGTATCTGGTAAATTTGTCGCGGCACAATATTGGAAACCAATTTTATTTAGAAGGGAGGTCCAGACCAAATGGGCAAACTGACATGAGAGGAGAATGTGGTTGGCAGTTTCTAGGACATCTTTACAGAAGGGGTAGAGTGGGTTCTGGATGTGGGTACCCCTTCGGATTAAGGAGTCAGAGGTTAGGATTTTATTCCTACAAGCAGGCCACATGAAAAATTTAGCGCATGGCGTGGTAAGGAGGTCCCAAGCATAGGCCACAATGTGCTTTGGCTGGGCCGTGGAATTGTTGCATAGGAACTTATAGGCAGAGGCAATGGAAAAGGACCCTTTTGGACATGGAGTCCAGATTAAAGTGTCATTTGAATTATTTGGCTCTCTAACTGGGAGGCTATCAAGGAGCTCGAAGGAAAGAAGGGCTTCAAGATCAGAGAGGTGCCTTCTAAGGTTTAAATTTCATTCCCCACTATCTGACCAGATGTCAGAGATGAAGGCCTCAGTGTTACCTGAAAGGCTAGAGATTGCTTCGAAGCTATTTTTGAGACAAGATTGTCCAGTCCATCAATCATTCCAGAATTTTGTTGAGGCACCATTTCCAACGTAGCATTTTGTTGCCATTTTGAAATCGGGAAGAAGTTTGACATTTTTTTTCCAAACAGGTGAGAGCGAATGAACTCAAACCCCCTCAGTCCACCAACCAAAGAGGTGGTTAGCTTTTGCCGCAACAAAAGCTCACCAAATTAAAGCAAGGTGGAGATTTCATGCAGGACAGGATAGCGATTATCCTGTACGCAAATCAAGCTGAGAATCACAGGAGGAATACAAGAAATCCACTCTGAAATTGTAGAGAAAACCTCTTTAAATTGATTTACAATTTCAATATTCAACAACTCCCTTCTCTGTTCACAGAACAGCGTTTTAAACAAACTCAACGCCCCCGACAAGCCCGGGCTGCAGCTCAAAATAAAACAAACCCTAACCCTAAAAATTATGGTCCAACCCGGGTTCAATACAAAAGATCCGATTATGGATCCGACTAAAGATCTAATTATTGATCCAACTACGGATCCGATTAAGGATCCGAATATGTACCCGCATTAAATATTCCCAACTGAGAACTCAACCCCCCTCAGTTCACCAACCAGAGAGGTGGTTAGCTTTTGCCGCAACAAAAGCTCACCAAATTAAAGCAGGGTGGAGATTGAATTTCCAGATCCATTTAAAGAGGAGAACAGAGTTTGTGGTGGTGGTATCCTGGATACCCAGCTTGCCAGAGGACTTTGGTTTACACACCTCCTCCCATTTAACAAGATGATATTTTTTTTCCCCATTTGGCCCTCCCAAAAGGAATCTTCTCTTTAGATGCTCAATTCTGTTTCTAACTGAAGCAGGACAACGGAACATGGATAAAAAGCAGTTGGGAATTCCGAGCAAACAGGAATTGATCAGAACTAATTTACCCGCTTTTGAGAGGAATTTCCCTCTCCAGGAGGTCTAGCGCCCTTCCAAGCGCTCAATGACAGGGTGCCAAGAAGCCTTAGAGGGGAGTCGAGGGGTCAGGGGGAGCCCCAGATAAGTTCGAGCAGACGTTGCATTGTTGCACCCCAATTAGCTAGCCATTGAGCTGAGCAAACCTGGCTCAATATTGTATCCCGAAATGGAGGATTTTCCCCTAGAGCCTTTAAAATACCCACAAGGCTTTTCATTAACAAGAACAGAGTAAGAGGCATTAGAAATGCAGCTTCTCATCCAGAATCTCCAGCAAGTGGGGAAGCCCATCTCACAAAAAAAGTGGTTGACCAGTTTCTAGTTGACCCTGTCAAAGGCCTTCTCGAAATCTAGTTTGATAACCATGCACGGCTGGTTCAATTTTTTAGAGTGAAGAATTTCATGAGCTGACATGGACAAGTCCAGGATGTTTCGACCCGCAATAAAGGCACTTTGACAAGGGCTGATGACGCTGGGGAGAACAGATTTAAGGCGCTTGGCAAGAATAGGCTAGGATTTTGTAAGAGCTTATGGTTAGACTGATGGATCTGTAATCTTGTGGAAGGGCAAAGTTGGATTTTTTCGGGATAAGGGCAATGAAGGAGGCGCCAATGGAATTATGGGTGATACCCACTTGATGGAAATTATTGACAAAAGCGTGGACATCATTTCTGATAATGTCCCAGGACTGCCGATAAAATTCGCCATTGAAGCCGTCCGGCCCAAGGGCCCTATCCTTTGGCATTCCGAGAGTCGCCTCATCAATTTCTTCTGGCGTGAAAGGTCTCTCCAGCTGAGCAACATCATGCACAGAGATATTGCGGAATTCGATCTAGTCAAGGATAGGGCGGTTGCAATTCTCCTTTGTATATAGATCTGAAAAACATCACAAACTCATTAGCAATGGAGACTCTATCCGTAAATCTCCTCTCCATCGATGAGAAGGGAGGATATACAGTTAGTTCTCTAACGGCCTAAGGCCATGGCATGGAAAAAGCTTGTATTGCCATCCCCGTCATTCAACCAACAAAATCTGGCCCGCTGCTTCCAGTGAGTAGTTTTACTTTTAAGGATTTTTTAGAGATTAGAATTCAAACTATTTCTACAAATGAGCTCGGGAGAAGAGAGAGACCTTTGCGCCTCGAGTAGATCAAGCTCAGAGAGGCAGTGCCGGATGGAATTTTTTGCAAATGCAGCAGCAGCATTGAGGTTGTGAGCCCAAGGCCTGATAACTAACTTGAGAGCTTTGGGTTTCACATGGAAAGCCCACCCAGGATTTGGATCATGGGAGAGTTCTTCCCACCATTTCTTCAAATGCGGGACAAAAGAATCAGCCAAGAACCAGGAGTTTTCAAATCTGAATGGAGAAAGTCTCCAACTTGGGGGCTGAGTATTTATAAGGATTGGCCAATGGTCAGAGCTGATTTTGTTGAGGACCTGACCGGAAGTATTGGGGAAAAGCAGCAACCAATCATTATTAGCCAAGAAGTTGTCTAATTATGAAAGAATGGGGGGACTTTGTCCATTGGACCAATTTTTTTCCCTGATAGGGGAATTTCAAGGAGCTCCAGACAACTAATCAGGTCCGAGAAAGCTCTCATTGTGGAGGTGATTCTTTTTGCAGAGGGGGTTTTTTTCGGAGCAACGGAGGGTGGCATTGAAATCCCCAGCCAGAAGCCAAGGGACATTCCATTGTTGAACCTTTGACATTATTTGTTCCCAAAAAGAGGATCGATCTCCATTCCCAGTAGGCCCGTATATGGCCACTAGGGCCCATTCAGATCCCAGAGATCTGTCCCGGGAGCGAATGCATAGGGAGAAACGGCCCAGAGCAATGGATACGGCCTCAACCAAGTTTAGGCTCCAGATGACAAGAATGACACCAGAGTGCACCACCGCATCAACCACAACCATTCAAGGTCCGAATTAAACCAGAGACTATGGGCCACAGAGTTATCAAAACATTGCAGCTTTGTTTCAGAAAGTATTACAATATTAGGCTGATATTCAAAAAAAGCTACTCTGATGGAGTCTCGCTTAGGGGGCGAGCAGATTCCCCGAACGTTCTAGGATAGAACTATCATGGCCCTAAGATTCTAAAAATATCCTCTCTTGCTCTGTGGCTAATTTATGGAGTGATCACTCGTGGAGTCTTCAGTTTCGTTGGAGATTAAATAATGAGGAATCGTTGGCTTTTTTTTCTCTCCTTACTAAACTCAGCAGTACTATTATTCGGGAGCACTCAATTGATAAGATGATTTGGAAGCCCAGTAATAATGGTCGATTTACTGTCACTTCGGCTTACTCTCATATCAAAAAGCAAGACTATAGTCCTCATGAGCACAAGGCAAATCTGACTTGGAAACTCCAGCGCCAAGCTAAATCAAGTTCTTCGTGTGGTCAGCCATCAGAGAGCAGATTCTTGCTTCAAACAACCTTCACATAAGAGGCTTCATTGCCCCCGATCTTTCTTGTCCCCTATGCGGTGAGTGTGAAGAGACAGTCCAGCATGTCCTTTTACACTGTGGATTTTCGTGGCAAGTTTGAATGAAGATATTTCAGAAAATCGGACTCCAACTAGGGCTACATTAGGACCTCTTTGGCACCTTTGAGATGGTTTGAGGGATTCTCCTTCCTCAGCTGGGCAAGTTAATTCTGTCAGTTTGTCTTGCGCATGTTCCATGGTGCATTTGGCTCAAGCGGAACAACCGAAGATTCAACTCCAAAGCTAGTACCCCAGACAATACGGCTTCTCATGTCGTCAACCTCATCTCGAGCTGGCTTCATACAAAGAAGGATTTTGCCACTCTTTCAGGGGTTTCCCTTCAGGAAAATTGGAATTTGATCGCTCACATGTCTGGCCCTAGTAGAGCTCTTAGAATGGTTATCTGGAATCCTCCCCCCAGTGACTGCATAAAGCTGAATTTTGATGGTAGTGCTATTGGATGTCCTGGTCCAGCAGGAGCAGGTGGTTTATTCAAAGGTCACAATGGAGACCCCATTCTTCTTACGCGGGTCCAGTGGGCATTGTCGATTCTAATACTGCTGAAGTTAGTGCTCTGTTATTGGGCTTCCAAATCTTCAGAGATCGTCTCCATGGCAAGTTAATCATTGAAGGCGACTCGAAGACGGTTATTAGTTGGTGTTCCAACGACAACCTCCCCCCTTGGCACTTCTTCTGTGCCCCCTCACGATCTTGGCATGGCGCCTACTCCTACTCCTACTCCTGCTCCTGATTCCACCACTCTTAGCCCATCTACTCGCCCTTCTCGACCCCCTAACTGGTATGTTTTCTCCTCCACTGTCGCTCATGTGGCTACTTTATCCTCTATTTCCATTCCCTCTTGCTACAAACAGGCCATGAAACATGAGTGTTGGTAAAATGTAATGCAAACAGAACTTCAAGCACTTGAGGAAAATCACACTTGGGATATTGCTCCTTGCCCCCCTACAATCAAGCTTATTGGGATTAAATGGGTTTTCTCTGTAAAACTTCGCTCTGATGGCTCTTTGGATCGGTACAAAGCTCGCCTAGTAGCTCTGGGCAACAAACAGGAATATGAGATTGATTATGAGGATACATTTGCTCTTGTTGCCAAAATGACTACGATTCGAACCATCTTAGCTATTGCCGCTTCCCAATCGTGGCAACTGCATCAGATGGATGTGAAGAACGCCTTTCTTCATAGAGATCTACATGAAGCTTCCCTCTAGTATGACTACTTCTCCTCATGATGTCTGTAAGCTAAGGCGTTCTTTGTATGGGCTCAAGCAAGCTTCTCGGGCTTGGTTTGAGAAGTTTCGCAGTATGCTTCTTACCTTCGATTTTACACAAAGTCCATATGATTCTTTCCTCTTTTTCCACAAGTCTGCATCGCGTATCGTCCTTCTCTTGGTTTATGTGGATGATAGTATCATTACTGGCACTGACTGTGGTTTGATTACTAAGGTTCAGCAGTTGTTGCATGCCACTTTCCATATGAAAGATCTCGGTCAACTCACATACTTCTTAGGACTGGAAGTACATCATCAGGCCAATGGTATTTTCTTAAACCAGCATAAGTATATTCAAGATATTATTACCTTGGCTGGTTTGGAGGACACTTCTTCTGTTGATACTCCTATAGAGGTAAATGTCAAATACAGGAAAGATGAAGGAGATCTTCTAGATGACCCTACTCTCTATCGGCGCCTGGTTGGGAGTCTCATCTACTTGACCACTACTCGACCCAATATCTCCTATGTTGTTCATCAGGTTAGTCAGTTTATGTCCTCTCCTCGGCATCTCCATATTGCAACAGTTCGACACATCATCCGTTATCTTTGAGGTTCTCCTACTCGTGGGTTATTATTTCCTATAGGCTCATCTCTTCAACTTGTTGCTTATAGTGATGCTGATTGGCTTGGGTGTCCGGATACACGTCGATCTACTACGGGTTGATGTATGTTTTTAGGTGATGCCTTAATTTCTTGGAGATGTAAGAAGCAAGATCGTGTTTCTAAATCCTCTACTGAGGCCGAGTATCGTGCCATGTCTACTGCTTGTTTTGAGATTGTATGGCTACGTGGTATTCTTGAGGAGCTTGAGTTTCCTCAGATTACTTGTACCCCTCTTCGTGCTGATAACACTAATGCTATTCAGATTGCCACCAATCCCGTTTTCCATGAACGCACCAAGCACATTGAGGTTGATTGTCATTCTATTCGAGATAAATTGGAGAGACGGGTGATATCTCTTCCTTACATTTCTTCGGATCTCCAAGTGGCCGACGTCTTCACCAAAGCAATGACTCGATAGCGGCATCAATTTTTTGTTCACAAATTGTTGCTAGTTAACTTACCAGCATCAACTTGAGGAGGGATGTTATCATGTATATATATTTAAGTGGGGAGGGGCATTATTGTAATTTTATTTGGCTTTATCTCCTCTCAACCTAAATGGCTCGAGAAACAGGGATCATCGCGTGAACAATAGAGCAGCCGTCTCTCCCCGAGCTTTCTTGCTGTGATAGATTGATTTCTCAATATATTGACAGTAACTTCTAGCATGATTCCCTGGTATGTCTAGGCTTATTGCACTAGTCACACCACCTTTCATCTTTCTAACTTTCAGCCCCTCGAACAAGAGTAAAAGCTTCAATAAAATCAGGAAAGGGTTCTTTACCAAAAACATGGTCACATACCTGGTTGAATTCAAGATTGAGTCCCAACAAGAACTGGAACACTCTCTCCCTCTCCAACATGCCACAGCAGATTCCTTTTCTACATATTGATACATATCTAACTCTTTAAACAACCCTCGCATTTCCACAAGACAAAAACGGTGGTAGAGAAGTTTGACAGGAGATCCGCAAATTCGACAACCGATGTGCTTGCTAAGCAAGGAGCTACCCTACAATCGCTGATTGCAGGGATCTGCTCCCTCTTCTGTATTTTTTCTTGTTTACATAAATACATCTTTATCACAAAAAAAAAAAAAAAAAACCATCGTTTGCACCTTTCCACACAGACAAGTCCAGCAATGAAAGCCAACGAAAGGATTTCGGTAAATAAAGGCTGGTAAAAGGTGAAAAAAAAAACTTTCGGTAATAAATACCGGAAACAATGGTGCCTAATGGCAATAAAGGCCGGTGAAAAGAAGAATTTAGAGCCTATCTCTGATACAATAAAAAAAATGAAGAATAAAAACGTCTTTTTCAATTTTCATTCATATAATCACAACTATAATGGCTAATATATATAACATATGGGAATGAATCTTGATATATTTCAACATATAATGAATCTAAACATATTTCAACATTCAGTGAATCTGGACATTTCAACAAAGAACCAGAAAGGAGTCCAAATCCAGTTTGAACCTGCTGGTCTGGTTCTTAGATTCCAGCTTCCAACTAAAAGGCAGAGACCCTAGTAACCTAAATCTCATGTCAACAGACAACTAATGATCATAAAGATACATTAAAAACTTCAATCTTCCCTTCTCAACCTAACTTGGCCAGCTAAACTAGTAAACCTATGGATATCTTCAATGAGGTGTTATTTTTTCGAAGACAAACAAAATGTTTTTATTTTTCTTTTTTGTCAGTGTCCGTAATTTAAAAACAATAACCAGTTATAATCAAAATGCTGTTGGTAATGAGTTAAAACCATCTAAGCTTGAGACTTGAAATGAAAAAGAGTTTGATCAACAGAGGAAAGAATCTCTAAGGGCATGTTAAATACTTATGGTAGAAGAAGTGTACATGACAAACACAAAATCGTAAATCTTTAAAAAATAAGAAATCTTTATAATTTCAAAAGAATAAGGAGCAGCTTAGGTAACAAGACTAGTAGATAAATTAAAAAAGAAGATGCACAATTGAATGGAAGCATAAAAAACTAAAAATAATTATTGCAAAAATTTTCAGGTTGTGAAAATACCTGCAACAAACAGGTTGGTATTTCAACATACCTAGTAAAAGAATATTGACATAAAGGAGCCCCTTTAGCATGTCTACTCCCCTGATGATCACTGGGAAAAGGCAACAAGTGAAGCTTTTAGGGCTCAAATTTGTAATATAATAATTGAATTAGCGATAACCAACTCTTTGGTGAGACAAGGTGTCTCCCTATAAATAGTTTTTGTGGGAAATTCATTTCTGTTTGATGTTCATTGATGTATTTTCTTATAGTTTTTGTCTTTTTGTATCTTGAGGCTGGGTTTCTAATAGCCTCTTTCATGTTTTTCCCCTCTCTTTAAAGAAACTCTCATTGTCCTCAAAAAGTTAGCTAGGGAAGTGGCAAAGCCTATGGACCCATGAAGTCCAACACACCAAGGAGTATAACCTTCAGACTCTTCAGAGTTCTATGATCCACTGCCAAACTGACAAGTGTTGCATTTAAACTGTGAAAATTTTCATTTCTTGAAACCTACAAAAAGACTTCAGCTGGATATGAAAATCATAAGCAAGTGTATTACTGGACAAAATTCCCAACCTAAGAACATCGTCAGTTCCTATCATGGCAAGCTTGGTAAACTGAAAGGAGCACATTAAAAAACTTCAAAAAAAAAAAAAAATTAAAGTATCCCCAGAATATACTAGAATTTTTCACATGGCATGCCTAGCATAGACATCCTGTATGAACCATGGTTCTAACATCTGACCACCTAGGCAACCACAACTTTCCAACCATTCAAATTCAAGTAGCTTGTTATGGTAGATGTGTACACTTCTGTTAAGAGGGCCACTAAACTGTCAAACTAGAGATGCTTTTGTTCATCCAACTAGAGAATCTTGTGGTTCATAGCATCAACCAATAAAAACCTTCCACTTTGATGTCACTAAACAGACATCATGCAAGGGAATCAAGCTCTTCACTTCATTGTAAATTAAAGGAAGTATCAATATTTATCAATGTCAAGATATGCAGCCAAAAATGAAATTAAATGAAGGGGATACCTTGATAATAAAAGAGCCAAAAGAATTGTAACTACATTGTAGCCGTCTTAAAATTTTGATGACATACCGTGCAAAGAAGATTCAAAACTTTAACTTTTGACAGAGGAACTTGGTAAGGAGGATGAGATGCCAGAGCATGTGCAAGATCCTTATTTGTTGTGACAGTGAAGTTGCATGGGAAACACCGATTGAAGTAGGCAATTATTTGAGCATCTCTCAGACGGTGACCATCCTTTTTTATCAATAACCTACAAAAGGATGTAAATCAACACTAAGAATGGTAAGTGCACTCACTAAAAACTCCACCACATAAACCCAGCCACAAGAAGAAGGTATTCTTGGGTAGTAACCTGAAGAATCATCACATATTGCTAAAGAGTTCAACTTCAAATTTCGAGTAAACAACTAGTGAACATGTATAAAATTTCCAGTCCAATACAGCAACCTGGCAAAAGAGGGTCCCATAAGCCCTAAATAGCAAACTTTGGTGAGGCAATAAGTATCAAAATCACAGCCTGATTTGGTCACATATACCCAAGGTTACCCACATCTGAGGCTTAAACCAAATAAACCACATTAGGCAACCCTTAGTGCAGTAATTGGTAGTATGAATTAATACCATTTTTTTTTTTTTTGGAGATACATATCGTGTATTAGCCTACTACCAAAAGTTATACCCATTTCTTCAGAAATTTCTTTCATAAGACTACTCAATACAAGATAATCCTAAATTCGCACTTCACTGGGTAGTAAAATCCACAAGTCTTTAAATCTCTTCAAGGAATTATCTGAGCTAGAAGATAATTTACTTTTCATTTATAAGATGTTTTTGTCAGCAATAGCAGTAGGCACATGGAGGCATGAGTGAATAAATTTTCTCAATTACCTCAAGGTTTGCATCAATCTACAATGTCATGTAATAGCATTTTAGATGAAAAATTGTCATGGGGAGATTAAATGTGCTTAAACTTCAACCAGGAGATTGGTCACTCTCCATGGGTTTTACTATATCATCCTCTCAACCTGCACACTAACTCAAGGAAATGGGTAACCTTCACTTTGATTGAACTGCTACTTTATCTAAAAAGTGAAACATGAAGATGGATAGGAACAATTCTTAAAAATTATCAACAACTGCTGGTTGACGTGAGAAGTTGACAACTACTCCAGCAACACTAGCATACAAATAGGCACCGAATCCTACACATGCAGCAGATAGAAACCATTGAGATGTGTACCAACATAAATACCGACTATAGCGGTAACTCACAATCTGTCAAAAGAGTCTTGGAGTGCTGCATTAAATTTAACAAGATTGTCATGCCCTTTTTGATTTCCATCTATCCAGAAGGGCCCAGTGGGCAGGTTCTTCCTCTCAACAGAGATAGTATTTGAACCACGTGAGTGGGGGTTGAATATATCTCAGCATCTCAACAATAATTTCATAACCAATACCTGGACCAATAAAACAAGTGAGAGTAAAATATCACATGGGTGATTTCATAAAAAAAACATCTAGTATACAACATCAGTAAAAAAGTAGCAAAAAATACGAATCTTTTACCCATCCAGCTGTGTTAATGACAAAAGGTAATGGAAACTTTTCAGAACTTTTGAGCTTATCAGACTGATAGTACTCCATATGATAGTAATCATAAAGGCAGTAGATACTATTGAGGTAAGCTTTTGGGTCTCTTTTTGAAGACATACCACCAAAGAAAATGCATCTGCAAGAAGAATGATGTACCAAAAGTGATGGTATCAATAGATTAGTCAACAAAGGCAGAGCTCAGAAAATTTCAATAATGAAATTATAGCTCAAGAGTATAAATATCTCCAGCATTAATTCTCTATAATGCGGCAGAAATAATAAAAAAATCTTGGGCCATGAATATTTTGTGCATATGTTCAAAGATTTTGCTGAACCATGACAACTAGAAAAGGTGTTTGGACGCATTTTGAATATCCAAATATCCAAACAAAAACTATCTCAGAGAACATAGGAAGTCCCATTGACCTAATTCAGATTACAAGACATGAATTTATTTTCATGACAATTCAACTAAAAAATTTGAATCATAACAAAGAGGCACACTTTACACGTTTCCAATATAAAACTACATAAAATACTAGATACGATGATGCAGGTGCCATAGACTACTTGGGAGTAAGCATGACACCAAGAAAAAAACACACTAAGTTGTTTCATATTTTGATCATCTCAATCCAGAGAGCAGTATTTGTATCATCCTATATACTCTCAAAAAGATTCATCAGTTTGTATACCTCTCAGGTGTTTTCATTGACAGGATAGTAAAATCTGCATATCAAACGATTCACATATACAAATGAAAGGAATACCTGGAGTGTGCTCATCGGTGATAGAAAAGGGAGACAACCTGGAGTTGTAAATTCCGGTTGGCCCACGTCCGTATCCAAATAGCCACATTTTTGTACCTTGAAACATAAATATGGATGAAAAATAAAGAAAAAATTAACAAACACAAATGCAAACATGCTGAGAAGTAAAGTAAAATCCGTTGGACCACTGCATCAACTGAAACAAACAACAAAAGTTTTATAATCACTCCAACGACTGAAACGACGGTCCGCTACTCGAATATGGATTGAACCAGTACCGGACCCGGCTCGCGTCAGGAATCCAGGTTCTCTTTCACTAGACGGACGCATTGGACATCAGGGTTTTATTTCAGACCTGGGGAGAAGGGTATTGAGGAGGTGGCGAGAAAAAGTAGATTCCCCGCTGTTTTTGGAGCCGCAAAGGAAAGTAATGGGAGGGGGTGATGTACATGAATCGAAGGCAACGGAGTCTACAGCTTCTGGCCAATATGAGGTGAAGGGCTCTCCTTCATCACCTGTCACCACTCTCTCTCTCTCTCCTCTCTCGCAGTCAATCTAATTTGGCTCTTCCAATTGTTTAGTTACACGCAAAGCCTCAACAAAAAAGGACATGAATGGAATAGGAACAGCATGAAGGACATTGAATATTCGGCACGGGATGGCTTTTCCGTCTTGATGGAGAATCATTCCTGCAGCTCTGGTTTAGCCGTGCGCCGGAGTAAAGAGAATAATAAAGCGGATGAGGTAGTGGCGCTTGAGTAAGATGCAAATGCTGCTCTCTCTCCCTCCACGGAGAGTGCGACAAAAGTGCGGACAACTGACATCAACTGCCAGAAACGGAAACTGAGCTCAAGATACGGAGGAGAATGCAATACGATGATGAAGGTCTGAAAAATTTAACTAATTCGAAAATCGAAAATCAATCGTATGGGCATCAACATGCTATTCGATATGTATTGTATGAGTAACAATACAAATCTTAACTCCTTTGTCTTCATATGTTGCAATATACTTATGAAACTATAATCAAACTTGAGTCTAGAAAACAAAGCTACATAATTTCTCCATTTTTTTCTCATTTAACAGGGATTAAGTAAGAAGTCTAGGATTTACAAATTCTCGAACTTTAATCGATTTTGTACAAGTGAGAAAAACTAAGGGAGAGACCCCGGAGGAATGCGACAAACACGAGAGGGCAGGCAGGATATGCCTGTAATTTCGCCATTTCCTGGGGTTGAAACTGCAACATCCTAGTGAAGATGAATGCGGAGTTTCGGCGCTGTGCCTGATATTATTCCCAAACCCTAATCCCCAGCCAGGAGCTCAACGATGTCCGTGATTCTCTCCAGCGTCCTATATAAATCCTAGAATTCAAATCATAATTTCCCCATCTTCTTCATAATGGACAATTCTCCCGTGGCTCAGTCGTCCGAGGATTTCTCTGTTTTAGTTTTGGCATCTGATCTCGGTGTCGACGGTAGATCCTTGCTACAAGCAGCTGATCAGCGTGAAGTATGGCACGATTGCCCTTCCACTTTCCTGCCCGATGACGGTGAAGATTTCTCCGATTTGGATGCCCTTCAACTCCTGCGTGTTGAAGGCTCAGATAAATCTGGCAACAGAATACTTCGCGTTGTTGGGAAGTATTTCCCAGGTATGGAAAGCTCCAGCTCTTGTTTCAACTCGTTAGGCTTTTTATTGTTACGTACTGTGCTGTGCTGCTCTTTTGTTAGTTGATCGGTTGCTTTTAGCGCCCACGAGTTGCTTAGACTCTCGATTATTTCTGGAATGCTTCGACTCTTGATAAGTTCTGGAATTTGATTTGCCCTATCACTTCAATAGTTATTTCGGTCTCTTGTTTACTCTTTAACCTGCTTTTTAAATTATATCTGCTTTTTTTTGTCGGATTCAGTTTGTACTGGGTCTTCCTAGATGTGAATTTTCCTTGATAGTTAAGATTCTTGATTGAGGATCATAATACAGAATTTTTTTTGTTAATTCCTGTTAATTTCTAAACACTACGCATCATTGAATCGCATAAGTTTGTTTACTTTGCTGGATTATAGATTTTACCTGATAGCTGGACCACAATCTTCCTGCCAGTTATATCCCTTGCCTATCAGCTTATCTTTCCCATAGTTGGCTTCAAATTATTCTTACTTACTATGTTGTTTTACTATTTTCAGCTCCAGTTGTTAGTGGAGAACGGCTGAGAAAATACACTTTCCGCAAGATATTCAATGAACTTCCTGAAGGTCCATTCTGCATTGTTTACATGCACAGTACTGTGCAGAGGGAAGATAACTCACCTGGATTGTCCATCTTAAGGTGGATTTATGAAGAACTTCCATCTGATTACAAGGAGAGGCTTCGTGTTCTATACTTTGTGCACCCTGGAATCCGATCAAGATTTGTTTTTGCTACTCTAGGTCGCTTCTTCCTAAGTGGAGGGTTAGTATTTACTTCAAAAAGTTAAGTCATTGAGACCATGTTACTGGTTTGTTAAAAAAAAGCAAAGCCTACTTTAGTCAAAAGTCCTGTAAATACTTATATTTTTTCGGCCTACCTATTATACTTCCATTGTCAGCATTAGCATAGTTGTTATCCAGGCCTGCCGCTTGGTTTGCTACATCCCTCAAATTTCTCTCTCCAGTACACAATGGCTCATTCTGGATCAAAAAAAAGGGGGGGAAGGGGTACTCAGTGACTCAATCAGTAAGGTAGAATGACAGATAAAATGGTGAAGTGAGGTCAGACTTTTTGGCTGATCCAAAATAGCATAATTAAGGACCACTGATATCATTTCTGGAGAGCAAAGGTTATTCATTTCTACTGTAAACTTACAGTACCTTTCTATTTAAGATTGGGGAGTGGGTCTTTGCTTCAAGAAACCTCAGGTTGTTTTGTTGCAGTCCCTTGGAACAATATGTCCTTGTTAATGCTCATTGGTTGCTCTCTGTTTGCAGGCTATACTGGAAAATCAAGTACATAAGCAGATTGCAATACCTTTGGGATGATATTAAAAAAGGAGAGGTTGAGATTCCTGATTTTGTGAAAAGTCATGATGACATTCTTGAGCACAGGCCCCTGACTGATTATGGTATAGAACCAGATCCCCTCCATGCAAATGAGATTCCAACAATGGGGTGGTATTCCCTTGGAAGGAATGATGAAAAATTGGCGTATCACTCGTACACATGATGATAGCTATCACTTGATGCAGATATTACTTTAACCTGTACATATTATAGGTAAATGCTTTGTTTTGTTGCAGAGCCTGGAGACTAGAACCAGTTATATTTATCCATAGATATGAATTGTGGAAACATTAAATCTCTTTAAACATTAGCAGAAATGCTTTACTGCACCAGGCTTTCTGCCTCCCTTGATATGTATGAAGATTTTTGTGGGGTTTTACTAAAAATAAATTTGCAGTTTGGTGCACAGAGAAAAAGGAGATCCTATAATGTTCAATCCTTGGGTTATAATTGCAAATTTGAATACTTGAGAGACTTTTCGAACGGTTTTACCTCTTCTGTCTGTTTGATTATATTTGAGTTGAGTATTCAAATGCTGGGGAGTGTTTAAATGGCTCTAACAATGTTAGAATACTCAAATACTCGCTTTTTAAGTGAATGGATTATTAGAATACTCATGGTACTTATTCAAATAGTCTGGTTTGTTATTATGAAAATTTGGTAGAACGAAGATCTTCAGACCAATCAAAATTAAGAAACTCTTACATGCACAGTAAGGAGTAGCAGCAGTGGGCAGTAAAGAAGAGAAGAGAAGAAAATCAAGATATCTGGTGATGCCTGATGCTGTTTCCTGTAAATCTCCGGAAGCACTTACCCGTTTTGTCTTTGTTTTAAGAACAAAATTGACTCATTTAGGATAGTTTAGGCATCTTAATGTAGAATATACAAAAATGCATCATTTTCAGAGAGAATGAAATAAAATCAAAATTTGATGTGTAAGTTAACGATGGACAACTAGTTTGTGCACGAGCAAAAATACATGTCACGCACAACAACAACGAAAACGTTGAGAGTGGTTTAAAAAAAACACAAATGAATAAACTATATCTGCTGCAATGACCATGCTCAAAATGCAGATGAAGCACCAAAAGTAGCCAACCATCCCACTGCTTCAGTGAGAAAGTTCTGACTCATAGATTTTAACCATGAGAGCATCAAGACTTGCTGTTAGAAAGTTCTTGGCTACGATTGCTTGCAGCAATGACAGCATTTATTAGACTTGCTCGAAATGCACCCTTCTCCAGTTCCCGAATACCAGCAATGGTTGTTCCTGCAGGTGAAGTAACATCATCTTTAAGTTCACCTGGATGCTTTCCACTACTTCTAGCCATAGCTGCAGCACCTAAAACCTGTGGGACAAGGGAAAAAAAGAAATTTATAGATCCTTTATCTCCAGATATAGTAGCAACGAAGCAATCAAGCTAATGAAATCCGCCACATTCATCAACAAGCATGAATATCCTGCCCTGGTTATCTAGTGATGATGGAGGTTTGCAAGATCATCTTCAACCATCCCTTCTCTACTATTTCCACTGTTTTTTGCATTCTAACATGGTATCAAGAGTGAGACCTGAAATGGAGAGGAACAAGAGGAAGAAAAAGAAGAGAAAAAAGAAAAAAGAGAAGAAGAAGAAGAAGAAGGGAGAGACTGTTAGCCGAGGTGGTAATTTTTTTTTGTTTTTTTTTTTTTCTGAAATGTGTCACTTAACCTGTTTCTAATGAAAGGAGATTCGAAAAATTTTCTTTAGAATGGCATCGCCAGTCCTTTTCTCATTCGAGTTGGTTCCATGTTGAGTTCCAATTGCCAGTTCCTGCACAGACCAGTTCATTTGGTTCACTGTTTTGATTTCTGCTAAAAAAGTTCTATTTCTAGGCTGATTCTCATTACAGGAGGCATCATATGGGCTAATCTTCCTTACTAGATAGTTCTTCTCTTTGTTGACGGTTTCTAAGTAGGATTCTGGATCACTGGTCTGTAATTTTATTTTCCCTAACAAGGCTAAAGACAACACAGATACCTCTCTTCTTACTAGGGTGATTTCTTGCTTGGAATCCATTTCCAAGAAATCTTCTTCTGGAAATAGATTTCTTTTGTTTTAAGAAATAGATTTCTGACTGCATCAGAATTGACTTCCTATATCAGGTTTCCCATTAACTGCTTTCGTTGAAACAGTTTTCCTACAAACTGTCTACTTCCAACAGTTTCCTGAAACTTGTTTTCTACATTAGAGTTCCAGAATATTATTTTCCCTTGAAAGGACTATCATCAGGATCTTTCATTCAAGTAAAATTCTTCTCAGGAAAGTCCAGCAATGCTCAGAAAACTCCGAAATTCAAAAAATATCTCAGTAAAATGCTAAATTTGTTGAAATTCTTAGAAACTCAAAAAATCTGTAAAATTTTAAAATATATATTATGAATTGGAAGTCCTACAACATTCCAGAAAATCTCCAAATCCCAGAAATTTCAGAAATCCTCAGAAGCTTCTCAAATGTCTTAGAAAATTTTCTGAAACTCCAAGAAAATTTCGTAATTTGATAAATTCTAGGAAGTGCAATAAATTTCAAGAGAAACACAGAAAATTTATAAAAAAAATTTAGAAACTTGAGAATTTTTTTGAGTTTCCTCCCTTTTTTCCTCCATCAATTACACTTGTTCCGCCATGACTTACAAGATTGGTTCATCGATGACTTGAATCAATAAGGAAGTCTGCAGATCACTATCATCTCCTAGATCACAAATGAAATTATAAAAAAACAAAAAGAGTATGATTGAAATGGGGCTCTTTTCAATCTGGTGTTAGCAAAGGCTAGTGTTTCATTTTGGAACTCATTTATTTGTCAGTTCTAAAATAAGAATTACTCTTCCTTATTGTCCGGACTTTTTTGTTATTTTGTCTGATTCAAACTTTATCTTAGAAAAAAAATCCAGTTAAAATGCAATGTTCAGAAGATTAGAAGAGAAAAACAGAAAATAAAGAGACGAGAGGTAACAAAGAGTTGCTGCCTTAAGTGAGGGCTCAAAAAGTTGAGCTCTCCTCTTATATTATTCACTTAAGTGGCTTTAGTACAAATCAACAATACTATCCTTCATACAAAGCATACTAATAACTCCAAAAATGCATGTCAGAATGAGATGAAACTTGAAGCATAGGATCCTGAAATGTAGTCTAGCTTGCTGAAATCATATAAGACCCATATGAGAATGTCAAATAACCAAATTACCCCTATATCAATATTTTAACGCTCCCCTTCAAACTGGAGATAAATGTCAAACAATCCCAGTTTGTCACAAAACCCCAAATGTTCTCGCCCTCCAAGGGGTTTGGTAAACACATCTCCAAGTTGATCTGAGAGACTTCACATATGGAGTAATCACATTTCCTTAATAACATCTCCAGTACAATGAAACAAATAACATAGATTGCATTCTACAACTATTAGGCCTTGTTTGTGCAATGTTTCAGGAAAAGGTTGAAAAGTATTTCTAGCAAAAATATGTTTCCAATGACCATTAATGCCTCATGTTTCATGGAAACTCTTTTTTCCAGCTGAAAAATCTTACCAAGAAAATTTTGTGGTAAGGCAATGTTTGTTGAAACAAATTACTTTGTACAACTAGAAGGCCTTGTTGTAGTAATAAGTTCCTCCATCACGGTGTCCCAAGGATAAGTGCGACATCAGGCACAGACTCTCAAAGGGTAGTAATGGGTGATAAAATATAAGTCGAAACCAACCTCAAATGATTTCGAACAAATATAGTGATAATAATCGCTAAAGTGGGTAATGTCTGTCATTTACAAGGCCCCGATAAAAAACCGAAGGGTACCAATAAAAAAGTCTCAAAGGACTTAAAAACACCCATATATATAAAAGGGACCAACCAAAGTAATGTTCCAAAAGGGTTGGCCAAAGGGGTAAGTGAGAGTCAAATAAAGACGGTAGGAGAAAGGCTACCAAATAATAAGAGGGTAATGGGAATCAGAGGAAGATAAGATGTCGGGGCCACCATGTGCTTTATTTTCCTAAGTAATACAAATCTCCATCATATGAACCAATGAACAAATGCCGACAACAATCAGCAAATAACGAACCCAAGGCAAGCAACCAAGGAGTTCTTCTTCAGTAATAGTATCTCAGTCAAAGAGATACAATAGCAACAACAAAAATGGGCCAATGCCCCAAATTACATGTACCAAATGTGCAGTTATATAACAACAAAAAACTGGTAAATAATAAAATTCCTTAAAAGTAATAAGGACACATGAAATAATCTGCAACGAGTCCATCCTTGAATAAGAAAACAGTACACCAAGTAATAAGTTGACGGTAATCCAAGATAATAATCAAGCCAAAGTCAAGGATCTGAGTCAAGAGTGAGTGAGCCCGAGTTAAAAAACCGAGTTAATCCGAGTCGTGGGAGGAATCAGTAGAGTACACGGGACCCAAACTATTATAACGGAGGCAAAGAACAAGTCGGCCAAGTTAGGCTGATTCGAGTTCGAGTTGATCCGGTTAGGTACCGAGTTAGCCAGATCAGTAAGCCGAAGATACAACAGCAATTTTGAGATAAACTCAGATTTATGGGCTCAGAGTTTTGAGTTAACCCGGTCCGAGTTGGGCTGAGTCAAGTCCGAGTTGACTCGAGTTAACCCAAGCGGAACAAAAGTAGTATGGTAGCTCGTCTCTTCCCTTTAATCAAACTCTTGATTCTCTTTCTCCACACTCCGAATCAGAGTATCACAAACTAGTTAAAGCAAAACAACGGTGATAACTCGGCGGATTAAATTCAAATAGTCACCTCTCTCTCAGCTTCCTTCCTATTTCTGCAGCGGAGAAAGTGGTAACCGAGCAGTCGTCGAACCACGAACTTCCCAAAAAAAGCAGCGAGAATTCGAAGATTAACAATAGAGTATCTTTCCGGATTAACAGCAATATCGTTCTAGGAGAACAGCTGTTCCAGCCGCAACACTGTTGTCGTAGTGATATGATGATAATGACAATGGCTATAAGTAAAGAAATTGGTTGTAGAACCTTCCGTAGGGATGAACAAATTGAGAACAGGAACTCAAGATGTATGGAAGAATTGCACCAGATCGCCTTCTATAGCTCTTTTTTTTATAGAATGTATGAATTTTATAAAAGAAAAGGAGAGAAAATACAACCTAGAAGGTGGGGCCTCCCTCCACAATAAGGGTTTGGAGGGACGATCCCTGTTTACCATGTAAATCCACAAGGGGATTGGCAGATCTAGGTGCATGCACCCAAGTACAATTGAGGGAGGCCTTCTATAGCTCTGATACCATGTTAAAATGCAATACTAAGAAGATTGGAGGAGAAAAAGAGAAAATAAAGAGAGAGAGAGAGGGAGAGAAGCAACCTTTATTGCTACATTGAATGAGGGCTCAAACAGTCAAGCCCTCCTATATCTTTCACTTAAGTGACTATTGACAATATTACCCTTATTAGAAAGAATAACTCCTGAAACACATGTCAAAATGAAATGAAACTTGAAGCATTGGATCCTGATACATAGCTAGCTTGCCGAAATCATATAAGACCCATATGAGAATGTCAAACGACCAAACTACCCCTGTATCAGTATTTAAAAAAAAAAAAAAATCATTTTTAGCATTGATTGTACCAATCCCTTGTTTTGAGTTTTTTGGTTTGATCTCCTCATTGTAGGGTCTGTGGGGGTGATTCTTCCATGCTTGATAAGCTATATAAAACTGTTCCCATGTCTGACCTAAGTTGTCTACATAGTGATTATTATTTTTTTTTGTTTTGTTCGAAATCACATATTGTGACTTTGTTGATTTCAAATTTTGTTCTGTGTCACCCATTCGTTTCCACACCTAATCCTCTTTATTTCGTCGTGCCCTCTAGTAAATGGTTATGAGAGTCTCTCAATCTGTATCATTAGGTTTCTAACTGTTGGATGTTTCTCCAATTGGAAATAATGTTTCAATTTAGGAGGAGAATATGGAAGTTAAATGCTAAGTGCAGTTTAAAGCTTCATTTAATTGCTCATTTGCTTTTTCTTATTAGTGCAACCTAGGACTTTGTATTATTTACTCCCCAACTTGAGGGGGTTTTACGATACAAGGATGTTGGTGTTGATGAAGATTAGTGCAAAAATCTATTTGATAGTTTGCCAAAGTTCAAACAGTTGTATTAAGCCAAAAATCTTAGTGAAGAACTTTTCTTAGGAACCAAGGTGTAGAATAAAGTCATATCTACACAACATGCTTCATCAATGACAACTAGAAGGATTGTTTACCAGAGCTTCAATGTCAGTTGTCATCTGTATGCTTGGCATCTATGATCTACATGATCTACATGTACTAGCTTGAGGTGGCAGAGTCAGAGTACAACAACGAAGAAGAATCTTTGCAGGGCTCCTAATTGTTTCTCTATTAGAGTTTTATTCAATCTAGGAACTTGTAATATGCAACTATAAATAAAAGTGAGGGGTCGAACAAAATCTTTGACCATCCACTCTGTTTTTGCATTTAAACAGTAATTAGTTGGATGACCAAGCAGTCAACTCCTCCATGGAGTCTTGACTATATTTTTTATGAACTTTTAAATCTCTCTTCTTCTTGGAGGATTGATTGGAGGCATGTGCATTGATCTCTAGATAGCCTCTCAGATTTCATAGTGAAAGAGGAGGTCTCCAGAGAGCACCTAGTGGTTGGGAGCTCTCTCTGTCTACAGTTGGGATAAAGTGGAGGACCTAATGAAAGAGAGCACCTAAATGGAAAAAGCTCAACCATTTTTTTAAAAAGAATTACTATAATTGACTACATTCTTAATCTGGCCATTGACCTTGACGAAGTAAGGAGGAGAGCAAAAATCAACGAAAGTAAGGAAAGAGAAGATTGAAGAGAAAGGGAAAGATGAAGCCCCTCTTTCATTCTTTTAATTTTCTGGATCACTTATGATTGACACAAACACCCCTCAGTCAACTAACCAATTAAATCACAATGAAAAGATCAATATACCCCTGCAATACTAAATACATATTTTATGCCTATAACAGACCTAAATGTGGATTTCATCCTCAAAATTTACACAAGCACAATTAACATTCTAATCTTATCCAATGAAAACCAATATGTGAGGATCAAAGGATAGAAGACTCATGCATAAAAGGAAAATGGTAAAAAAATCCATGGTCAGGGGATATCACACCCAAAGTACGAGTACAGGATTATATTGTATAAAACTAATACTTGAAATTCTAGAAATATAGCACTCACAGTTTGTGATGCAAGAGCCAATGCTAGATCTCGGGGAAGACCTGCTGCCACACCACCATCGGCTAGAGCTTCAATTGCAAGATAGACATAAGCTGGTCCACTACCACTGGTATTCCATGGATGAAAATTCACATGCCAAATCCAAAAGAAAAATTATGTAAACGTATGTAGAAAGCAATTGCCAGCTTGTAAGACATGATAACTAAGAGAAGTCGATCTTCACGCCAAGAAAAGACATCTTCTTCACATGCTAGAAATTCAGTCATTTGTTATCATGGAGGAAAAAAGAATATTTAAGTATAAAGAGCATCAGATTTCATACATGCATTAACAGAGATTTATAAATCGTTGCTTTCAGATCTGCAGGAGAGTTCTCCCTGTAAAGCCACTCACCTTAAACCAGTTATTGCATCAAAGCATTTTTCATCTGCTTTCCATATCTTGCCAACTGCGCCAAATATATTAGCTATAGCTGTTTCATCGTCACTTGATGCAATTTCTCCCAGACTCATAACTAAACAAATGCAAATAAGTCAGAGACCAAAACATTCACATTCTGAAATTCTGAATCAGATAACACAAGGGAGAAAGGAGAACATGAGAGAGAGAGGAAGAGCTGCAGCCTCCAGCATTCATTGAGGGTCTGGAGTTCAAACCCTCCTTATTAACCCTCAAGTAAGTCATAATGTCTCAGAAGTACATAAATGCCCCTCTATACCCACTCACCATAACTTCCTAACTACAACTCAGAATTTAATTAAACATTAAACCATAAAACACAGAGACAAAACTTCTAACATCAAGAGACAATCTAACAAATGTGAAATGACCGAACTACCTTTTTTTTTCATATAATTCAGCGCTCTCCCTCAAGTTGGAGCATATATATCTCATGCCCCAGTAGTTTGTTACCAAAATTCCTAAATTCTCTTTTTCCAAAGCCTTAGTAAACATAGCACCAAGCTGATGTGTAGATTTAATACATGGAGTGACCACTGAACCACTTATTACAACATTATGAATAAAATGAAGATCCACCTCAACATGTTTAGTTCTTTCATTAAAGACCAAATTACGAGCAATGAAAATGCAACTTGATTGTCACAATGCACCACCATCGTACCCTTGGGAAGCTTAACTCTTGCAAAACTGATCAAATCCATACAAGTTCACTAATAGCATGAGTCATTGCCCAATATTTTGCTTCTGCCATAGATCGAGCAAAAAAAATTTGTTTTCTGCTCTTTTAGCTAATCAATTTTCCTTTAACAAATACATAGTACCCAGTGGTAGACTTTTTGTCCAACTTGGACACTGCAAAGTCAGCATTAGAGTACCCCTCAATCTGCAAATGACCATGTGGCTCATACAATAATTGTTGAATTTCCAGAAAAGAGAATTAATTCATTGATTTATTAATAACTGAGTACAATGAGGCTCTATTTATAATAGATGAAACAAGTAGAATTAAATTATAATTAAACTACTCATGTCCCAATGATAGCCAAAGTCTTTCTCCTAAAAATAAATCCTAAAATAATTAAACAACTGAATATAACACTTTTAAGAAAGATTTCATGTGAGATTTCATCCTATGAGACTCATGTAAGATTCCGCCATATTAGTTATTACTCTGTGAGACTTCTTTCTGCAAGAGTCATCTAAGACTCTTCCATACCTGCTCTTCAACATCCCCCAAGAGCTGAAGTTTATAACTTTAACTTGCTAGGAAAAAGATTTTTGGTCTTCAATCTTCTTTGGCTGAAAATTTTTTCATAGATGTAAAATCTTTATCTTTGTTCTCTCACCTTTACTTGATTATTTTAGTCACGTAAAATAAAATACCTCTCTCTCTCTCTGTCTCTCTCTCTCTCAAGCAAGCACATAAAGACCCAACTTGGACATAACAAATATGGGAGATGAAAATCATTGCTAGTCGTACTACAAAACTCCATAAACCAATCAAAACGGTCATAGTTTGAAAAACATTCCTCTCAATTTTAAAGGAGGTAGAAGGCCTAATTTTAGACATGAAAAAAAAAAGACTACTCACAATTTGAGGGTAGCTCAAAAAAAAAAAAAAAAAATCTCTTGGGTGAAGAATAAAAGAGTTTACTCAAGCTAAATGTTAGGAGCACTCCTATACTTTGTGAGTAGTAGGTCCATGCATTGCTCATAAGTGATGAAAAATGATAAATTGAAGAAATACTAGAGGAAAAAACAATGATATAAGCAATCATACTTTAACCAAAAGGAGGCGATTATGCGACATTCTACTTCAAACCGAGTTTCTAAAAAAATTATAACGACTTGCTTATCAAACAATGAGTTTGACCCTTTTTTTCTAGAAAATTCTAGCGGAAATTGTAACGGTAGAACAAACAAGGTTGGACCAAGTATGACTCCAAGGAAATTTCTAGAGGGTAAGTATAATTTGTGGAGATTACAATGCGAAAGATGTGCAACCGAAGTAGACAAACAACCTAATATTAGAGAGGAGACTGCGGGCCAAAATGCTTTGTGTAATCTTCCCTCAAAACCAAATTAATAGATGCCAACATGAAGTGCTTAAGTCTGACCAAAACTCTTTGGTTACATGGAAAATATGTCTAAAAATCTAGAGCTCTATGAGAAAAGGAAACTCATTTCACATCTGTGAAGTTGGGTCCACCCAAATTATCCACATGTAAGAGCCCAGATGGCCTACACATGAGGGGGAGTGTTAAGGAATAGTTCCACGTGGATTAGTGAGAACAAATATGTTAAGCTTATTAGTTGGGAAAGAGGTTTCCTAAGATGGCTAGTCATTTTGGGATGGGCCTTGGACCTAATTTCACAACGTCAATGAATGAAAAAGTAATAGGAGAAAAAAATAGGAAAAATGAGAGATTTTCGGCTAAAGTAACCTTTGCTACTTCAAATATAGACATTTCCTACAATATAGCTCAGAATCACAAATGGCTTGTTTCTAAATAAACTAGACTCAAATATCTTTCTTTAGGAACATAATTCTCCACATAAAGTCTTGTTATTTCTGGCATAAAATGCCTCAAAAAACGAAGAATTATGTTGTCACTCGAACCTTTCCTACTTCAAATGTGAATCTCTCTTTGTATAAAACCCTGATTGACAAAATTCCTTTTGCAATGGAAAATAGACTCAAAATTCTTTCTATCGATAAAAAAATTATAGTATGAAAACAATATTATGGAGGTACAGACATCAAGAGAGAAACGGGTACTGGGACTGGAAAATATCAATGAGGAAGAAAAAGAGGAAAATAAACCTAAACTAATATATATGACAGATAAAAAAAAGATCACATTATCTCTATGGATTGACCAAGTCAACTCACAGGACCTGCTCTAATACCATGTTGAATTTCTGGAAAAGAGAAATAATTCAATGACTTATTAATAACTGAGTACAATGAACTCTTATTTATAATAGAAGAAACAAGTAGAATCAAATTACAAATAAACTACCCATGCCCCAGTTACACCCAAAGTCTTAAGTCCTAAAGATAAGTCCTAGAATAATTAACAATTCAACATAAATAGAAGACTAAAATAACTAAAACACTTTTAACTAAGACATTCCTATGAGACTCCTGTAAGATTCCGCCATATTACTCTATGAGACTTCTTTCTGTGATAGTTATTAAGCCTTTTCTAGACTTGCTCTTCAACAATAATCTTTTACCAGTGCTCCCTATAGATATCTCTATACCCTATTGTAGCCTCTAGATGAATATTTCTTGGATGCTCCTTGAATTGACTAATTATACTTAGAATAAAAGAGATGTCAAGCCATGTAATAGTAGCATAAATAAGTTTGCCCACTAACCTTCTATACATAGTCTCATATCTGAGTTCAACACTATCATTTTCATGAAGATTATGGTTCACTTCCATAGGTGTCTCGACAAGCTTTGCTCCTAGTAGGCAATACTCTTGTATATCTATAACATACTTCATTTGCATCAAAACAATCCCTGTCTTACTTGTTATTACCTCAATCCCAATAAAATACATGTGGAACCTAACTCTTTAGTTTGGAAATGTTTTGCAAGATGTACTTAACCTCTTCGATACCTTTTCCAACACTTCCTGACAGCACTATGTCATCCACATACACAACAAGTACTATAACTCCAAAAGACCTCTTCAAAACGTAAGGGCAATGAGTAGTCATAATAGATTTTGTAAAACGTAAGGGCATAATCACTTTGCTTACCTTGTCAACCATACTCTAGAGCTTTGCTTGAGGCTATAAATGGCCTTGTTCAGCCTTCACACTTCCCCAATCTCCTCTTAAGCAACATACCCAAGAGGTTGCTCCATGTATACATCTTCGTCCAAATCCCCATACAAGAATGCATTTTTATTTTTTTATTAAAATAGAGGCTAGCCTTTAGCAACAACCACATAAATCAAAATGCGAACAGCTATCAATCGAACCACAAGAGAGAGTTTTAAGAAAATCCACACCAAATATTTGGAAATACCCTTTAGCTACAAGTTTGGCTTTATACCACTCAATGAACCATCAATTTTGTATTTCACAATGTAGACCCAGTAACATCCCACAACAGCAACATTTGGAGGTGGATGACACAATGTCTAGGTACCCTCATATCAAGTAATGCTTTTGTATCCACATCCATGATCTGCTTCATTGAGGAGACAACAAAGCACCATATATGGAAGAAAGAATATTATAAGAAGACAAAGACAAGGCAAACATTTTGAATGGACCCGACAACGAGTCAAAGGACACAAATTTGGATATGGAATAGGGAGTACAAGTGCGAACACCCTTGCAAAAAGCAACAAGAAGATCCAAATCACTTACCTTATGAACCGCTAATTAGGGGGCAACTGGCAAGGATAAAGAAGGGAGGCTTAATGGTATCTTGTGAGGTTTTCTTTGTTGGTAAACTTGTAATAGCTTCCGATGTGCAACACTTGGTGTGGCACTAGGAAAATCCTCCATAGGAATAAGAGCAACAACATCAACATCAAGAGGTACAAAAGTAGTGGAGCCATCAAAAATTGAAAATAGGGAACATTTTTAAAGAATGTGACATTAGCGTACACAAGTTTTTCTGGTGGAAGAACAATAACACTTGTACCCTTTTTGAGAACGAGAATACCAAAAGAAAACACACTTAACTGATCTTGGAGACAACTTGTCATGATAGACCAAAAACATGCACAAAAGCAAACAGGCCCAAAAAAACGAAGACAGAGGAAACAATTAACTACTAGGTTTAAAAACATGTAGTGGAATTTTTCCTCCAAAGTACAGAAGAGGGGATCCTATTTATGAGAAAATAAGTAGTAAGGATAGAATCACCCCAATAGGATTTTGGAGCATGCATTTGAAATAACACAATTCATGTAACCTCAAGTAAGTGACGATTCTTCCTTTCTGCTACCTTGTTTTGTTGTGGAGTATACACATAAGAAGATTGTTAAATAACACCATTAGCTTGACAAAAGGAATCAAACTTGTTGTTCATAAACTCAAGCCCATTATTACAACGAAACATACCAAGAGATGCACCTCTATAACCAACTCACCATAACCACCTAATTACTCACAATTTTTCAAAAAATTGGACCATAAAACACATACATCAAGACAAACTTATTCCTAGCATAGAGGGACAATCTGACAAATGTGAAATGACCAAGCTACCCTTGTTCATACAATTCAACAAGTTTATTTATCAATGCACTAGTTATACAAATTGAGTGCATTGGGCCCTTTGCTCAACACCTAGAAGATGTGTGTGGGGTGGAGTTAAAACAAAAAAAACAAGTTCCACAAATTAGAACTATTAGTGGGGATAATCCTAGATTGGTTAATGTTATGAAATTGTTTGTGGCTATTAGTTAGGAAAAAAGGTCTTTTTTTTTAATGAAGTGAGATTTTATTCTAGCAAACAACAAATTACTAGAAGGCAAGCTAAAGGAACACTCCCCTAACAACAAGAGATTGGAGGGAGGCTCCCTGCTTGGCAAGAGAATCAGAAAAATCATTTGTTAATCTTTGAATATGGGACCATCCACAGTTAAGAGAAGATACAATGTCAACAATTTCATGAAAAACAAGCCAGTGTAGCCAAGGGGGTCAACAAAGTTGGAGCACCATTAGATTACAACTTTGGAATCCCCTTCAATAAAAAGAGGGCCGCTGAGGTGGTGATGAAAGACAATGAGCCCATGGGAGAAGGGCGAGTAGGTCAGCAGAGGTGGAGTCAGCCATCCCCAATGGGCCGGAGTAGGTGATGAACGCAGTGCCATTAGAGTCCCGGATGACTCCCCCAAAAACAGCAATACCCGGATCCTCGGACGCACTACCATCAAAATTAAGTTTAAGAGTGCCAAAGATAGGTGGCTTCCATGCTTCAACAAAATGACAATGACAGGAGGTGGACATGAAGGCCATTATATGCCAACTGATATGAAGAGGGGAGTTCCTCAGTTAGGGAAAAGATCTTCTTACTTCATCTAGTCTTTTTTGGATAGATTTACACCTAACTTCAATATTGTAGCAGAGAAAGGTTTTTCTTCTGTTGGGCTTAATTTAAGCCCCATCTAATTTGTGCCCATTTATGTTGTCCACGTCTTAGGCTCATTTTCAAGGCTTGTGTCAAGATTCTCCTTCTCATGCAATGGCACTGGGAACTAGCTCAGATGGATGGGGATCTTTTGAATGTGTTGCATATGCTAGAAGGGAAAGTTTTTACACAGATTGTGGGCTAAAGAGATGGGCTGAACTAACAATCAGGGTGTCTGCTATCAGTTGACTATGAGAGTGAAATGGATGTTTGAGCTGGGCTTAGAGGATTTGGTTGGGTTAGGCTACTTGTCTAGGGAAGCCAAGGGCTTGTATTTACTAGTCAACTTGTCAACTAGGGCTAAGGAAGAAATCAGCTAGAGTTTAGAGATGAAATGGCTAGACTCAAGAAAGACTAGATAGGAGAGGTGAAATCAGCTAGGGTAGAGATGAAATGGCTTGACTCAAGAGAGACTAGATTGGAGAGGTGAAATCAGCTAGTGAATGAAATGGCTAGACTCAAGAGACTAGATAGGAGAGGTGGACAAAATGTGAGATTATGAGGAAGACTAGAAGAGACAACAGACCACCAATGATAAAAGGTGATTCAGCCCTTGTCTTAGGCTGGACAATCAAATCATCATCAGCCTTGTGGAAGCTAAGGAGCCTATTTGATGAAATTAAGGATACAATAGTAGATTGGTGCATTGCCTGGTGCAAAATACCATGGGCAGCAAACTCGGATGCTGAGCACCTTGCAATGAATGGGGCTTTCAAAGTCAGTTTGGCCTGCGGACCCTCACTTGAGCCATAGCTCTTTAAGCTACTTGTACCCTATGTTGTATGTTTTGTTAGATGTTGTAACATTACGACTTTTCAGCTTATTAATAAAGCATCATCATTTTCAAAAAAAAAAAAAGTTCTGGGGCTTACTTTTTATTGACTCAATGGATTGGACTCCAAGCTACTCCTGACCAATGATATGCTAGCCTAAACATACATGATGCTTAAACTGACTGACTCCAACTTAAACTCCTAAGTGCATTCAACTAAGACATCCATGATGCTCTTTCCAGTTGCCCATTCTTGTTGCCAAAGTTTTTGCAGCTTGAGGGCTACTCTTCTTCTTCTTTAAGTCTTTGTTCTGGAAGGACTCTTAGGACTCAACCTACTGACTTTGACTCTGATTCAGACTCTTACATTCAATGAACTTAGATTCAATCCTACTGATAAACAACAGGGATTATATCTTCCAGTATTTTATCCATTCACCACAGCCAACTTTTCATCACCTATGCTGCTTACATAGGACCATATCAGCCTAGACATGAGGGAGTGTTAATGAGAATAATCCCAAATAGGTTAATATCATGAATTTGTGGTTATCAGTGCAAAAAATCAGTTAGTCATTTAGGGATAAACCTAGACCTTTCTTTAACAAGCATAACTTTTAGCTTTCCAGTTAGATGTTTCCTTTGCTAATCAAAATCAGTTTGTTAGACCTCTATTTTTTGTCCGGCTGTACCTAGTTTATGCACCTATTTGGAACCATATGAGTGAGAAGCATGAAGCGTTCAACAACAAAGAAAAATAACTTTAGGACTGACACCCCCTAAGCTTGAGCTTTAACAATGAATGTCTTTCTTCCTCCTTCACAAAATATGAGACTTCCAATTTTAGCTCATATTATGAATGCCAATGGAACCAAAAAGAGTACAAACTTCAATTATGGATTGATGGGGAATTGCGAGAAAATTAATTTCAGTAATTTCTATGAGTGCTAACAGTGACACACACACACACACACACCATAAGGCGATAGTTTTATTAGAAGCTGAGAAAAGGCTGACAAAAAAGAGAGGCAACTAAATAATTCTCACTTTTTAGTAAATTCTCACCACATTCTCAAAAAAAAAAACTGAGAAAAGGGGAGAGAGGCAAATAAGCCAAGGAGAATCCCCACTAACAAGTTCAGATCTAGAGACAATTGGAGATGCCTTGCCCAGCTTCACACCTCTTCGAAGCCCCCAGTTAATTCTAGGTGGACCCCGCCACTTGCTAGTGTCCTTAAATAAAACTTCGACGGATCCTCTTTAAGCAACCCTGGCTTAGCTGGTTTTGGCAGAGTGATTCGTGACTCGCTTGGGAACCAGATTGTCTCCTTTTTCGGCCCTCTCGATATTGCGGATTCCACGACGGCCGAGTTCCACAACTTGCTTAATGGGCTCTGCATTTTTCGTGATCATTGCTCCGGGTCCATCCTCATAGAGGGAGACTCTAAGGTGGTGATCGGCTGGTGTGAGAATTCGTTTGCACCTCTGTGGCGCCATTGGGACACCTTTGAAATTATGAAAATTGTCAACTTATTTGACTGTTTTTAGTCTCTCATCCCGAAATCAGCAAATTATGTGACTGATGTTTTAGCCAAGCAGGGAGCTTCCTTGCAATCTCTTGTTGTTAGGAGTTAGCTCCTCCTTTTTTAGCTCTCTTAACAAAATCCCCTTTTATAAAAAAAATTAAAAAAAAAAGTTTAAAATCTAGAGACCCAACTTTGCTAAAAAAAAAATTTTAAATGTATCTTTGCTAAATTATTAGCAATATGATTTGCTGATCTTACAACATGAACCCAACGAACATCAATCCCTTGAAAGATAACCTCAAGGACTTATGTTGCATACTAGCAATGATGTACTGGTTTCTTTTCATTTTGTTTTTAGAAACATATCACTGATAGCAACATGTTAGGAAAGTTAGAGAGCTTAACATGCTAAAAACCTCTTCTTTTCTTTTTTGATTTGTTCCTCTTCTGGAAATTTCATTTGAGAAATTTTTCCTCATATTTCCATATAGTCATGGCTTCCTTCTAATGAAAGCCCAACTCTTGAGATACCGATCTCACCCACATCAGCTCATTAATAGTATATGTCATAGCTCTGTATTCCACTTTTAAATTGGATCTAGCTACCACATTCTGCTTCTTGCTCTTCCAGCTGATTAAATTACCACACAGAAAGACACAATAGCCTATAGTTGATTTTCTATCAAACCTTTCCCTGGTGCTCCTTTCAAGTATGTCAAAATTCTTTGTGCTACTTCTAGGTGGACCTTTCGTGTGTTCCATAAATTAACTTACTATACTCAACCCAAATGATATACTAGGGCTTGTGATTGTTGCATATATAAGGTTCCCAACTAGCGTTGTGTACAGTATTTTATCATTCAATTTTGTACTCTGGTCATCATGGAGGCCATGTCCAACTTCAATTGGTGTATCTACTAGTTTAGTTCCCAATAAACCATACTCAGGTAACATATTTGTTATATATTTTCTTTGAGACAATACTCAGTCTTGCCACTTCAATACCTAAAAAATATTTCAACACTCCCAAGTCTTTAGTTTGGAAGTGAGTAACTAGTAGATTTTTAACCTTTTCAATGCCAAAGGTATCGCTGCCAAACTATAATATCATCCACATATACAAGTGAGACTATAATCCCAGAGGGGCTTTGTATTACAAATAACAAATGATCACAATGGCTTCTAGAAAAGCCCATAAACACCACTACTTGGCTAAATTTTTCAAACCTGGCACGAGGGCTTTGTTTCAAGCCATAGATTGCTTTTTTTAGTCTACAAACCTAGTGCTTCACCCCCTGAGCAACATACCCTGGAGATTACTCCGTTTATACTTCCTCTTCGAGGTCACCATACAAGAAAACATTCTTGATGTCTAACTGGAATAAGGACCACCTCTGAATAACAACAATAGACACCAGAATACATACTAAGGACAACCGAGCAACTGAAGAAAAGGTTTCAAAAACATCAACTCGATGAGTTTGTGTGTAAATCCTTTTGCCACCAGACGAGCCTTATATCTCTCAACTAAGCCATCAGCTTTGTATTTTACTGTATATGCACATCTACAACCAACAACTACACCACCTAAAGATAAATCACATAACTGCCAAGTTCCTCGGTCTAACAATGCTACCATCTCAGCATTCATAGTTTGCTTCAACTGTGGAGAGGACATAGCATCCTAAACTGAAGAAGGAATAGTGCAAGCAGAAATAGACAATGCAAGCTCTTTGTAGTTATCAGACAGATAATCATATGAAACAAAATGACACAATAGATAACGAGTACCTTTCCAGACACCCTTCCTTAAAGCAATAGGTAGGTGTAGATCACTTACCTCAGGATCCTGAAACGAAGTTGAGTCATGGCCTAGCATGAGAGAGGAAGTCATAGGCTGAGAGGAAGGCACCTGCTGACAATGCTTTCTCAACAAGTGGCACTCGGTGTAGATCCAATACAATCATCTACTGGGGGTGGAATAACTAACCTAGGGACTAGGGAAGGAGATGTACATCAACTAAAGTAGTAGACTCAAAGAAATGACTATCCTAAAAAAATATGACATCTAAAGATACAAACATTTCTCTAGTGCATGAAAAAAAACATTTGAACCCCTTTTGTGTGCAAGAATACCTAAGGAAAACACATTTAACCGCTCAAGGAAACAACTTATCTTTAGATGATCCCAGAACATGAGTAAAACAAACACATCCAAAGACATGAAGAGAAACAAATAACAATGGAACAGATGGTAACAGAATTTTAATAGAAATTTTACCTTCAAAAACTGATGTAGACATCCTATTAATCAAGAAACATGTTGTAAGTACCGCATCACCGCAATACTATTTAGGGACCTTCATGTGCAACATCATAGTACAAGCAACTTCTGGTAAGAGACGATTTTTACATTCTGCTACTCCATTTTATTGAGGAGTAAATACACACGAGGTTTGATGAATGATCCATTGATTTTTATAAAAGATAAATTCAAGACCGTTGTGGATACGCAAAATATCAATGGAGGCTGAAAACTATTTCTTTATTTCATTATAAAAAAATTCAAATATACCAAAGGCCTCAAATTTCTCCCAAAAGAGATAAACCTATGTGCACCTACTAAAATCATCAATGAAAGAAATAAAGTACCTATAACCAAACAAACTAGTTACAAGACAAGAACCCCAAATATCTAAATGAACGGCCTCAAATAAATGACTTGCCTTATGATGTGAGGCTGGAAATGAACTCCAATGATGCTTGCCCAATTGTCATGACTAACACTGAAAGGTAAGACTAGAAGGAAACTCTGGAAACACTTGAATCAGTTTTGTCGGTGAAGGATGACCTAATCTCAAATGCCATTGTAAGGGGGTAAATGATGTGTGAAGAAGCGCATGTAGTGGGTGGCTCTCCAAATAATACAGTCCACCTCTCTCACACATGGAACCAAACGTCTTCTTCGTTACGAGGTCCAGAAAGAGACAATGGGTAGGATAAAAAGTCAGAGAGCAATTCATTGACTTTCTTAATTGACTAACCGATAATAAGTTCAATGGAAATCTAGGAACAAGTAAAGCGGAATGAAGAGACAAAAAATATGTAAGGGTGACGGTACCAACTCCCTCAACCGAGGAGATAGACCCATCAGCTAAGTTAACCTGCTTTATATGTAATTATTCATTCTTGTTCGAAAACAAGGATGACATACCTGACATTTGAGCAGTAGTTTATGAATCAATAACCTAGGTAGGAGAGGGAGACACATGAAGAGCAAACATACCTGAAGTTGCTAGGGTAGCAATAGGAGTAGGAGCAAGAACCGTAGGTGCTAAAGATGAACCAACTGAAAGCTAAGCTAGGTGTTGCATAATTTGTTGTTGTTGCTGAAACAATTATTGCACATCATCCACCCCCTTGAAGTTACTAGAGCCACAGCGTCTAATACTGCTCCACTATTTTTGTGAAATTAGGTCAAAGGCCCATCCCAAAATGACTAGCCAATTTAGGAAACCTCTTTCCCAGCTAATAAACTCAAGATCTTTGTACTCACTAATCCATGTGGGACTATTCCTTAACACTCTCCCTCACGTGTAGGCCCGCTTATGTAGCTCTACAAGTAGATAATTTTAGGTGTAGGCCCTCTTTTGTGGCTCTACAAGTAGATAGTTTAGGTGTTGGCACTCTTTTGTGGCTCTACAAGTGCGTAGTTTAGGTGTAGGACCGCATATGAGTATCTGCTCTGATACCATGTCAAGTTGGGTACTGAATTGCCCTAATTGAATTCGGTGTGGGGCCCACTTGACTACGCAAGCATAGAAATTTGGGGAAAGTGTTTCCCTTTGGTTAATTGACATTCTAGCGTACTGAATTGTGGTGTTTGGTGATATTTAATGGCTGATTCCAGCACATAGGTTGCTGTCCAGAGGACTGCTGAGAGCTCATATGTGAAATTCTCTCAGTCTATTCAAATAACTACAATCCGGTTGAATGGATCAAATTATGTAAACTAGTCTAGATCAATTTTGATGCATTTGAGGGCCAGAAGAATGGCTAGTCATTTTGGGATGAGCCTTGGACCAACTTCACAATTTCAAGAGTGGTAGAGTTTGCCCAAGTTGGTTTTCCAAATTTGATCTAGCATCTATCTGAGTAATGGTTGGTTCGTCCACAGTGAACACACTTCGTCTTGGATCTACCATCACCTTGATCTCTACCTCGGTTTGAACTATCTCTGCCTCTGCCTCTCCCAAAGCCTGTCCAGCCTCGAGATGAATCTGTTGGGCCAGAACTGGAGCCTGAAGTATTAAGTGCAGCAGCATCAATCATCTTTACCCTTTTTTCTCCGTTGGATACCAAGGTCATTTCAGCCCTCACAATCCTATTAAATGCAGAGGGTAAAGAGGGCACCTCATCTAAGGCTAGAATTTGTGCTTTAATCCCATTAAATTCAGCACCTAGACCATCAAGAAACTTCGCCACAAGTAATTGATTTTGTTGTTTCCTCAATTCCTGTTCATCCATAGTGAATAGATGATACACATTAATTTCTAGCTAGAGTCCCAAAAAGGCACTATGGTATTGTGTAACTGTTTTGCTACCTCTTTTGAGACCAAAGAAATCAGTGTATAACTCATAAACTTGAGATAGACTATTCTCTTGATCATACAAGTACTCTAATGAAACCCATATAGCTTTTGCAGTTTCACAGTGCATCACCTGGTTTCTTAAGGTAGAGTTGATGTTGTTGCCAATCCAAGTCATAATGTCGTTATCTTCTACTTCCCAATCATTAGTTCTAGGAATTGGAGGATCATCTTGTCATCTTTCTGCCCTTCAGAAACATTCTAACAGATTTGGCCCAATTAAGATAGTTTGGTCCTGTCAACTTTTCAAAGATCATAAAAACTACATCCTTACCATAAGATCCAACCATCTCCCTAGATGAAACAAATACTTCACCAAATCAGCCATAGAATAAGTATAGAGTCACAAGATACTTCAATTTCAATACCCAAACATTTTTGCGAATCCCAATGATGTGGGCCCCACTTCGCAAAAATTGGGGTTAAGGCAAGGATGGGATGCGCATAGGTAAAAATACGTCTAGATCAATATAAAACTGCAATGAAATAGAGAATACTTCAAAAGAGACCTAAATTAGGGGACTTGATGTCTTCCTCCATTGCAGCTATTCTTGGAAAGTTTGGATGGGTGTCTTCCAAAAAATCAATCTTCAGCTTGCCCTTCCGCTAGACCTAATTGTAACTATCTGGATGGTAAGAGGCACCTCTCTCCCCAAGCTTGGCAAGATCCTTTTATCTGCCTATATTGCCCACTTGCCCTGGTGCATTTGGTTGAGTGCAACAACAGGCGTTTTAATCACGAGTCTAGCAGCATTGATCATTCTATCGAGCTGGTTGTGGGTCATATCCTCACCCACGTGGCAGGCCCATCAAAGACACCTGACAACATCAAGCTGAACTTTGACGGTAGTGCCTTGGGATGCCCGTTTCCGGCTAGATTTGGGGGCGTATTCCGCAGCTCCTCGGGGAGGCCATCTTATCTTATGTGGAACCTCTAGGACTGGCTAACTCTACCACCACTGAAGTCTCTACTCTCCTTCACGGTCTGAATATATTCAAGGAACGGCTCTCCGGGCATTTACTCATTGAAGGTGACTCTAGCGTCGTTATTAATTGGGGGTGGGGATCGGCTTCCCACCTTGCGCCCCCCCCCCCTTGGCACACTGGCCTACCCTGCATTCTATTTTCGACATTGTATCTGCTATTTCATGCTCTTGGAACCATGTAATCAGATCGGAAAATTCTTTTGCTGATAAATTAGCTCAGTCTAGGACCTCCCTCCAATTACTTGATGTCGCAAGCAATAAGTCTTGCATAAGTGATGCACATCCCAAGATCAATCAAAAGAACCTTTTTTAGGGCAATTAAGACATGAAGAATCATTCAAAAAGTTATAGAACCAATAACCATAGGGTTATAGCAGAAGAAAGGGAGAAAAAATCAAATTTTTACCAACCAGTCACCGAGGAGATTCGAAAAACCTGCTTCTATGAGGTTGCCTTGCTCATAAAGTGAAGTTAAATGGCAAAGAAGCACTCCCAGTAACGATCTATTGCTTTGATACCATGTGAAATATGAGAAATTTGAAGAGAGAGAGAGAGAATGAGAGGAGAAGGAGAGAGTATGGCAGAGGCTCTTGAATGAGCTGCATTGGGAATCATGCACAACTTCCAATGCTATTTATTAGATTAAATTTGATAATTTTAAAAAATTCCCCTTCTTACATAAAATCACTTATTCCCTTATACGATCCCCTGCTATATATTAAGTTCAATTTGATAATTTACAAAAATGCCCCTTCTTACATAAAATCACTTATTCCCTCATATCACCCATTCTACATTTCCTACAAATTAAAATTTTGTAAATAGACTAAACCAAACATGCAGAATAAGATAGTGCAGCAATATAAAATAACCAATCATATAAAATGACCAAAGTGCCCTTGAGATGATTTTCTAACACTAAATTGCAGATATCTTCAATTTACACTTTTGCTGTATTATATTTTGGAGTAAAAGTGGCCATTATACCATAATTCTTCTCATAATACAATAACAAGGGACAAAATCAACATACCTGTTACTCTATTTTTTGCTGTATAATACTGTCAAAAACCACCAATCTTTTCTTACTCAAGTTCTTTATCTTTTCTTAAATGCCCTCTTTAAAAATGAGAAATGCAATTGCTAGTGGAAATCAATTTTTAACAAATAATATAAGAGGTTTTAGGAAGAAAAGGATTCATAGCTTGTATTAGTTTCAGGCAAAACAAGGCAACAGGTACTTTTCATTAAAAAATAAAAATTAAAACATAAAAAACTTTAGTGCAGAAAACTCAATCACCTGATGCTGCTTCCCCAACAGCAGCAGGAGTATTTGGCATTACCCGTATAACTCTACCATGACCAGCCCATTCCTGCATGAATCAATTAAATAATCTGCAGTAAATAATTAATGATCACTATATATGAATTCTGCAGTTAAATGCTGAATACAAAAAATAAAAAATAAAAAAAAGAAAAAAAATTGTTAAAAGCAGTGTAGAAGCAAGACAAGCAAGGAAGCATAAGTTACCAAAAAGTGAAAGGTAAAACTCCCAAATCCACAATGCGACATAGGTAATAAATTTTATTTTATTTTATTTGTAAAATCACATAGGTTACAATATTAAGTACACCTTTCTTTTCTTCACTTACTTGATTGTTTAATAACTCTACCGGTCAAGATTTAGCTTCTCAACCCAAATCGTGGTAATAACCCAAATCGTGTTATCAATATACGTATTTTCATAAAAAAATAAAAAAAATAAAAATATAATGTTGAAGAAGTTGTTTTTTTTTTTCTGAAATGAGTAGAAGTTGTTGATAATGATGAGGCCGAACTAAGCCATCCTCAAACATTGAAGATTTATGAAAGAACGAAGTAGAAAAGGAAAGAGGAAGATTAACGGACTGCTACTTACTTTTTTTTGGAAAGTCATTGTTGAAAACAGGTGTGAAAAAGTCTTAAATAACTCTCACAGCAAGAAGTCTAATAGAGCCAGAATTGTTATGGTGGAATCTTACTAGAGTCTCACAAGAGGAGTTCTCACAGAAGAGTATCAGTTAAAGGTGTTTTACTTATGTTAGTCTTCTATTTATGTTCAGTTGTTCAATTGTTCTAGGAGATATCTTTTAGGGTTTAATTTTGGATGTAATTGGGACAAGTATAGTTTAATTGTAATTGGCTTCTATTTGTTTCCTCTATTATAAATAGAGGCTTATGTACTCAAATTACAAAGAGTTAGTAAAGTACTTCTCTTTCCCAGAAATTCAACACCGTATCAAAGCGGGTTCCGAGTTGACTCGGTCAACCCACAGAGATAATGTAATCCTTTTTTTATTTATCATCTCTAATAGTTTAGTTTCATATTCTATCATTTCTTTCTTTCTTGTCCCAGTATCCGTTATTTTTTTGGCGTTCACACCTCCATATTGAACTTTTCATATTGAAAATTATATCTTGACGGAAAGATCTTCGAGTCTACTTTCAACCGCAAAAAGAATTTTGGCAGTCAAAGTTTTCTACAAAGAGAAACCGATATTTGAAACAACAAAAGTCAAACTGCAAGAGAGGTTTGAGAAGCAGCTGAAAGTTTCAACTCTCGAGCTGTTTTATACCATCAAGAATGAGACTCTATACGGAGAATTATATATCAAAAGAAAGATTTTTAAATCTATTTTCTTACCTATCGAAAGAGTCAATAGTCATGCGGGCCAAAGAAGAAAGAGTATTCAGTTCGGTCGGATTAAAGAGTCCAAAATCTATCAAATGTTTTCTCTCAAAAGAAGTATATTTTATGAAAAAAATATAGACTTTGATGAAAGGTATCGAAGTCTAGTTTAAGAAGGAGAAAATTTCATGTCAAATTGATCTATATTTAAGGAGATATTCGGATTAGAGTCAACGAGTGTCAAGCTACAGAACAAAGCAAATCAAGATGTCACAAAAGATTTAAGAACGAAGCTTTTTATGTCAAATTAGGTACCAATTTAAAGTTTTTTGAGTCTAGTTTCTTGATCAACAATCCGTTTGTGATTCTAAGCTATAGTTTTAGAGATATAAATATCAGAAATACCAAAGTTTAATTCTATCGAGAATCTCTCCTTTTTTTTTCTATTTTCTCTCCTATTATCTCTCCATACATTGACGTGAATTGAGTTTCTTTTTCCCCTAAAATCCGAAATTTTTAGCCAAATTCTCTTCTAATCCAAGAGTTTTAATCAGATTTAATCACTTCATAATGTAATCATTCAAGGTATGCAATATCTTGCTTCGATGATGTTTTCAAGTTTCCCCTTTTTTTTTTTCATTTCAAAAAAAAAGTTTTACATTTTTGTTACTTGGTTGTGCACCTTCCACATATTTAACTCCAAAAAATTGTGGGCACTCCAAAAAAGTTATACTTTGTCAAATTGATTAAATTCTACTGTTATAGTCTCCCCTAGTTTTAAAAAAAAAAAAGTCATCATGGAAGTATGATTGTTGCATAGTCACCTCCTTCCAGTTAAAGTTGTTTTCCCCTAGTATTTCTTCAGTTTATCTTCTTGTGTTTTCATCACTTCAGAGCAATGCCTAGACCCACTACCTAAAAAGTATAGGAATGTGCCCAACATCTAGCTTGAGTCAAGTCTTTTATTTTTCACCCAAGAGGTGATTTATGTTTGAGTTACCCCTTAAAAAGTGAATAGACTCTTTGTTAAGCCCTAAAGTTGGGTCGTTTTTCTGCCTTTAAAATTGAGTGGAGTGTGTTTCAGACTATACCCGTTTTAACTGGTGTATGGAGCTTTGTCGTTCGGCTAGGAATGATATTTCTTCTCCCATATTGTGTTTTATCCAAGTTGGATCTCTATGTCCTTTTTATCCCCAGCTTGAGGGAGAAAAGAAGTACAAGAAGTACAAGAAAGAGGAATTTTATTCTGCATGTTGTGGTAATTTTTGTGTAACCAAAATACTTAAGAAAGGGGGAGAACAAAAGATGAAGAATTTTGCATTTATGAAGAATTTTTTCAGCAAAAAAAGATTGAAGACATTGCAAGCTGAAGTTATAAACTCCAGCTTGAGGGAGAGTGTTGAAGAATAGGTATGAAAAAGTCTTACATGACTCTCACAACAAGAAGTCTCACAAAGCCAAAATTATTATGGTGGAGTCTTACAAGAGTCTCATAAGAGGAGGTCTCACAAAAAAGTCTCAATTAAAGGTATTTTAGTTATGTTAGTCTTCTATTTATGTTTGGTTATTCAATTATTCTAGGACTTATCTTTTAGTGTTTAACTTTCGGTATAACTGGGACAAGTGTAGTTTAATTGTAATTGGATTCTACTTGTTTCCTCTATTATAAATAGAAGCTTATATACTCAAATTACAAGAAGTAGTAAAATATTTCTCTTTTCCAGAAATTCAATAGACACTTTAAGTAAAGTTCTCGGTTTTAATATTTTCTATCAAGGGAAAGTCAGCAAGTTTCTATTTTTTACAAGTTTCCCAGTTTGTCAACAAGAACAATTAGGATAGTTTCCTTGAAAAAAGTGCTTAGTTTGTTAGTCAGTTTCCTCTATTAGTAGTTAATTTATGAAAATCATAAATTTAGCAAGTCCATTGTTGGCAGTTTCTATCTAAGTTAGTGCTGGAAACTTTTCTAGTTAACAGTTTCAAATTAGTATATCACAACTCAATTGAAATTAGGAAGTTTAGTCCAGGAAAGTTCCAGTATAATGTTGTAGCCTATTTTAGCAAGACTATAGTGGCTTTAGAGTCTAAAAATAAAAAAGATATGCTGCAATTTTCAATCAGCTTTAAAGATTAAAACAATTTTTTTTTATTGTTGCTGAAGCACCATTGTTCCCCTTTTTTATTGCTGAGAAGAATGTCTTAGTGACTTTTTTTCTTATGCTAACCACTGCTTGTCACAAAACAGCACATGAAAATTCAAGTTCTTCCTTGAACCTTGAAAACTATGATTTCCTAGAGATAAGAAGGTAGTAGCTGGGCTTCTGGCCTTGTTCTTCAACTTTATTTCTGTGATTTTGAGGGATTAGATTGACATCTAATATTATAGAGGGAGTTAATTTTACTGGCCAAGAGGATAAGTGAGCATCTTATGAACACAGTACCTGCAAATCTTTCAACTTTACTCCTGCAGCGACAGACACAAGAAGTTTCTCCTTTGAAAGTAGAGGTCTTAATTCCAAAACCACCTCCTTAACTGTGATGACAAATCTTAGTGAGTAATGATGAGTAAATTGGTAACTCTGAACAAAAAACAAATGCCCTAGTAATGAAGGAAAGAGAGACCGTTCCATTGATAAGAAATGAAAGAAAGAGAAAATAGACAATGCAATCGCGGATTCATCATTATCATCATCCTAAACTATTTGTCTCAACTATCTTAAGACATACATTCATTGTCCACCATTTATCAGAGAAATTTCATACTTCACCCAAGAAAATAGTACTTCAACTCAAACAAAGATGCAATACTGGAGAACACTACATGAATGACCCACTTCAAACAAAACAACAAATAAATGGAAAAGCCTGGAACTTTATTACCCTTTTCCCATGTACCTTAATTTATTTTTTGTTGAAATGACCATGTACCTTAATTTTACTTCCTAGACCAGACTATGGAATTATTTAGAGGTAATGAATTACAATATGAATCATTAAACTCTTTAACAAGATTTGTTCATTGCCTCTTTAAACACCTCTGATAGAAAACAATGTCTTTTTGCTTTTTCTAGCCTCAATCCATTAATGTACATAAAATCGACGTCCAGTGACCAACCTCCAGTAATAGATAAGAAAAAACAAGGTAAAAGCAAGAGCATGATTAACAAGAATGAAGATAGAAAGTTGAGATCCAGAGTAACAGCATCAGTTACTGTAAAGTGCTTTAGTTCATATAAAAAGCTTCACCTTGCTACCAACAATTTGATAAGTCAAATAAATCCCATACAAGTTTGACATTCAGAAAAGCAAGTACCAGCATAATAACCAAGGTTATCATATTATCACCAGCTTTCCATTTCTGAGCTCTTCATTAGCAAATCCACAGAGACAAACTAAAATAAATATCTGTGAAGTAAAAAGCCTACATCAGGGTATACCTTTCTGAGGTTTCACAGAAAGAATAATCACGTGACAATTTTCAGCTACCTATAAGGGAGCTCAGAAAGAGAAAAAAAAAGTTATCAGAAGATTAAAAAAACAAAAAGATCACAGCTTCCTTAAAAAATTAATATTAATAGCAATAAAGAAGAAACAACAGAATGGCACTGTTGGAATGCACTTGTAAACATGAAAAAGTTGGCGGCCACTTATCCAGAAGAAGAGTTTCAACTCCTTCATTGCCAGTGGGTAAAGTGGAAGTAGATTAGGTTGATCGATTCACTTGCTTCTTCTTTTTTTTGTTTGTTTGAATGATGAATTTAATAATGAAAGCAAATGCAACAATGAGGGAGTGAGCAAAACAGCCCACTAACCAAAGCTGAAGGGGCACATTATGCCCTAGAGCAAAGATGTTGACAACTAGCACATTCAGCACAAGAATCCACAAATAATTAGCAGATCTAAGCAAATGTCTCCAAAAAATGTCCAGCACCTACACAATGTCCAAAGGAGGCTCAGAATACATCCATCAATTAACTCATCTGAGGCACCTTCCACTATCAGCAGCGGAAGCAGAAAACATCCTTGCAAAGCATCAGACATGGCCCATGTTCCGCAATTTCTGGCTATAAAAAGTCCTTGAATCCAATTGGAACTCAGTAGAACAGAAACACATAACTGCCAATATCCTGAATAACTCCACCTAGCACGCATCAAAATTCGGTTTAAGGGTCTCACATCCTGGGGGGGATATTGGACAACCTTTAACCTCTAACATGCAGAAAGTAAGGCATATGATTTCCAGGTAAGACTAATCAGACCCAGGAAACTCCTTATTCACAGTTTGATCAGAAAAAATGAAAAGATAATCATCTCAGAAGAACAGAAAGAGACCTTTTATTTATTCTATAAAGCCTACGGCCAACAAAACTCCCTTCAAACAAGAACTACCACCCCCTCAAGGCATCAAATTCGTATGTCTACTTACTCGACAAAATATTTCCAAAAATTAGACCCCTTATAGGACAAAAGCAAGACTACACCATGTTGTGGAATGTATTGGCTCCATTATAGACACACACACAGAGGGAACCAGAAGTGGGTGCTGTTAGCTCCTCCCTTAACTCCACTAAATGGAACATTTTCAACCTACAAACAACTATTAACTTTGTCTTCATTTAAATATGATTTTGATATAACATATGATGGTACTGAATATAATTTTGTTATACATTCTTTGAGTCTAAACTAAAAAATAGAAACAAAACCTAAATGTGGAATAGACAGTTTTGTCCATTCAGAAGTAAAAATTTCTTTAAACCCATCAGCCATTAGGTATCAAAAGATTCTTTCCCTAAAATATATATATATATATAACCTTTCTGATGGCAAGTACAAAACGTTCACTAATCTATAGTTTTAAATCCTCCACAACTCAGTTTATTTGTCTAAAAGTGCAAATTATTCTGTGTGAGAGAATAATCTCAAATTGGTTTAAGTTTGAAAAAGATCCTACATTTAAGCCTCCTAACTTCAACTAGTCATTTTTTGAGTAACTGACTCAACTTTAACATAGTATCAAAGTCATCAAAGCCTTTGTGCTATGTCTGACCTCTGGGTTTGTTCTCTATGGAGATTAAAAAGATCCTAAGCTTATTAGTTGGGAAAAAAACTCCTACCTTTGGGTAGTCATTTTGGGAGAAACCGGCTCAACTTTAACACTTCCTATTGCAAAATCATTAGTCATATAATCTGTTGTATAACACTACCTATTTTACAATGTATTTAGATATCTATACCTAGGCTACAAGAATAGACAAAGAATAATTTTAAATACATGAGCAAGGTCTCAAATATATGAGTTTACAAATATCTCATTAGGGATAGTAAAAAAATTTGGCTGTTGGATCCAAATCTTTCTAGTCACAAACACCTAAGAATACAAGCAGGTTCCTCCAGATCAAGGATGTATTAAGCTCATTTTTTATGGTTGTTCTCAGAGAAATCCTGCCAGTAGGCATTCCTAATGTTTTTAGGTAAAACAATGGGCTTGCTGCTCTCATTCTCTAGACCTTTGGGCCATTATGATGCAACTTCTGCCTTCTGTATAGGTTGAGTTTTTACTACTCCCAATTCTCTACTCCCTTAGAAGTGAAAGGTGATTCCAATGCTGTCATTAGCTGGTGCATTAACAAGTTAGACCCATTGGAGTATTTAAGGAGAAATATGCAATTCATCTAAAATGTTGTTAATTGTTATTTAGTGGTCTTACGTAAATAGGTCTGCAAATGGTACTGCAGATCGTTTAGCTAAGGAAAGGGTTGCTCAGCAATCTCTCATTGTCTTTTTCAACCCTCCTCCAACCTTCTAATTTCTAGTTGGCCCTTTTGTCTTTAATGAAACCACCATTCTCGATAAATTGATCTGGATTCCAATTACATACACATATAATCTGTAAATCCAGAGCGTTCGAGAGACTTGGGCCAAGACCTCGCACAAAGCCAAAGGCCCAAAATTTTAGAAGCTAGAAAGTATTAACACAGATGGCATGTAAAGCAATTCAAGAAATGAAATTAAGAATGTTTATCAAAATTCAAGTTATTTGTTACTTAGGCATACCGCTGAAACATTAAGAACATTAATGTAGCAAGTAAAAGACAATAAGAACATTAGTGTAGCTTATGAAGAACTCCACCAGCAATCACAGCATTAATGATAAACTTATTCAATGTACAAGACTTACCAATGACTAGTACCAATAATGGGACTCACATTAGCTAACCTGGATCCTAGCGTCACTGAAGGAAATTATTGTAGGATAGACAGAAGTATTATCCACGATTATGACTAAAAAGAAGGAAGCTTAAAGCTTCTGAATTGCTATTAGGAGAAAGAATGAAACTAGTCCACATGATTAGGAGAAAATTAGATGCTTACAAGGAAACCAAAAATAATGGAGGTCTACCACTAGCATACAAGTATCTAACTAGAACTTTTTTTTGAGAAAAGGACCTGGATAAAACTCAGAAAAAAGATACATTTCAAGGTGGCAAAAGGAACTTGAACCCATCACGTCTGTGCCTAGAGGATTTGGACTTTGTAAAATAATGATCACATCTTGAAGGCACACAAACCACCATACCAGAATATCCACATGCCAAATTCTACCAGCAATAAAAACGCAGAAGATAAAATAAAAATGAAAGATAATGATCCGTAATGAACAAATAAATGCAGATTCAAATCCATGATTTTTGCTAGGACCCTGAATACACGATTAACACCAATATTCGAGAAAGCGACCTACCAACTAATGCTGGTGGTTTGACTTCCATGCTATGGGAAAGCTTCTTCCATAAGAAAGCATTCCTTGGATAGGTGATAAGAAATGGAAAGATAATAAGAAATATAAGATAAAAAATTCATTATCATATTTAATTTTGGTATAACAAAGATAATTTTGAGGGGAAAATTACAACTTTGATGCACATTGGAGTTTATAAGTCATTAGATGCAGGAAAAAGCTCCAGGCACAGATATAAAAAATATAATTTTATCCATGACCAAACAAATATGCCCTTGTCATCTTTCTAACGCATTGCTTCTACATAATACTTTGAATTTATGTTGAACCAGACATGCTTCCTGCAGATGCTAATACAAAAGCACAATAAGATGCAACAAACATCATTTTTAAATCTAAAGATATTCTGTAATTTTTCCTTTCTGATGAGTCTACCAAAGAAATTCAAATAATAGTTCCTCTTACTAGAAATCTACATAAATATAATATGGTATAACCAGTGCATATCATCAGGCACAAAGTTTATACAACCCGATATCAAAGTGGTTTCGTCCACTCTTGTAGGCGGTAGCTTTCCGCACCTAACAGATCAGTCTCTTGGGTTGTATTGACTAGCCGTTGTCATGGTATCAGAGTTGGGCACGTCACGTCCCGCGTTTGAATCCCGTGAGAGGCGGTCAAGAATGGGCGTCCACTCTTGTACGCGGTATACTACCCAACAGATTGATCTGTTAGGTGCGGAAAGCTACCGTGTACAAGAGTGGACGGAACCACTCTGACACCCACCCCACCCATTCTTGACCGCCTCTCACGGGATTCGAATGCAGGACGTGGCGTGCCCCACTCTGATACTATGACAGCGGCTAGCTAATACAACCTAAGAGACCGATTTGTTAGGTGCGGAAAGTTACTGCCTACAAGAGTGGACGGAACCACTCTGACACCCACCCTGCCCATTCTTGACTGCTTCTCACAGGATTTGAACGCGGGATTTGGCATGCCCAGCTCTGATACCATTATAGCGGCTAGCCAATACCAGCCAACAGACCGATCTGTTAGGTGCGGAAAGCTACCGCGTACAAAAGTAGACGGAACCATTCTGACACCCAGAACACAAATGGTTTCTCGGGGACTATTTTGTATAGAAGATATCCATTTTCATAGTGCTAATATAACACCCACCGAATAAACCTTCCAAGGAGGCCAGAGGAATCTGGGACAAGACTTCAAGCTCCAAAGTGATATTATTCCTCATAGACTAGGGCTGCAAAGTGGTAACAAACGGAATATGTAATGGGTATTCCGTTATCCGTTCTATTTACCATACCTTTGTTCCACCCATTTCACTAGATGGATAACAGCTTATTCCGTATCCATTTTTTCTCACCAATTTACCCATGGGTAAATGAGCAAACGGATAAATAAATGGATAAGTTGATATATCATTTTAAAATCACATAACCATGATTATAGATAGATACAAATAATTAAAAATTAAAATTAAACTACAACATCACATAAGATTCATACAAAAACTATAAAACATTATGAAACTACAAAACTACAAAACTAATAAAAAATCTTTATAATATTTTTAAAAAGTCTGTTATCTTCTATTTCCCTTCTTCTAGGCTAGATATATATTATTATATAAAAGCCAAGTAAACAGGTAATCCAGCGCAAAAAACTGATTATCCATATACATTTTGTTCATAAACTGGGTGACGGGTAATTGGGTAAGTTGACCCGAATTCATAGACGGGAAAGATTTTTCTTTCATATCATTTTATCATTTTATAATTAAACAAGTAAAACAGGTAATTAGGTAATCAGGTAAAATTGCCTCCTTTATCGGAGACAGTGTGGTTGCACCGTTTGGTAGGTATCAGAAATAAAACTCAGACGGGTAAGAGTGCTGTCATGTACCAAAATATTTTTTATACCTTCTGCATTTAATGATCAGTTAAACTTGGTTTCTTCCGCAGAGAAGCAAGTCTGAAGTAAATATTTTAAAGAAGGAGGAAGAGAAAAACAAAAAATAGAGAAGAACTAGCCACATGAATGTATTAAGTAGAGGATACAAATATGTACCTCGGCGTTTTGACGATAGATTTTAACCCCAATCTTCTCAAATATATCGCGGCGCTCCACGCGACTATGTGCAGTACAAATTCTGGAAGCCGGGAGGACGCCCGACTCGATAACGCCTCTGGTAATACTCTCTGCCATTTTTCCAGCACCAACAAATCCCAAATTGAAGTGTTCAGGGATATGAACCGCCATTGATAGAATCCTCGAAGCCTCGAAGCGCCGCAGCAAGTTGATGGTAGCACAATATGGAAGATAGAATTTTTTAAGTAAATATGGCAACTCCGATGCCGGTGGAACCGGAGGGAATCTGTTGAAAATGATAAGTGCAGTTCACCATTCTGCCTCACCTTAATTTCTTATTCATCTATCAAATTTGAATTGGAGGGGATTTAGTTGGACCAAAGTCCCTCCCATTTCCAACATGCATTGCCTATAAAGAAAAAGTTATATTATTTTCAAACTTATTATTAATCTCATCATAAATGTAAGAACTAATTAATAAATATATAATAAGAATACATCAAACTTTTAGTGATTCAATTTAACTTTGATGGCTAAATTGAATTTAACTTTGAGGACTGCTTTTGAGGGGCGTTGAGAAGGTTTGAAACTCTCTAGACATATTTTCTTTGGCATTATCAGAGTGAGTGAAGTACTTGTAATTTATGACCAAATTGATTTGAGACCATGACATAAAATGATGTAAAAATGGAAAGAATTTTAGATTTATCCTTGAGTTCTTATAGCCATATCACTCTAGTAAAATCATCAACAAGTTTAATAAAGTACTTAGCTTAAGAAATATTGGAAATACTTAAAGCCCCCACATCAAAAGGAACAACACCTTTAGGTTCAACTCAGTGTTATGGAAAAGAAGCAACATCAAAAGGGACAAGGAAAATGAGCAACACCTTATACTGGTAGCGAAGGGGTACACTTAGTGTTATGGAGTTGATTATAAGGAAACTTTCTCCCTTATGACTTGATACGTATTTTGTTTTCACTTGCTGCAAAATTCTTTTTGATCAATATATCAACTTGATGTGAAAATGCTTTCCTAAATAGCGACATTAAAAAGGTAGTTTATATGCATTAATCACATGGGTTTGTGGTTGAGGGGGAGTCGGTATACAGATTCAAAAAAAATTTGTATGGTTTAAAACAATCTCCGTGGATTTGGTTTGACAAACTTAGCCAAGCGAGTTATTTAGTCATTGGTCCATTCCCATAGTTATTGTTGTGTCTTTTTTATTGAGGCATTATTATTGAAGATGAACTCCTTGGTTACTTGCCTTGGGTTCCTTATTTGCTGATTGTTATAGACATTAGTTCATATGATGAAGAATTTGAATTACTAAGTAAAATAAAGCACATGATGACTCTGACTTCTTCACCTTAATCTTCCTATTGATTCTCCATTACCCTTTTGTTATTTGGAAGTTTTTCTCCTACCATCATTTACTTGACCCCCACTTACCTCTTTGGCCAATGCTTTTGGAGCGTTGTTTTGGTTGATCCTTTTTATATATGGGTGTTTTAAAGTCCATTGAAATTTTTTATTGGTACCCTTGGGTTTTTTTATCTTCGTTTTGTGAATGACAAGCATTACCCACTTTAGTGATTATTATCACTATATTTGTTCGAAATCATTTGAGGTTGGTTTCGATTTATGTTTTATCACCTATTTCTACCATTTGAGAGTTTGTGCTCGATTTCATACTTATCCTTGGGACACCGTGATAGAAGAGATTATTATTACATCTAAGTTATTTGTTTTAAGTTGGGATAATTGTTATTACCTCCCAACTCAAGGGAGAGTATTAGAATATATGATGTAATTAGAGTGTCATTGATGTAATTAGTTTATGTTTTTTTTTTCTTCTTCACTCTTACAATGGTGAAGGGTATAATTATAATATTATACATTTATTATTTATAAAATAGAGTTTAAGAGAGAGAGTCTGGACTAAGTCCATAACCCCATTCTTCCTCCTCTTTTCTCTCCAACATGTGTTCTCTCATTTACCTAATATGTAATCCATTGAGTCTTGAAAATCAATAGACAAGAGGACAAAAAGTCCATTTTTAAACTTGATGACTCTATTTTGGAATGCTAGAGGCTTTGTTTTTAAAGTGATTTTTCATCTCATTTCATCAGAAAATGGTGCCATAGTGACCTCCTAAAATTTGAAACCAATAAATCATCTTGGGAGGTCAGATTGGTGATCACAAAATCTGTCAGGTTTTTTGAAAAAGCTAAGTACACCAAAGCCTTTATTTTTTAACCTTCAATTTTATTACCTTTGATTCATTTGGAATTGATCCCATTAATTGATAAATCCATTTCCATTATTTAAAAAGTCTATTTGAGTTTTGATTTTTGAATTCTTTGCATGATTGAGTTGATTTTCACAAGCTAAACAGTAAAGAATATTTGTTTTAAATCCTTGTTTCTCTTAACTTGAATTGGAGTTGAGACTGATATCCCTTACTTGTTTAATCATTTTACATGGATTTGCAATTTTCTATGAGCTAAGATTTTCAAAATCTTCTCCTTAAAATCCTTACTAATCCTTACTAACTGATGTTGTTTTGTAATGATGATGTGGTCGACACGAAGAGATATCATCTCCATTTTATTGTTTCCCAGACTTTGCAACCAACTTCTACTACAACATTTGCTTCTTGCAACATCGATTTCTTCCGATTGTTAGATCAAGACATTTGTTGCATGAGAAAGTAGATTCACTAAATTTTATCGTAAAACTCAATTTTAGACAGTGAAAGATTCAATTGATTGAAGTTTATTTCTAATCTTTTGACCTTCATTGAATTTCGCGATAATTTTCTTTTGTAAAGAAATTAGAGAGATAAGATGTTTATTGAGTTGAAAAGAGGTAAGAATGAGAAAATAAAAATGATATATGATGGTAAGAAAAATTGAATAACATCAACATGAGTCAAACCCAACGCTATAAAAGGAAAGGGCTGATCCACTATAAATGGGACTTCGAAGAAGTACGCTACTCTCGAGCATCACGCTGGTAAAGGCCTTGAGGGCCTCCTGGTCGTCACTTCCGCCACCTCTAACAGACCAACTGCTCCGCAGATACGTGGTAGTAGAGGAATCCGTTCGAAGATGCTTCGGGCGCTCCATTACGCCCGATCTACTCGGGTTGCCCATCGCGCCTCTTTCCCTCTCTTCCCAACTCTAGCGGCCACCGAAAACCCAGCCCAAAACCGCAACGCGAATATCCTTTTTCGGGCACTCTGTTCTTCTCCGGCTTCTTCTTCATCGTCTTCGTCCATTTCTGATGCAGAATTCCGAAAATATGTAGGCTACTTTGCTCTTTTCCTTGGCTGTGGCGTCGCCACTTACTACTCCTTCCCCTTTCCTGAGGATGCCAAGCACAAGAAGGCACAACTCTTCCGGTATGCGCCACTGCCCGAGGATCTCCACATCGTCTCTAACTGGAGTGGAACTCGCGAGGTGCAAACTAGGGTTTTTTTGCAGCCGGAGAACCTTCAGGAGTTGGAAAAGATTGTGGCCGATGCCAATGAGAAGCGGCAGAAGATTAGGCCCGTGGGATCGGGCTTGTCGCCCAATGGTATCGCCCTTCAGCGCGGTGGGATGGTAAATTTGGCACTCATGGATAAGGTTTTGGAGGTGGATAAGGAGAAAAAGAGGGTTCGGGTTCAGGCTGGGATCAGGGTATCGCAGCTTGTCGATGAGATGAAAGAGCATGGGCTTACATTGCAGAATTTTGCGTCGATTAGGGAGCAGCAGATTGGTGGCATTGTCCAGGTTGTTTTAGCCACTCTGCTTGACTGTTCTGATTCATCTCAATTTTGACGCTCGCATTTAGGAGTTTATAGAATTTGTGGTAAAGTGGCTGCAGTTGATTCTGAGTATTCACCCAACTTTTCTAACTTAACACGCCTAAAGCCCAATAATATAATTGCTCGCAACAGTTGAAACAGCTGCTTGATAATCCAGTTGAATGTTCTACTCTCCTTGGATATGAAATGCTGTATTTTCTGCCTTTGTCCATTTTCAGGTCGGTGCGCATGGTACTGGTGCGAGGTTGCCTCCTATCGATGAGCAGATACTTAGCATGAAACTTGTTACCCCATCCAAAGGAACTATAGAAGTCTCAAAAGAGAAAGATCCGAAACTATTTTATCTGGCTCGCTGTGGTCTGGGGGGCCTTGGCGTTGTTGCTGAGGTTACAATCCAATGTGTGGAGAGGCATGAGCTTGTGGAACACACGTTTGTCTCTAATATCAAAGACATTAAAAAAAATCACCAGTAAATATGCATACCTTTATATCTTGCTATTTTATAGAGATGGTTACTACTGAAGATATCATTCTTTTGAAGCAACTATCGACCCTCAACTTATTTTGCAATTTTGCAGGAAATGGCTGGCAGAAAATAAGCATGTGAAATATTTGTGGATTCCATACACTGATGCTATAGTAGTTGTCCGGTGCAATCCTGTCTCAAGGTGGAGAGGTCCACCAAAGTTTAAACCTAAATATACTAAGGACGAGGCATTGCAGCAGGTTCGTGATTTATATCGTGATTCACTCAAGAAATACAGGTAAAGTCATTTATTTGTTCAGAAAGCATTCTGAATTTAGTTACTTCAAATAAATATGTAACAGACATGTTCCCTTAGTGGCTCCAGCTGTTCGAAACTGATAGTCGCATGGTCCACCAAATAAATTGTTTTATTTAATATGATCCTCCTTTTTATTTTATTAAATATTTTAAAAGAGTTGTGGTTTATTTGCTGTCTTTCATATTATTGATCTGCCATGTTTGGCAGAATGACTAGTTTTCCTTCCACAAAAGCCATGTTCATGAAAAGGCCAAGAAGGCCCTTCTGCTTTTATTGGAGCAAGACTCAACCAAACCCAGCAAGATGATGTATAGGACCTCCAAGATGCACACTACATGCATCTTGATGTGGCAAATATGGCTCATTGTCAGATGCTTCTGCTTGTTGAAACTTAAACTAGCATGAATGGATAGGATTTTATTTGTTAGAATTGCATTTCTGTTCTTTTACTCTTATTTTTATTTTTATTTTGAGGATTGTTACTGATTATGTACCAGTCAATTACAGGTCAGCAGAAACTAGTCTGGAAAGCGATGAGCCAGACATAAATGAATTCTCTTTTACTGAGCTTAGAGACAGGCTTCTAGCACTAGATCCTCTGAATAAAGATCATGTCATTAAAGTCAATCTAGCAGAGGCTGACTATTGGAGGAAATCAGAAGGATATAGAGTTGGTTGGAGCGATGAGATCTTAGGTTTTGATTGTGGAGGTCAACAGTGGGTATCAGAAATCTGTTTCCCGGCTGGGACACTTAAAAAACCAAACATGAAGGACTTGGAATATTTAGAAGAGTTGCAGCAGCTTATTGAGAGTGAAGGGATACCAGCTCCTGCTCCTATCGAGCAGCGGTGGACTGCTCGCAGCCAAAGTGTCATGAGTCCAGCATCAAGTCCCATGGAAGACGACATTTTCTCATGGGTAACTAATCAGTTGGTTAACTTTTTAAGTGAGTCATTATGATGATGATGATGATGATTATTTTTATTCTTTTTGTTATAATTATTATTATTATAACTACTACTACTTCTATTGTTATTATTATTATTGAATGCTGAACCCCATAGCTGAGTGAGACTTGGACTCAAGACCTCAAATTAGAAGCTCCCACTACTCACCCATGTGACCTTTGAGGCACAGGCCCTATCCACTATGATTCTTAATTTTGATCTATTAATAATGACTAGTTGTGCTCATTCCTTACTTTTTTTGTATCTTGAAGTTGATGAATTGAAGTTACTTGCTCATTCAATTCAATCTCCATTTTCTAGAACTTGATGATGTTACATCTATACCGTCGTTCTGTTTTGTAGAGCTAAAATGTGTTGGTGTGAATTTGACGTGGCAACACTAAGGAATGACAGAGTTTAGTAGAATGGGATTTTTGGGATTCATAATGGATCACATTGATGAGCCTTGATAGGCTGCAAGAAAATTGTATTTTACTTTTTAAACTAGTGTCTCTTTATCTAGAGACAAAAATAAAGAAAACAAATCAATGATGTCATGACAAGAAAGTCACATGATGAACTATGTCAGTCACAGCTGGTCCTAGAAGCAGGTGGGTGGGTGGGTGGATGCCTGCTTTATTCCAGAAGCAATATGTAGGATCCCAATCTTCCACAAGTCTCCATCCACTTATTATATGGCTAAACCATTACTTATGACAGGAAAATGCCATTACATGTTTTAGATATCGAATAACCTTGTTCTATGAGTTTCTCGTGATTTCTTTGGACTTATTCAGCTAACTGCCAAAAGCAGGTTGGACTGAGTTTGGACTGAGTTCTATCCTTCAATACTCACCCTGCACATAATATTATGCTTTAATTTGAAAGAATTTGCCTCAATTTTTCCTTGATCAGGTGGGTATAATCATGTACTTGCCAACTAGCGATGCTCGCCAGAGAAAGGAGATAACTGAAGAGTTCTTCAACTACAGGCATTTAACACAGACACAATTGTGGGATGAATATTCAGCTTATGAGCACTGGGCTAAAATTGAGGTACATTAGGGCTGGGATTTTTAAATTGCTTGTAGAAATTAGATAAGAATTCCATCCCATTTAACTGAGTATTACTTTTTGTTAACTTTTTGTCTTTTCTGTGTTATTCTTTGGAACTTTAAGGAATTGCATGTTTTACTAAAGGCATCAATATTTTACATGTCCGTGGGGAATTTCATTAGGAGTACTTCCTGAAAATATAGGTTCAATCAACCTTAGCTTTGCATTGGCAAACCCTGTTTGGTAAAAGATGGTGGCATCAAGCATGAAAATTGTCTAGCTCTTCTATATATCTTGAAATTTATTTTGCAGTACAATGTCTACAAATGTGTTTGGAGTCATATAATGGTAGACCAAGTTGATGGAAGGAGCATACATGTATTAGTTCATGCAGAAGTTTGGATTGGAACTTTCAAACATGTTGTCAAGGATTCTGAAGTAATTGGGCTAATGTTTGGAAAGGAATGTGGACTTCATTCATCTCTTCCTCAATTGTTCTGCACTTAACTTATGCAGGTTCCAAAGGACAAGGAAGAGCTAGCTACACTCCAGATGAGACTCAGAAAGCGTTTTCCTGTTGACACATACAATAAGGCTCGCAGGGAATTGGATCCTAACAGAATCCTTTCCAATGGAATTATTGAGAAGCTGTTCCCACACTCAGAAAGCAGCTGAGGTAGCCTCAGAGGTCACCATTCATTTCAAAGTTTTTACTTGATTTTCTGCGCTGCTTTTTCGTCAAAGGCTTCTATTGCCAATCCTGCTTTGACCACTGAAAGTGTGCGTATCAAGGGATTATGTATAGATTTTTATGGAGTTTTATCTGTAATAAAGGCTTGATTAGTCTGTATCATTAGTACTCCATAACATTCTGTGGCATCTAGGTGGTTGAATGAATTCTATTTTGCTCTTTACAAGATTGTAGTTTGATATCAGATCTCATTCTTGCACTTTCTATTTGATTTTTGGTGGCAGTTATATGGTAAAACAATGCACAAATCTTTTTGAAGGCACATTGACAGTTGTTGTGGATAAAGTTCTCAAACCCTTCCAGCTGTCAAATTTCTGATTTTCTGTAGCTGTGGAGTGAATTGGTAAAGGGAGTGCTGATTTATTTGGAAAACAATGTCGGAGCTTAGCAAAAACAAGTGGTTGCTTGATTGATTATCATTTTTTCTTGTCAAAACCACACACTTTTTCATTCTTAATTCATCTTTTGCATTTGTTTTTTAGTGACTGCTGTTGAAAAGAAAGAAAAATCATGAGAAAACAAGTAAAGAAAAGATGATATCTGGCAGCATTATTATCTGTCCACCTTTGTGTAATTAAAAGTTGTGAGAACAAAATTAGCTTTTTTCCAGCTGCTTTTTCTGGCTGGAGATATCTTTTGCTTGGCAGCACATTCATACACTGCAGTTAGTAGGTATCTTGGTAATTACTTTGAAATAGGTGGTCCTAAGGACTGGTAGTTGTCATAGCATGTCAATAGGAGAGTTGGCCATTCATGCAGGAGGGTTCCGAGTTAGCATCTTGCTGGAAATTTGCTTCAAGGCTAGTATTGAAATCACATAGTTGAAAATGAGAATTCACTGGGAATCATGCAACATCATTTAATTGCCGATGTTGGAGGACTCTATCTATGGACAATACATCATTGATAAATTACACTTTTTGTTTTTTATGAACGTGGTTGCACACTGGGCTTCTAAAGCCCTGAGATCACACTAGACTGGACCCTTGCTTCACATGGAAATGCAGTTTTCCCCGTCACGCCTCCCGGGTTGGTTGAATCAAGGTTGTGAGAAGCCCTTTGCATGACCAGCCCTGATCCTATTGAGATCCAGCCCATAATTTTTTTCTAGCTTATTGTTGGGAAGTGGTGGAAAAAAGTGCTGATAGACTAAGGATGGTAATCTTTTCTTTTTTTCTGCTGCTCATTTTCTGGGTGGCAGTCAAAATAGCATACCTCAGGCATATCTCTTCTTCCTTGTATGTTCTACTTCATCTTTCTTGCTCTCTCATCTTGTTCTAGGAAAATGACAGAACTGTTTGCACTCTTTTTTTAGGTCATTTTTTTTTTTTGAAATGTTTTTTAAGGCAATTGATTAACTATTTCCTTCCCAACTATGGCTTGGTTGTCTTTCTGTCTTAGCTATCTGTTTTTATGGTACTTTAAATTTCATTATTAATCACACTGTGCTGTCAATCTGATGTAAATTCATCCGTAAATAAAGAGAGTAGAGAGGAGTGATGGAATAAACAAATTTTATAGGTAAAGAATTCACATCAAAGCTTTAAAGCTTGATCCAGTATCATAATAAATAACAAGGATTTGATATCGGGAGATCTTCCCTGCTTCCTATCATCCAGGAGTTGTGTTGTACAGATCTCTCAAGAGACTCTGAGATTAGCCTGACACGAAGTTGTTGCCTTGATATTCAATCATGAGCAGTGCCCTGGGTAGTGCTATTGCATTACAGTTGGCAACTTCAAAACTGAGCAACAATCAGTCAAATACTTGAAACCTAAAGCACATGCTATTGTTTGCTGCAATATGACCTCTTAGAAGTAGCTTGATTGCATTGGCAAGAGCTGAAGATGTGCCAATATCTTAGCAATTGTTGGTTTCAAAGTAGGATCTCTCTTTTGTGCAAGATCAATTAGAAGTGCCTCCACAACCTCCCCATATTGTGACCTGAAATTCTCAGTTCTAAATATCCTCTCCAACATCCAAGCTGCTATCTCTAAAGCCTTCCCACTGCCTACTTCAAGAACTTTTACAATAGCCACCACACCTGATTCTTTCTCTATAGCCTTACTTCCATTTTCCCATATCTCATCCTGTAATAGAGTTGCCAGAGCGCTAAGAACAGCCTCATCTGCTTCTCTCTCTTTACCATCCAATATCTGTACTAGTGGGGAAATCGCACCAGATTTGACCAAGCAAAATGTACTTTTGACAAAACAGTGACCATCATGGACTTCACAAAAGGCAGCTGATGATGAAGAAACACAACTCCATCTGGATGATTTAGCCTTGCTTAATGATAAGGAATTTTGTGATAATTGAGCCAGTGAAGTTGCGGCCCTGGCTTTAGTAGGAAGGGACCCAGTTGAGAGTAACTTCACAAGGCAAGGTATTACCCCGAGTTCAGCAGCATACCGCTGTATTTTTTTATCTGAAGAAACTGTGAACCGAATCAATGCACCTGCCATACTCTCCAGCAGCCAGCTCCTTGTTGGTGTGGAAGTTACAGGTCCAGCTTCTGCAGTTAAGGAGATCAGAATGGGTAGTAAATTTGCCCTCCTAAGAATCTCTGTTGCTTGCTTATTGTGAACTGGGAGATTACTTATTATACCTAAAGCTGCAGCCTTTTCGAACTCTGTAGTTGATGATGAGACAATATTGATTATGATATTGAGATAGGTGCTTCCTAATTGTTCAACCAAATCTGCTGATGAGTCTTTTGAGAGATTGGAGAGAAAATTTAAGGCTGCTGTCCTAACGTCAGTGTTAACTTCTGTCAGGAACGGAAGAAGAAGCTGAATTGCTCCATCCTTGTTCATCTTAGCTCTTATTTTTGTTGCAGAAGAGTGACTGATCATGTTGTTGAGAGCTCTTAATAGGTGATACTGGATTACTGGACTTGATAGGTTGAGAAGAGAGAGCATCTGTTGTGCGACATTTTTGTTTACGAGTACACAGTCAGATTGTGCTATGCTTGCAAGTATGGCTGATGCTGGTTCGCGCAGAGTCATGAGCACTGAGGTAACTGAGAAAAGGAGTTGGAGCAGTGGTGATACAATCCCTGAGCCAATTAAGCGCATGGCATTTTCTGTCAGGCTAGAGAGATTTTGTAATGCTGTTAAGGCAGATAGTTTGGCTTCAAGTTTCCCTGAAATGAACATTTGCACTAAGGGTTCTATTGCACCTTGCTCCCCGAGGGCAGCTCTGTATTGATCTGTAAGCTCCATCCTTGAAAGTGCAGTTGCCAGGAGAATCTTGTTCATTTCAGTACCTGAAACGGAACGGAGAGAAATCTTGATTTACAGGATTTCACTTGTATTGAGTCTCAGCGAGTCATTTAAAGTTTGCACTTGGAATATATGACCTAAGCGTAGCTAGACTAGCTACAGTGGGAACGAAGAGGTCAAACACGGGATTTAAAATTTCTTAGATAGCTTCCTCCTTACCTTCATGGAAGTACTGCACCAGCGGTTTGAAGTACCCAGCCTCGGCCATATGAAGTACGTTCTGTGTATTGTTTGATAAAGCGTTGAGTACCTTGGCAGCATCACTTGAAGCACAAGGGTCTTCACCATTGAGCAGCGAAACCAGCATCACTATACAGCCTTGTACTTTACCAATTCTCCGACGAACCTTTTGGACCTCTGATAGGGTTAACAGTAGCCCAACTGCTTCCCTTCGCACCTCAGCATCCCGTGACAGAGATTTCACTACTGTGGTCAAATACTCGGTATCTGCCATCTTTTCCTGTAAATGATCAGGAGTGACAGGTAGTTAGATCCCACTTTGGTTAAAAGAAAATCCCCCTCCTCGCCTTCCTTCAGAGCACACTTGCAGGGGATCCGATGAATTTTGATTGGTCATGGAATTTTCAGATGATAGTCCAGAGGGTATTCAGGTTAACGGATTGACGGCTGTACCGGGAGCGAAGAATACAGGGGAGAATCGTACCTTGTTTTCATCGTTTTGGGCGGCGAGGCTTCTCAAAACTAAAATTATCGGCAACCTGTGCTCGTGCTTGGTGGTGGCCATTCGGTTTAGCAGAGCTGAAATGATACCGTTATCGATTATCCAATCATTTGACACCAATTGATCCCTAGTGAGTTGCCTTAGTTCTGAAAGTGCGACAGTCAACTTTTCGTCGCTTCCGATCTTAAGCTGTGAGACGATTTCTTCGATGTCAAAAATGTTGGCATCCTCGATTTCCGATATGCTGGTCGATTTTGCGTCAGAACAGGAGCTCTGAATGGATTCCGCGTCAGACGACTTCAGGAATTTTACATTCAGCATTTCCTTGTGCAAAACTCCGATCTTTTCCTTAATTTCGACGCTCACATCCAAACTTGCCAGAAGCACTAGGCCCAAGCATCGACCCAGATCATGTATAGCTTCCTCAATTGTAGTAAGAGAAGCTTCAGAGTTGAAATTTCTTACGAGAATCCTCGCGCGTCTGATCCCCGCTTCCAGCGATTTTACTGCTTTCCTGATCGGCTGCGTATCCATGATCTCATTTTCCTTGAGCTCCTTCAAAATTGGAGTAAGTTTCTCAAGGAAGGCAGCAAATTGGGCGAAAATTTCCTGCCGGGATTCAGCTTCCCTCGATAGAGACGCAGTTTCTTCAACAGACGCGAGCAGGTCGGATAGGAGCTGGGAGAAGCTGCGGCAAGAGGTGGAATGCTTGAGCTGATGCATTTACGAGTAGGAGTGCTGAAATCGTGTTCCCAGATTGATCCTTACCAGCAAGAAATAATGGTATTTTGGTTGATTCAGAGAGACGAAAATTCATTCTTGTGCTGTTCTTGCCGTGTGTTCTGATGTGGGAAAGAAGAAGACTGATTGACCGTTTCTTGTGTTTGATATGATATCTCTCCCGCTAAAGAATCCCCTTAACTCTAAAGCGACAGAAGTTTTGTTGTTTACTGTTTGTAGGATGTGCAGGCTAAGCATATCCGATTCGTCTGCGGAGTGTCTTTCGGTGTATAAGCGCTGTAAGGTCAACGGATCCCTTTAAAATCCGAAAGTGAGTCGTGCAGCGTGTTGAAGTGGTCAGTCTTCGTCCTCTCTATGTCATTGCCGACCTTGCCGTCCCATGCTGCCATTAGAGACTGACAGACGAAGCTCTGAGAAAAGACTTTTCTCGAATCTCCATTTCTTGCTGGCTCAACGAAGCTCTCTCCCTCTCGTTCTTGTTCATTTATGAAATGAATGAGATTAGTAGACATGAAAAAAGAACATTTGTTTAAAAAACATCTGAACCCAAGCTGAGATTTGGAGTAGAGTTTAACATGACTTTTACGAAAGATACAAAAACTCATCATTCACATCATAATCTATTATAGTTTATGTGAGAGTATATGTGATCAGCTTCATTTTTCTAACAATGGTTGACAATGAACTCGACCACCTATTTTATTGTTTTCTATCTCATTATATATTCTAACTATGTTTTGAATCAATGGAGGACTGGGAATACGTGATGGATCCAACTATGTTTTGTTTTTCAGTTTTTGGGTGGCCATCGAAGCTGCCAAGAACATCCATGCCTCTTGCTATCAGTACAGCTTTATGAAACTTCCAAACTTAATTGTATTTTTGCTCCTAATAGGTTGCATCCTTTTGTCTGTAAGATCACTACTTGGGATAATATTTGGAGCCACAATAGCCAAGATTTGGGTATACTATTACCAAGATATGAAAAAAAAAGATGAAACATGGCAGTTTTGTGTAGATTAGTGAGAGCTCATAACATTATCATCAATGACAAGTATTTGGAATGGTTTGAGAAATTAAAATTAAAATTTGATGCTTAATTGTAAATATAAAACAATTAAAATAACAGACAAGTATACACCGTAAAGAACATAAATAATTTTTGTTTTTGATGTTCTCCTATCGGTAATCATCGCCCCAGAACTCTCGCTTGGGAAAATTCCACTAATATGCTCTATTAATGGAAATTACAATTTCAAAGAGATTTTGGCTTTCATTAAGCCAAGAGTAACACCCAATTATACTAGGACAAATATATCTCACAGAGATTATACAATTGATTATAGCTTTAGTGGGCATTTCCTTTCTATATTGAGGTTCTAAAACACCTATACAAGAATTCAATATGAGATACAAAAGAAAAATGAAAAAAAACTTACACCATTTTGAATTGGAGAAACAATCTTCTCCTAGTGACATCTAAGTCTCCAATCCTTGAGCATAAAAGAATAGATGCTAGAGCTTGAGAAAGCTATCCATAATGATTTTGAGAGAGGTTGAAGAAATGTAAGAATACAACTCTTTTTTTTTCTTTCTCAAAAGTGGGTTTGTATGGAAATTTCATGTAAAAACTTCTTTGAGTGCTTGGGATTCCAAATAAATGCTCAGTTGATGTTGCAAAATACTTTGGGTGGTCTATTTATAAAATTCCCAATCAAACAAACCATTATCTACCCATTTCCAAAAAGTTGACAGATTTGTTGATTGATCATTTGAAAGGTATGTAACAACTATGTTTTTTTGGTTCCCTAGGATTGTTGATCGATCATAGCATCGATCAACATGTTTTAAAATTTTTTAAAAACCCGATTTATCGATCAACTCGATTTGATTAATCGATTAATCTTATTTGATTGATCAATTATGTTTTATAGTGCTGGTTATGTCAATTTTTAGATGTTTGATCATGCTACAGAGTATGATTGATCATTCTTTATAACTTCGTCTAACAATATTTTGTATGATCGATCATGCCTGTCTAGATGATCCATCATTTTTATATATTACTTGCCAGATGCTTTATGGAAGATCGATCAATCACACTATGATGATTGATCATGCCAATTACCAGTTTTCTGAAATGACTTCCAATCATGATGAAAACTATCCTAAGGGATTGTAGCATGTCTAAAATATGGTAATGCATTAACTAAATAAGATTTTGAAAATATTTATGCCTTAAAGCTCCAAAGCTCTTGTGTACATTAAGATTGAAATTTTATTAACTATATTCGTACTAGGTTAGAGTTCTTGAGATGAATCTAATTAACTTGACTCTAGTCTTCAATATTTTTGTAGATGCTTCTTTAAGATGGCTTGACACTTCATGTCGTTTGAGGTCTTGTGATGAATTTGTCGATTCATTAGCAAAGACTATAAATCTATTCTCTTGAATAAATTGTACATGAAAAATTTAATTTACAATCATCAGTGTATTAGTTTAAATTTTGTTATCATCAAAATATTGATAAGATTGAACCTAGGTCAACAATATCATACACTTGTGATAAGATGAATGAGTTAAATGAATTGAGTCTCCCACTCATTGCTCAATTGTTGGCTCAGTGGAGTCAATCAGCAAGACGGGACAGGTCACATTCTGATACAACAAGAATGAGCAGATTTTATATTTAATTAAAGGGAATTTTGGTATACTACCCAATTTTGTTAAAAATAATAACACAAAAAATCAATTTTGAAACTTAATTGCACCAATACCCATGTTTGACCCGTCATCTACACGTGTATAGTCAAATGTGACACATAAGCTTTGACTGTTTATGTGGTGCCATGTCACTCTCCCATTTTATTTTCATGATAGATTTAGGTTATTTTGTAAATAATTTTTTAAAAATATTAATTTATAGTTTTAAAAAATCTTACACATTTCAATTCATTACTTTCACTTTAATATAATAAAAAATATAAATTTTTATTATTAATTATTTCAAAAATATTTTTAATATAATTAATACTTTATTTTACTTAATACCTTAATGTAGTTATTTTACTTTAAGATATTATGTAATTCGGTTCAATATTTAATAAAAAATAAGATATTATTTCATTTAATACAATATTTAATAAAAAATAATTTAGTTTTAAAATTCTTATTTGTTGGTACAACTATTCTACCTTCTTTTTTTATAATAACAAAACATAAATTCGTATATTAATTAATTAAATTTTTTATTCTTACCTATATAACACCTTTTATTAGAGATTTAAAATATATTTTATTAATTTTTTAAAAAATTTTAAAATCTAATTTATCGATACACGTTTTATTTATTATATTTAAAATTATTTAAAAATAATAATTTATTTTTTAAATTTTATTTAAATCATTTTTTTAAAAATTAATTTTATTGTAAAAGAAATATTTAAAATAATTTAAATATTTAAAAATATTGAAAAAATTTAAAATTTTAAAAATTTAAAATATTTTAGAATATTAAAAAATTGAAAATATTATAAAAAAACGAAAATATTAAAAAAATATTAAAAACTATTTGAAAATATTAAAAAAATATTAAAAAATTACTTATTTTTAAAAATATTTAAATATTTTTAAAAATTTAATATTTAATTTAAAAATCTTAAAATTATTTAAAAAATAAATAATTTTAAATTATTTATTTGATGATGTTGACATGGAATCCTACTAGGTGGTGTGGCTTCCCACTGATGTCGGGTGAGATGGCGTAAAACTCTTCAGGTGCTGATGACGCGACATGATGTGGCACCATGTAAACTGTCAAAGCTTACATGTCACCTTTAACTGTATACATGTGTAGTTGACAGGTCAAAGTATGGTATTTTTGCAATTAAGTTCAAAAATTGATTATTTGTGTTATTATTTTAAAAAATTGAGTAATATAGTAAAATTCCCTTAATTAAACTATGTAGAATCTATATCGTAGCCCTTCGATAAGATGAATACAAGTCATGGTATTATTGATATATAATGGTTCTTTCTCATTGAACTTCATTTTTATATTTTGTACAAATGTTTATTTCCATAAGTCGAGATTGGAAACTCGGCCAATAGGTTTCATTTTTTCTTTATCTCTCCCGGGGGATGTTGGCCTAAGATACTATAGAAATAGATAGAAGAATAATTTCCCGATATATTACTTCCATTGATACAACTATTTATAGTTACAAAATGATAAGAGGATTTACATGACTGTAAAGTTACAAGTTGAGACAATCTAAACTTCTCTTATCCTTGTCTTCTTTATCTCTATCATGCCCCCGCAAGATGAAGTTCTGCGAGAAGATTCCAATCTTGGCCTTCAAGTAGAGAAAACGTGTTCGGGGAAGCGGTTTAGTAAGAGCATATGGTAATTGATCAGTAGATGATACATGAGTCACCCGAAGACCACTACTCTGAACGTGTTCTCAAATGAAGTGATAATCCAAAACTACATGTTTCATTCATGAGTGAAAAACTGGATTGGAGCATAAATTGATAGCACCTATATTGTCACAATAAATGATCAGTTGTTGTGAAAGAAAAGCACCAAGGTTAGTGAGAAGAGAGCAAATCCAACGAATCTTAGCAACAGTGGTTGCAACAGATCGATATTCGGCCTCGGTAGAGGATCGAGCCACAATCCGTTGCTTCTTAGAACTCCAAGAGATAGGATTGCGACTGAGGTAAACAATATAGGCACCGGTTCAAGTGAAATCATCTTTGTTACCTGCCCAAACAACATCAGAAAACACATGAAGGAACAAAGAAGATTGCCGATGTAAGACGATACCATGATCCAGAGTCCCACAGAGATATCGTAACAAATGTTTGACATCATCCCAATGATCAGTAGTGGGGCAATGCATAAACTGAGATAACTTATTTACCACATAAGCATTGTTAGGGCAAGTGAGAGACAAATATTGTAGACTTCCAACAATAGTTCAATATTCAGATGCATCAAAGAGTATCGTGTTAGACTGAAGTGTGAGTGTAGATGATGTGGCAAGGGGTGTAGCGACAGGCTTTGCATTGGTCATGCATGTGCGAGCAAGAAGATCACAAATATACCAGCTTTGAGACAAAATGATGCATTGAGAATGAGGAACAACATCAATACCAAGAAAATAAGCCAAGAGGGCAAGTTCCTTGAGTGAGAATCTCTGAGCAAGTAGGTGAATGAATGTCGCCATAGCTTGATCATTGTTTCATGTAATAATAATGTCATCAACATAGACTAGAATATAAAACACAACTAAACCTGTGTGTGAGATAAATAGAGATGAGTGTGCATGAGAGTTAGTGAAGCCCGAGATAATGAGAAACTGGTGCAACTCATGATACCAAGCACGAGGTGCTTGCTTAAGGCCGTAGAGAACCTTGCGAAATTTGCAGACATGATGCGGATGTTCACGATCAATGAAATCCTGTGGTTGTGTCATAAATACATCCTCAGATAGAGTGCCTTGAAGAAACACATTATTGACATCAAGTTGGCAAAGCGTCCAACCACGACTTACTGCAAGGCTAAAAGCAATGCAAATAGTGGTAGGCTTGACAACAGAACTAAATATTTTATGATAATTAACTCCAGGGCACTGGTAAAACCCTTTAACATCTAAACGAGCCTTGTACCAATCATTGGAGCCATCAGAAATATATTTAGTACGGAAAATCCATTTACAACCTACCAGATTCTGTGAGGGATCTGATGTACCATTCCAAACAAGATCATTGTACTTATCAGACATAGCCTGATGCAATTCGGGATTGGTGAGAGTTTGAGTTTTGTGGGTTCACGGTTGGCAGATGCAGGAACTTGGGCTGTGAGGTTTAGTTTTTGGATGGGTTTATAAATGTTGTTATTGGATCTGGTGACAATAACACAAGGCGGGGGGGAGTAGATAGGGATGATGGGTGCGGGTCAATCAAAGTGGGAATGTGGGTTGGGAGTGATGATGGAGAGGGTTGAGGAGGGGGGTCATGAACAAGGTTGGCTGGGGGTACAGGGATCGAAGCTGTAGATGATGTGCCAGTAGCCAAGAGGGACATAGAGGAACACCAGTGGGAGAGAGTGTCAGATGAGGGACGGTCAAGATAAGAGTGAAGTGAAGGGGAAGATAGACTCAACGAATTTAACATGACACGACACATAAAAATGAGATATAGTGAGATCAAGACGTAGATAAACACTTTGAGTAGTACAATACCCTAAAAAAACACACAGAGAGGAACGAGGAGTAAGTTTGTGAGAAATGTATAGCCGGAGCCACGAATGACAAAGACAACCAAAACTGTGTAGTTTAGAATAGTTGGGAGGATTGCCAAATTTTTTGGCATAGGGTGAAAGAAGACTTAGTGTGGGTGTGGGAAGCCAGTTGATGAGATAGAAAACAATGGAGAACGCATATGACAAGTAAGAGAGAGGTATAGAGGCATGCGAAAGAAGAGATAAACCTGTTTCTACAATGTGACGATGTCGTCGTTCAGAATACCTATTGTGTTCAGGTGTATGAGGAAGAGACGTAACATGAGAGATACCATTGGTCGCCAGAAAAGAAGACATTGCTTTGTATTCCCTCCCTGTACCAGAGTAGAGTGTCTTAATCCGTTTACCAAAGAAATTTTCAACTATAGATTTAAATCGGATAAAGGTATCAAGTACGTGTGATTTTTGTTTGAGAGGATAAAACCAGATATACTTTGTAAAGTGATCCACAAAAATGACATAATACTTGAAATTATCAATAGATTAAATTGGAGAGGTCCAAACATCCGAAAATATAATATCAAGAGGGGAAGAAGAGACAAGTGTGGAGTGGGAAAATGTTAATTTGTGATTCTTATTGCATTGACAAGAATCACAAGTAAAATTAAAATTTAGAGGGTGAGACAAGTCTAACTGAAAAGTGGACTGGATATGCTGTAGAATCCGAGACGATGATGCCATGCAGATGAAGTGGTTTTGACACTAGATAAAACAATTATTAGTAGAGACTGGACTTGGGACGATGGCCATTCGTACACACCATCCTTAGTTCGATCCTACGAAAGTGTTACCCCTGTACGAAGATCCTTCACACGAAAAAAGTGGGTAAGAATTCAATGGAAGTATGAGTAGTTTGGAAAAATTGAGAAATAGAAATAAGATTCTTTTGCATGGTGGGAACACAAAGAACATTATTTAATAAAAATGTACTAGAGGGTGTAGAGAGAAATTTGTAACCAGTGTGAGTAATAGGAAGACCCGTGCCATAACCAATCATAAGATCGTCAATACCGTCATAAGGAGTGTGAAGAGAGAGATTACTCAAGTCGGTGGTGACATGGTGCGATGCTCCACTATCCTGAAGCCAAGGAGAACCAGTAGAAGCGATGGTGGTTGCAAGATGATCACGTGGTTGCCATGATGTTGCAGGACGAGGTTGCCAATTAGAGGTGGTGCGACGAGTTTGGAGAGATGGCAGGGACTGTTGCATCTGGCGAAAGACAAGACACTTTGGAACGCTATGTAATTTTTTCTGGCACAACTGGCAATGGCTGAGATAAGGTCGAGGTTGAGATCGACCATCCCGAGTGACGATTTTTTGGAGACTGAAGGTAGTACCTGGTTGTGAACGTGATGAGGGCACCACTTGCTGTTGGTGATTACGATTACCGGTCCTACCGGAATTGGACCGAGCACTAGCAGGATTTGCAGAAGCTGGAAAAGGAGAGGAGTGAGCTTGTTGTACATGTAGCGAGACTTATTTGTTGATGAGTTTTTCATGCAGCTCATTAAAATAGATGGGTGTGTCATGACCATTGATATTATCAATAAGTGGTTTGTACTCATTATCAAGCCCATCTAGAATTGTCTCAGTGAGATCCTCTTGGTCCATGAGTTTTCCCAGGGACGCAAGTTCATGAGCTCGTGTTTTAATATATTGCATATAGTCGAAAATCGATTGAGATCCCTTAGTGGTATGTTTGAGTTGATCCTTGATTTGTTTGATGTGACCTTGTGAGGGCTGAGCATATGTACTGGCCAAAATAGTCCAGGCTTCATGAGAGGTACTTGAGTGAGTGATAAGTGGAATAATAGATGGCATGAGAGTACCAATAAGCGCACAAAAAATAAGCTTATCCTGACGAAGTCATGTAGTGTGTTCGGGATTTGGAACGACATGATTATTGATCATCTTTATGGTAGACGACAGAGAATAAAAACCATCAACGAACTTGAGAAGATCATAACAAAAAAGAATAGCCTCTATTGCAGCTTTCGAGCTAAAATAATTTGTGGAGGTGAGTTTGACCGAGTTGTGGATGTGGAGTACCGTTAGTAGTGTGGTTGGGTCATGAGCATTGGGAATAGTAATACGAGAATATTCAAAAGCCATGAGTAGAAACCGAAGGTCACACGTACGAGTCTTCTCTTCTTCTTCCTGAAATTTAATCAGACCTCGGATTAAACCGAAGGTCGTTGGGAAAAAAAATCTGGAAGAAAGAATACATGTGGCTCACTGCGGCGGCGACGGGAAAAAAAATGAGAAGAAGAATACCAGTGGCTCATTATACCGGCGTGCGGCGGCGAGTGGTAGCGGCGTACGGTGGCACAGAGCTTCCGGTTCTGCCTTGGTAGAGGCAGGTCGCTTAGCGACGGTGTGCGGCTGGGAGTCACAGAAGTGTGAGCTGCGGTGATGGTTGGTTGCAGAGTTTCTTAGGACCGTCAATGGGCTCTGCAAAAACTTGGAGCATAGCAGAGGTTCGGGACTCTACTGAGGTCAGAGAGGGACCAGAGGGTGACCTCGGTGTCGGGAGGCCGACGCTCAGGTGCCAGGAGGCCGACGCTCAGGTGCCAATGGTCGGCGGTGGCGGCAGAGAAAATCAGATCTTAAGCTCTAATACAATATAAAAATAGATAAAAGAATAATTTTCCGTTATATTACTTCCATTGATATAACTATTTATAGGTACAAAATGATAAAAGGATTTACACGAGTGTAGAGTTACAAGTGTATATGACTGTAGAGTTACAAGTCGAGAAAATCTCAACTTCTTTCATCCTTTATCTTTTTTATTAACAGATACGATTTGCAAAAACTTAAGCCCAAATCAGTCCAACTGATTGTTGTCTTCAGTGAATCCATCTGTGAAGCAAAAGTTATATATCATGGCCTGCTAATTGGTCAGCACTCAGTACCTCCCAACAAACCTTGAGTTGCAGTCGGCGAAAATCCTATAGAATCATGGCACAGAGGCCTCACGCAAGCACCACCACACTTCCCACTCTCTGGAGAGGGTGATAAGCAGACCACCTGCCAATGTCTGAACTGAGCTTTGAAGCTTTTAAACCATGGAAAGCTTCACTCTCTCTGATAATCCAGAGAAGGCAACGAATCTCAGTTCTCTTCGTAACAATTTTGAGACTTTTCACTTGGAAGCAAGCGCTGTCGTACTACTGCATGTAGATAATGTCGAAAATATTTTAGGAATACTGTGAGAAAAGGCCAAACTGAAAGATGAGTTGTGGCTTTGGCTTCTCAAGATGAATTGTGGTTGAAACTTGAAAGCTCGTTATCTCGTTATCTTCCTCTTGAGTCTCCTCCTCTCGTGTCTTCTCATCTTCTCCAAACCACTTAATTTTTGTTACTTTATATGTTTATAATAAGACAAGCTTCTTCTGTTCTTTCTTCATCTATTTTTCCTTTTTTCTCCACTATTTTCCTAGTTCGTTTTTGCCTCTTGGTGATCCCTCGACCCCACGATTCTGACTCTGCAATTCTTATCTGCCAGGTGGATGATCTACCCGATCCCATCCTCCTGGGCGTTTCGTTTTTTGCTTCTGTGGACGTGTTATCTCCTATAAACGAATCGCCTTTCTTCCTTTCTCTTTCCAGAAGCGCGCGCGACGCCACCCTGAGCTCCATCCCAGCTTCGAACGGAGAAAAAGGGGTACGTTTGAAGCCATTTTACTTGTTTATTTTTAAAGCCACACCGGCCTTTCGGTAACTAAGCTTCTGTTAAGTAATTATTCAGTCTGACTGGGTGGATAGTCGGATAGTTTATATATCTTTTTAGAATTTTCTTCTGCTTGTGCAGTTAATCTCCTTTATAATCGCCTTCCTTTTGTTTTTTTTCTTCGGCTTTTCAATTCTTTGAAGTTTGGATCATAGAGGAGTTTAAGGTTGTTGGTTTTAGTGATTATTGTTCTTGTTTTTTATGATTACCAGTATGAATTGTCCGTAGTTGGACGTCAGTAACAAGGAGAGGCGACGATCATGATTTAGATTTCGATGATCTAGTAATTCTTATACCGGCAAATTTGAAACCAGGCTGACGTTAAAAAGACGTCGTACACTTATTCTAAAATGGTTGGAAGCTTAACGGCCAGTTGACCTTCAATAATTAATTGAGTAATCAGTATATGATGATGAAGCCAGATTGATTCGATACTCAACTCTGTGCTAATGCTAACTAGCGTTCTCCTTGCTGCTGAGATGTCACGATCTTGTAGAGGATCTCTCTCTGGTCTGTACCCTCTCCAAATTAAGCTTTAATTGCTCAGGAATCTCTTTCTCTTCCTCAGTTGTTACTCGATTCGACTTTAAACTTGGAGAAGTTCTGTTACAGTGTTAAGGCTTTCACCATCTGCGAAAATGATGAACAAGTTGAATTGTTTATAGAATTGGATAAAAGAATAATTTCCCAATGCATTACTTTTATTAATACAGTTATTTATAGTTACAAAATGAAAAGATGATAAAGATTATATCTAAGAGAGTTTACATGATTGTAGAGTTACAAGTGTACATGATTGTAGAGTTACAAGTTGAGACAATCTCAATTTTTCTTATCCATATCTTCTTTATCTCTATCATGCCCCCCCCAAGATGAAGTTTCGAGAGGAGATTCCAGTCTTGGTCTTCAAGAGGAGAAAACGTGTTCGGGGAAGCGGTTTAGTAAGAGCATCTGCTAATTGATCGGTAGATGATACATGAGTCACCCGAAGAGCACCACTCTGAACGTGTTCTTGAATGAAGTAATAATCCAAAACTATATGTTTCATGCGCGAGTGAAAAATTGGATTGGAGCATAAATTTATAGCACATATATTGTCACAATAAAGGACCGGTTGTTGTGGAAGAAAAAGACCAACGTCAGTGAGAAGAGAGCAAATCCAACGGATCTCAGTTGCAGTGGTTGTAATAGATCGATATTCTGCCTCGGTAGAGGATTGGGCCATAGTTCATTGCTTCTTAGAACTCCAAGAGATAGGATTGCGATAGAGGTAAAGTGAAATAATCCTTGTTACCTACTGAAGGGACAAAGAAGATTGTCGATGTAAGACGATACCATGATCCAGAGTCCCATAGAGATATCGTAACAAATGCTTGGCAGCATCCCAAGGATCAGTATTGGGGCAATGCATAAACTGAGATAACTTATTTACCACATAAGCAATGTCAGGGCAAGTGAGAGACAAATATTGTAGACTTCCAACAATAGTTCGATATTCAAATACATCGAAGAGTGTCATGCCAGACTGACGTGTGAGTGTAGATGATGCGGTAAGTGGCGTAGCAACAGGCTTTGCATTGGTCTTGTGTGTGCAAGTAAGGAGATTACATATATACCGGCGTTGAGACAAAAGTAAGTCTTGAGAATGAAGAACAACTTCAATACTGAGGAAATAAGCCAAGGGGCCAAGATCCTTCAGTGAGAATCTCTAAGCAAGTAGGTGGATGAATGTCGCCATAGCTTGGTCATTGTTTCCTGTAATAATAATGTCATCAACATAGACCAAAATATACAACACAACTGAACTTGTGTGGGAGATAAATAGAGATAATTCTGCATGAGAGTTGGTGAAGCCCGAGATAATGAGAAACTGGCGCAACTCATGATATCAAGCACGAGGTGCTTGCTTAAGACCGTAGAGAGCTTTGCAAAGTTTGTAGACATAATTCGGGTTATCACGATCAATGAAACCCGGTGGTTGTGTCATAAATACATATTTAGATAGAGTGCCTTGGAGAAAATCATTATTGACATCAAGTTCACGAAGCGACCAACCACGACTTACTGCAAGGCTAAGAACAATGTGAATAGTGGTAGGCTTGACAACAGGACCACATGTTTCATGATAATAAAATTCAAGGTGCCCGTGAAACCCTTTGGCAACTAAACGAGCCTTGTACCTGTCAATGAAGCTATCAGAAATATATTTAGTACGAAAAATCCATTTGCAACCAACCAGATTTTGTGAGGGATCCAAGGGAACAAGTTCCCATGTACCATTCCGAGCAAGAGCATCATACTCATCAGACATAGTTTGATGCCATTTGGGATTGGTGAGAGGTTGAGTGATAGTTGTGGGTTCACGGTTGGCAGATGCAGGAATTTGGGCTGTGAGGTTTAGTTTTTGGATGGATTTGTAAATGTTGTTCTTCGATCTGGTGACAATAACACGGGAAGGTGAGGAAGTAGGTAGGGATGATGGGTGCGGGTCAACCGAAGTGGGAATGTGGTTTGGAGTGGGGAGTGGTAATGGAGAAGGCTGAGGAGGAGAATCATGAACAGGACTGGCTAGGGGCGCAGAGATTGAAGCTGCAGATGATGTGCCAGTAGCCAGGAGGAAGGACACAGAGGAACACCAGGAGGAGAGTGTTTCAGATGAGGGGTGGTCAAGATGAGTCTGAAGTGAAGTGAAGGGGAAGACAAACTCAACGAATTTAATATGACGCGACACATAAAGACGAGATGTAGTGGGATCAAGACATAGATAGACACTTTGAGTATTAGAATACCCTAGAAAAATATACGGAGAGGAACGAGGAGAGTTTGTGAGAGGAGTATGGCCGGAGCTACAAATATCAAAGACAACCAAAACTGCGTAATTTAGAATAGTTAGAAAGATTGCCCAAAATTTTGGCATAGGGTGAAAAAAAACTTAGTGTGGGTGTTGGAAACCGGTTAATGAAATGGACAGTAGTGGAGAAGGCATATGTCTAATAAGAGAGAAGTATAGAGGCATGCGAAAGAAGAGACAAACCTGTTTCTATAATGTGACGATGTTGTCATTCAGAATCCCATTGTGTTCAGGTGTATGAGGAGGAGACGTAAAATGAGAGATATCATTGGTCACCAAAAAAGAGGACATTGTTTTGTATTGCCCCTCATTATTAGAATAGAGTGTCTTAATCCATTTACCAAAGAAATTTTCAACTATAGATTTAAATTGGATAAAGGTATCAGGTACGTGTGATTTTTGTTTGAGAGGGTAAAACCATATATACTTTGTAAAATGATCAACAAAAATGACATAATACTTGAAATTATCGATAGAATAAATTGGATAGGTCGATACATCCGAGAATATAATATCAAGAGGGAAGAAGAGATAAGTGTGGAGTAGGAAAATGGTATTTTGTGACTCTTATTGCATTGAAAAGAATTGTAAGTAAAATTAAAATTTAGAGGGTGTGATTAGTTTAGCTGAAAAGTGGACACGATATGTCGTAGAATCGGAGACGATGGATGACCTAGACGATGATGCCATGCAAACGAAGTGGTCTTGACACTAGAGAAAGAAATTATTGGTGGAGACTGGACTTGGGACGATGGTCATTCGTACACACCATCCTTAGTTTGACCTTGCAAAAGTGTTAGCCCCGTACGAAGATCCTTCACACGAAAAGAAGTGGGTAAGAATTCAATGGAAGTATGATTAGTTTGGAAAAATTGAGAAACAGAAATAAGATTCTTTTGCATGGTGGGAACACAAAGAACATTATTCAATAAAAATATACAAGAGGGTTTAAAGAGAGATTTTTAACCAATGTGAGTAATAGGAAGACCCGTGCCATCACCAATCATAATGTCGTCAGTACCGTCATAAGGAGTATGAAGAGAGAGATTACTCAAGTCGGTGGTGACATGGTGCAATGCTCCACTATCTAGAAACCAAGGAGAACTAGTAGGAGTGGTGGCTTTTGCAAGATGAGCACGTGGTTGCCATGATGTCGCAAGGACGAGGTTGCCAATGAGAGGTGGTGCAAGGAGCCTAGGGAGGTGGCAAAGACTGTTGCATTTGGCGAAAGACAGGACAATGTGGAACGCTCTGCCCTTTTTCCCGGCATAACTGGCAATGACTGAGATAAGGTCGAGGTTGAGATTGACCATCCGGAGTGACAATATTGTGGAGACTGGAGATAGTACCTGATTGTGGGAGTGATGAGGGCGCCCCTTGCTATCAGTGAGTAAGATTACCTGACTTGCCAGAATTAGACCGAGCGCTGGCATGATTTGCAGAGGTTGGAAGTAGTGAGGAGTGAGCTTGTTGGACACGTAACGTGACTTCTTTGTTGATGAAATTTTCATGTAGCTCATTAAAAGAGATTGGCTTGTCATGACCATTGATAGTATCAATAAGTGGTTTGTACTCATCATCGAACCCATTCAAAATTGTCTCAGTGAGATCCTCTTGATCTATGGGTCTTCCTAGGCCCGCAAGTTCATCAACCCGCGTTTTAATATACTGCATATACTTGAAAATCGATTGAGATCCCTTAGTGGTATGTTTGAGTTGCTCCTTGATTTGTTTGATGAGACTACGCGAGGATCGAGCTTATGTACTGGCCAAAATAGTCCAGGCTTCATGAGAGGTGCTTGAGTGAGTGATAAGTGGAATAATAGATGGCATGAGAGTACTGATAAGAGCAAAAAAATTAGCTTATCCTGACGAAGTCACGTAGTGTGTTTGGGATTCGGAACGACATGATTATTGATCATCTTTGTGGCAGAAGGCAGAGAATAAGAACCATCAACGAACTTGAGATCATAACAAAAAAGAATAGTCTCCATCTGAGCTTTCCAGCTAAAATAATTTGTGAAGGTGAGTTTGACGGAGTTGTGGATGTGGAGTACTATCAGCAGTGTGGTTGGGTCATGAGCATTGAGAATAGTAATTCAAGAATCTTCAAAAGCCATGAGTAGAAACTAGTTTTTTTTTCCGCACATGCGGAAATCACACGTGTGCGCTTTCTTCTTCCCGGATTTAAATCAGGCCTCGGATTAAACTGAAGGTCGAGGGAAAAATAAAAAACTGGAAGAAGAAGAGGGAGGAGAAATACCAGTTGTGGCGGCGGCGTGGAGCTGCCGGTTCTGGCGTGGTAGTTGAGCGACGACAACGAAAGCCACTGTCGAAAGGGTTGTAGAGGCTCGGTGGGAGACGGAAGCCGCTGTCAACGGGTTGCAGAGGTTCGGTGGGCTACGATTCTCGATGGCGATGAAGGTAATAGAGGGGAGAAAGTCTGTCGACGATTGCAGAGGCTCGGCGTTGCAGGACCGTCAACGGGCGGGCTCCGCAGAAACGTTAGAACGAGTAGAGTAGAGTTTTGAGACTCTCCTGCGGTGACGACAACGGAATCGTCGGCGATAATGTGAAGGCACACGGTGGCGCGGTACTGGCTACGGTAGCGGCGATGGCATAGGATCGTCGAACGAATGGGCTCTGTAGAAACCTTTGAACGAACAAAGTTGTGGGGCTCTGCAGAGAGGGGCCAGTGGCTGACCTCGGTGTCGGGAGGTCAAGGTTCAGGTGCAAATCGTCGGCGGTGATGGTAGCAGAGCGAAAAATCAGATCTAAAGCTCTGACACCTAGTAGAATTGGATAAAAGAATAATTTTGTGATGCATTACTTTCATTGATATAGTTATTTATAGTTACAAAATGATAAGATGATAAGGATTATCTCTAAGAGAGGTTATATGATCGTAGAGTTACAAGTGTACATTACTGCAAAGTTACAAGTTGAAACAATCTCAACTTCTCTTATCTATATCTTCTTTATCTCTATCATTGTTCGACGTTAGTTCGTTTCAAGATTGAATGTTGATTTCTAAAGTAATTTGGTTAAAGTATCAAGACTACGATATAAAAATTAACAGTGTTTAAGTTCCTTACTGGATGTCCATTTTGTGGCGTACTTCGAGATTTCCTTCTTGATAAAAGCTTTCTTTCAGGTGCTCTGCCTCCAGAATCAAGAGGACCAGGCGTCCTCACATTTGAACATTTTCAGTGAATTATCAAAGGAACCATGGACTACGTTTACGGACCAGGAAGAAACCATCTCTTTGTTCCGGGACCTGTCAATATCCCGGAGCCTGTCATTCGGGCAATGAACAGGAACAACGAAGACTACCGTTCCCCAGCCATCCCCGCCCTGACCAAGATTCTTCTCGAGGACATTAAGAAAATCTTCAAGACTACCACTGGAACTCCGTTTCTGATTCCTACCACTGGTAATTTTTTATGAGTCGAGTCTTGAATCTTCTTGCACGCAGTAACCAGATAGTGCGTTTACGATCTGAAAATTGCTCTTGGATAGGTACTGGTGCATGGGAAAGTGCTCTGACGAACACTCTCTCCCCTGGCGATCGGATTGTCTCCTTCTTGATTGGACAATTCAGCCTTCTCTGGATTGATCAACAGCAGCGGCTCAAATTTAACGTGGATGTGATTGAGAGTGACTGGGGTCAGGGTGCCAATCTGGACGTTTTGGCATCAAAGCTTGCAGCAGATACTGCTCATACGATCAAAGCTGTTTGTATTGTTCACAATGAGACGGCTACAGGGGTCACCAATAACCTGGCAGCAGTGAGAAGAATTCTGGGTATGCTCTGGTTTTACTTAATCTCTTGTTTTTGCTTTTGTGGGTCATCACTAATGTTGCGAATATTGGTTACAGATCAGCACGATCATCCTGCACTGCTTCTAGTGGATGGAGTTTCTTCAATCTGTGCACTCGATTTCCGCATGGACGAATGGGGAATCGATGTGGCTTTAACTGGCTCTCAGAAGGCTCTCTCTCTCCCTACTGGAATGGGTATTTTGTGCGCGAGCCCAAAAGCACTGGAAGCATCTAAAACTGCTAAATCAGTGAGAGTTTTCTTTGATTGGAATGACTATTTGAAGTTCTACAAGATAGGAACTTACTGGCCTTACACTCCTTCGATTCAACTGTTATATGGACTCAGAGCAGCTTTAGATCTGATATTCGAGGAAGGGCTCGAAAATGTGATTGCGAGGCACAGCCGTTTGGCGAAAGCCACAAGGTAAATCCATAAATCTGAAGTGGTGGAACTGCTAAAAGGGATAATCTCTCTGGGTAAAGGAAAATTTTCACTGTTATGATTGTTGATGCAACTGTTTTTCATTTTGGAGAGAACAATAAGCTTAGAGGATTAGAAGATTGATTTCTATTAACAAATTTAACATGGGCAGACTTGCTGTTGCGGCTTGGGGCTTGAAGAACTGCACGCAGAAGGAGGAATGGTTCAGTGACACTGTGACTGCTGTGGTTGTTCCTCCTTATATTGACAGTTCAGAGATCGTTAGGATCGCATGGAAGAGATACAATCTCAACTTGGGTTTGGGCTTGAATAAGATAGCCGGAAAAGTGTTCAGAATAGGCCACCTTGGGAATCTGAACGAGGTACCATATCTTTTCATCACATCTCAGGTCTTCAGATGCTAAGCTGAATAAAACTAGCTAAAATCTGAATTTCTATCTTGACAACTGCAAACCCAACATTGATTTAATTTGGATAAGAAAGACTTTATTGTTTCCTTGAGTGACTGATCGTATTTGGATAATCTCTAATTCTTGTAATTATGCAGCTTCAATTGCTGGGATGTCTAAGCGGAGTGGAGATGATTCTAAAGGAAGTGGGATACCCAGTGAAGCTTGGGAGTGGAGTAGCGGCTGCTACTGCTTATTTGCAGAACAGCACGCCTTTGATCCCTTCGAGGGTTTAATGTCCTCTGTAACGTCTCTCTTCTCTTTTCTGTCTTCTCATTGTCCATGTAAAAAGATACAACCTCATCTGCATCTCTCCTGAGGCTTCTGTGTTGCAATCATGTACTGATAAGGGCTTAATCTCATGGTATCACCCTTGGGTTATTATTAGAAGTGCATTAATAGATCTTTGACATTTGCCCTTACCTTTTTCTTAAGCAATAAACAAAGTTTTAAAATAATCATGGCATAACATAAGGAATCTTGTCATTGATTGAAAGGAAGAATCGTGAAAAGAAAAAGAGCTAGTCTGCTTTGCAATTGGATGAGCTTTTTCATCGGGTGAGATTTGCAGATCTTATATTCTCAATTGTCGCCATATGAAAACCAAATGATGGAAAAATCATTTTGTTTTTTACAAATTTTTTCCTTAGAGAATTTTCTTATTTGTACCATCATATGAAACAAAGAAAAAAATAGTTTTGGTGTTAGTAAAACTGAGATAATGATCAAATTCTCCTTTTCACCGACTATTTTTAGAAATAATAATAATTAAATTCTCCTGTTTTTTTTAATGGGGTTCCGAACACTCCCCAAAGGTAAGAGGAATCAAAGAAGAATCAAGCTGGAAATTTTCTATGAATTTTTTTTATCAACTGGAAAATTCTCCTATGTTATTTTTTCATGCACTTTCCTATGACAAAACACACCCTAATATTCAGAACTACAAACACAGATTACATAAAACATGACTACAGCAATTCACAGAAAAATGATCCAAGCTTGCACGCGAGCACAATCATGTCTTGTTAATACTAGAAACAAGCTTCACAGAGCCAGCAACAGCACAAAGCAAAGAGACTGCATCACGGAATTGAAGTACAAGAACAATATGAGTCCTAAAATATTCATACATAAAGAGAGAGAGAGAGAGAGAGAGAGAGAGAGAGAGAGAGAGAGAGAGGAATCCAGTTTGAGAAATAACAGAATATAAACGGTGAAGAAAGAGATTTATTAATCGGGTTAGAAATAATAAGAGTTACCATCCTTCGATGAAGCCCCTGTCTCCTTTCTTTGTCGAACGAGGACAACATTTCTTCTTTCCAGGAGGTGTTTCCGTTGGGTATCCTACATTCAGAATAGAGTAAAACATAAACCAGAGATTCGAAACAACTAGTCGTTTCACAACATAGAAAAGAGTATTTCGAAAGTAAGATCTAGCTCAGAGCTTCCTCAGTCAGGCCCCAGGGACATAGTGATATGAGCCAGTAATGGATCAGCAGACCAGCAGCTTATTCTGGATGCCATCTTCCGCAACACGAGGCTAGATCTCTCCTTGTAATGATGGAGGTCCGCAGAGCTCTAGCACCATTCTTACGGTTAATTTACTTAGAAGGGAAACTGCCTCGGATGAGAAGATGCAGTATTATACTAAGGAGAAACTCAGTAAAATAGTTAAAACCTTGTGCTATCACTCCTGAATGTTGTTCAAGCAAGAAAGAGAAAAAGGGTCAGAGAGAAACCTGGAGGAGGTTGCTCCTTTTCCTTGTGTTGTGCTTCTGAGTCAGGCATTCTGAACTAAAAAAAAAACAAAACAAAACTGGCGAATAGGCAGATTTAGTTGGAAGGGAGAATTTCCTAACACAGATTTCCCTTGTTCAGCCTGGTTTCTCATATATATATATATATGCAGATGTTAATCTACAGGCATCTTACAATGTGTAGCAAAAGTCCCAGCTGGCCTCAAAAGAGATTGGTCGGCATAGAAAATTCTTGTCTCTCCTCTTTAATGCTTTATTCTTGTTCTCTTCTCCTTTCCCTTCTTTGACAAGTAAAAACAGATAAAGTAGAGGGTGAGATCAGCACTTTCTAGATTCTTCCAACTTGCTTGATTGTAGGAAACGAATTTCCGTCCTGATTTTAAGATCTAAATTACATCTAAAATTAGAATGTAATGTATGTTAAATAGCTTCCGCTGAGAAAAGAAAGAAGCATAAAAAATTATTTTTTGAAACCTCTATTTGACATGGTATCAGAGCATTTCGGCGACTGGAAGGAGAAGAGAAGTCGCTGAGGAAAAAAACAGAGCAGAACTCTATTTTTTTTCTGTTGTGGCTTGACGGTCTCCGCACCGCTGTCCCTTAGCCAAAGAACGTCACCGACAACCGCACCACCAGCCCCATTGTCATTGACCATACCATGAAACTGAAGACACTTTGCCATCTTCGAAGAGTTTTTTTCGTTCATCACCATAACATCGAGCCGGGATTCGGACTCAGACTCGCAAAAGCCGACGAACCGCCACCTAAGCAGTAGACCACCATCGTCGCCGTCGCCATCGCCGAAGAAGAAGAGGTATTTTTTTAAACTTAGGAACTACTGTTCCTTTATGTATTTGTTGACCGAGACCGACAGGTCAATCCAGCGGATCAGGACCAGACAGAACCGAACCGAACCGGACCAAGTTTCTAGACCAGAAGAAGTTGTGATTGGGTTTATTCTGGGTAATCCAGTGACATAAATTGATGGCTACCACTACAGGCGCATCAACCGAACTTATCCCAGCACCATCACCACAGATTATCGTCCACCAAGACAATTCTGCCTTTCCAACTGGAATCATCCTCGATGAGACAAATTACTTGTTATGGTCCCAACTCATGGAGATACGAATTGGTGCTCGCAACAAAGCTGGATATCTGAAGACCAAAATCTGGAGATCCTAATCTTGGCGCATGGATTACTGAAAATCAAAGGGTGAAAAGTTGGCTTATTGACTCAATGAGTCCGTTGCTAATGCAACGATTTATTCGCCTCTCCACTACTAAGGAGATATGGGAAGCCGTATAAAAAATATTTTAGAATGGATCAGACGAAACCTGTCTATTTGAGTTGAACCAGAGATATTTTTCTACGAAACAAAATGGTAGACAATTATCAACGTACTATAATGAACTGGTTGTTATTTTCCATGAGATTGATCATAGAACTATATCTTAGGAAGAAACAGTCGAAGGGCTAATCTAGTTGTACTATGCGATGGCCAGGCATCGAGTTCATATTTTTCCCAATGGGCTTGACTCTGAATTTGACCAGGTTCGGGGCAAAATCTTGCGAAAAAACCCCAAACATTATTTGGAGAGTACATATGCATATGTCAGAAGAGAATATTAACAGAGACAAACAATGGGGAGCTATCGTCCAATCTTGGAGACCTCAACTATGCTGGTCAACCGTACTCGACAAGGATCATCAAACAATCGAAACACTCAATCGTATGGAAAAGCTAACAACTGGGTATGCACTCATTGTGGGGAAAAATGTCATTCACAACAGCGTTGTTACGAGATTGTTGGCTATCCGGAGTGGTGGGACGTCTGAAAGAAACCACGTAAAAAGATCGTTGGGAAAGCTATGGTGACATCCACGGAAGAAAATCAGTAGCTACCTACGACAAATGTTGCCCATCCAGGTATTATTGGTAAAACATCAATATTCTCTATAAACTTTAAGAATAGAACTTGGATTATTGATACAGTTGCATCCGATCACATGACAAGGGATTCCAGTCAGTTACAATTAGTCCTACTTTCTCCCCAATCTGTTATTTCCACCGCCAATGGTAGTACCTCTCGTATTAATGGGGAATGATCTGCTATATTGTCTAATAATTATACATTAGATATTGTCCTTGTGGTTCCATCTCCTGAATACAATCTTTTATCTATTAGCCAAATTATTTTCACTCTTGCTTGTACTATAACTTTCTGGCCCTCATTTTGTGTCTTTCTGAACATTCTAACCTGGATGATTCTTGGTTATGGTATTAGACGGGGTAAAATCTACTATTTGGAGCTGACAGAGAATGGGGGATCGAAAATCATTCAGCCAAATCAAGTTAACAGTGAAGATAATGCTCAAGCAACTATATGGTTATGGCACCGAAGATTTGGTCATTTTTCCTTTGGTTATCTTAAGAAATTGTAACTACAAATTTTTTCAAGTTTGAATGATTTGGATTTTCATTGTGACACTTGTGAACTGGCTAAGAGCCATGATATCTCTTATTTACCGAGTTTGAATAAAAGTTCTGAACCTTTTGAAGTTATTCATTCTGATGTTTGGGGTCTGGCAAAGGTTCCCTCTATTTCTAGATCTCGTTACTTTATGACCTTTATTGATGAATGCACTAGAATGACTTGGGTATCCCTGCTTATAAAAAAGAGTGATGTGTGTATAGAATTTCAGAAACTTTACAAAATGATACATACTCAGTACCAAAAACAGATTCATGTTTTGCAATCTGACAATGGTACTGAATTTGTCAATGCTTCTCTCGAATTTTTTTTGACCCATCATGGAATTCGTCATCAGACCTCTTGCACCTATACTCCCCAACAAAATGGACTGCCAGAGAGGAAGAATAGACAACTTTTGGAAGTAGTGCGTGCCTCACTTTTTGGCATGAACATGCCTCGATTTTATTGGGGTGAAACTGTCAAATTTGTTGCCTACCTCATCAATCGAACACCTTCTGGAGTAATAGATTTTCAAACTCCTCAACGCAAGTTGCAATCCCTGATATTCCCCATCTTCCGAACCTTGAACCTCAGATTTTTGGGTGTATCGCATATGTTCATATCCCAAAAATTTTGCGAAATAAACTTGATCCATGTGCCAAACGACGTGTATTTGTTGGCTATTCTGAATTTTAAAAAGAATATCGATGCTATGATCCACACACCCGAAAGCTCCATGTGACTCTAGATGCCTCCTTCCATGAATCAGTGCCTTATTATTCAGGTGGAGTCTCTTGGAATCCTCTTCAGGGGGAGAGTTCAAGAGAAGAGAATGTTCAACAAGAGAATAGCGGAAATGCTGAGTTTATTGAGTTAGAAACAGTGAATGAATTTTTTAAGCAACCAGGTCGTCATTATGTGCAACAAGACTGTGACCACAACCATGAAGCCGAGAGTCTTGAAGAACCATTAGAGTTGCCTCCGTTTGCACTATCAACTGAAGAATCAACCCAGAATGTTCCTCCTCAGGTAAATACGAATCCTATGTTTGATGAGTCTAATGAAATATGAGTTCCTATAGAAAATAAAAACCCTAGATATCCACAAAGATTGAATAAAGGAGTTCCAAAAAAATAGTATAAACCTGATCCTAATGCCAAGACCAAATACTCAATCAATAACTATGTGTCCTCCCATAGGTTGACTAAATCATATGCATTTACTGTTGATCAATTATCCAGGGTTTCTATTCCTAGTAATGTGCAAGATGCATTAGCTGATCCAAAATGGAAAAAGGCAATGAATGAAGAGATGGAGGTTCTACAAAAGAATTCCACTTGGGAACTTGTTCCACAGCTTAAAGGAGTAAAGACAATTGGATGTCGATGGGTGTTCACGGTGAAATTCAAACTGGATGGAAGTATTGAAAGATATAAAACTCGGCTAGTTACAAAGGGATATACGCAAAGGTATGGGATAGACTATCAAGATAGTTTTGCACCAGTAGCTAATATGAATACAATTCGCATTCTTATATCTATAGAAGCAAATCGAACTGGCCTTTTATGTTAAAAATGTCTTTCTCAATGGAGACTTAGAAGAAGAAGTCTACATGGAGCTACCACCAGGAGTTAAAAATCATTCTTTGTGTCAAGATGAAGTCTGTAAATTGAAGAAGTCATTGTACAGGCTGAAACAATCACCTAGAGCATGGTTTGGGAGATTCTCAACTAAAATGAAGGAGTTTGACTATAAGCAAAGTAACTCATATCATATTTTGTTTAAGAAACACAGAATGAAAAGTAACAGTGTGTATTTTGATGATATGGTTGTGACAGGAGATGACCCATGTGAAATGCAAGCTTTATAGGAGTATTTAGCCACTAAATTTGAAATGAAGGATCTCAGACAACTTAAATATTTTTTGGGAATTGAGGTTGCAAGATCGAAACATGGAGTCTTCCTTCACCACGAAAATATGTGTTGGGTCTTCTAGCCAAAAACGGAATGTTTGATTGTAAACCAGTAGAGATGCCCATGGAAATGAATCATAAGCTCGGAATTCTCCCAGATCAAACCCTAGCAGACAAAGGACGTTATTAGCTATTAGTTGGAAGATTAATCTACCTATCACACACAAGGCCCGATATAGCATATGCAGTGAGCGTTGTGAATTAGTTCAGGCATGCACCAAGTGAAGAACATATGGAAGCAGTCTATCGAATCTTGAGATACTTAAAGAGTGCTCCAAGAAAAAGATTTGTTATTCTAAAAAAAAGGGTATCTCTAATATTGAAGGATATACAGATTTTGATTGGGTAGGTGATCGAACAACCAGAAGATCCATGTCGGGTTACTTTACTTTTGTGGAAAGGAATCTTGTCACTTGGAAAAGTAAAAAAACAGAAGGTAGTATCCAGATCAAGTGTTGAAGTTGAATTTCGAGGCATGGCTCATGGTGTATGCAAGTTGTTATGGATAAGGAATATATTGAGGGACTTAGGGATTAAATACGCTAAACCTATGAATCTCCATTGTGATAACAAGGCAGCCATCACAATTGCACAAAATCATGTTCAACATGATTGCACTAAACATGTTGAAGTTGATCGTCATTTCATTAAGGAGAACCTCGATGCAAAGAATATACAATTCTCTTTTATTCAATCTGAGAGTCAGCTGGCTAATATGCTCACGAAGGCAATATCAGGGAAGGCATTTCATGGTAAACTTACTAAGGTGGGCATGACCAATATCTATGCACCAACTTGAGGGGGAGTGTGTACAAAACTGTAATTGTAAATTTGTGATTGTAGCGTGATTGTAGGAAACAAATTGTTTTCGTGATTCTTTCTCCTGATTTTAGGATCTAAAATTAGAATGTAATATATGTTAAATAGCCTCCACTGGGAGAAGAATGAATCATCGAAAAAATATTCTTTGAAACCTTTGTTTGACAGTTTGCATGTTTAAATAAGTTTTAGATTCCTCATGAAGATCATTTGGAAAATCTATGAGTTAATAGGGCTCAATGGAGAAGCGAAAACATGGATGAATTTGAAATGATTGCCTGTTGCTTTCACTGAAATAGTGAGGAAGCGAGAGCGAATGGGATTACGTTGAGGCGGCTTGGCTTTTGGACTACTTAACCAGAAAGAGATTCCGTTCTTGTCATTAGAACAATTTCGTTGTGGAGGAGGAAACGAGAATATATTCTATGCTCTCTCATACCATTACCAAGTCCACCTCCGTTCACCAATCCCTTACAATCTCTCTAACTCAAACTGGTTGTTCGTAATCGCTGGGATCTGCTACTACATATGAATTAGTATGGACTACTCCCTCTATAATCACAAGGATAAGAGGAGTGATATGAATGAGTTTTATTCACTGTCGGGCAAATACCAATGCGGCCTAAACTTTAGTTTTGAGTTGTAGTATACTGGTCTCATGGATCTTTTTTTTTTTTTTTTTTTTGTTGAAAAAATTGAAGTGTTTGAGTTTGAGTCTTATTAGGCATGGGCTAACAAGGTATAAATTTTTATAATAGAAAGACAAAAGAATATATTAATTGTTCATATGCATTCTACTATGCCAAAAGAAGCCAGTAGTATAAAAGGTCTTGCTAGAAACCTTGAATTATTTTCTATTATTTGGCAGCAGAGAATCGTTGAGAGAAATAAAATAAGAGAGAGAAATTCACTTTATCTCTTAGTTAATAAAATTTCTTTTACAAAATGATGGAATTTGGGGGGGAAATAGAATCTTGAGAGAAAATCTGAATTATCAAAATTTTAAAATATTACTAATTTTCTTTTCTTTTCATTCTCCACGTGTATCATCACAAGAGAAACTATATTTCTCTTCCATTTTTTCTCTCATTTTCCATGGGCATCCAAACAAGAGAAGAAACTTCTTTTATTTTCTCTCCACTTTCTGTGTTTCAAACACAACCTAAGAGCCAAGTTAGAATTACAAAATTCATTAAAAGATATATTTGCACATATTAAAGCAGGATGGAATAAAAGTTTTTTACTTACTATCAACGATATTCTTGTTAGCTTTTGAAAGCATATTAAGTTCCTCATTCTCCATGTGATTCACTTTTATATGCATTGATTCTATCCAAAAGTCTTGGGGTGAAGCAACCAAAGATAAACTATAATCCAGATGAAATGTTATCTTGCTAGGCCTATTATATATTTCATGTTAGCTGAATATAAATTTTATCTGATGTTAGGCTCGTAAAGTTGCACAACTTTTTGTCATATTTAGTGCATTAAGTACATTTTTTATGTTTTAAGTACTTAATCATCTTTTTCAATATTTCATTTATAAAGATACAAGTATTTTGGTGATTTTCATTTCATAAGAGATATTGTTATCTCCTTTTGCCAATGGAGGCCAAGCACCCAAACATTAGCTTCATAACTCCAAATCCACAACTCAATAGTAGAGCTATCTAAAACCTATGGACTTCAAGGCCTATTTGGCACACAAAAAATTAGAAAATAAAAGAAACCACAAAGAAACATTTAAAATATGTTGCACCACTGAATAGTGTCAAATGCATATGTTGCAAATGGCATTGGTTGCTATTGAAATGAGCACAAAATTAAAAAAGAAAGAAAGTGCTAAAATCTTTTGGTGGAATGATCTTATGCTTCATATAACACTCGAATACTGGATAATAGTTTCTTTGATTGCCGGATTGCAACTGTGAGATTATGGGGGAAAATGTATAAGGGAAGAGAGAAGGAAAAAGGGAGAAAGAGGAGGTGTTGGAAGAGAGCATAGGTCAGCTCTCAATGGGGATAAAAATTGTGCCCCATCTCTCTTTTAATTCACCTAAGGGGATAGAGTTACAATGATAACTTTGCCCCTACTACTTGTTCCTCCTTATATCTTCATAACTAAACCTCCAAACAACATGAACATAGACCATAGACTATTCTGAACATGCTGAATTAGATATACTCACACTGAAATATATAGACTATGAAAAATAACCAAACTACCCCTTATACTAAATTTAACACATTGTCTCAAGCCGAAGCATATATATCTAGACACCCCAGTTTGTTACAAACCAAACTCATGTCTACCCAAAACTTCATTGAAGACATCACCAATACTTTTATAACATTGAACATAAAGAGCGACAACTTCCTTCCACATTACTGTATCTTGAATAAAGTGATAGTTACTTCTATATATTTGGTCCTCTCATGAATATTGGCTTGCCCTCAATAAAAATAGCTAAATTTTTATCACAATACATCACTATAGGCTCAACAACCTGCAAACTCAATTCTTTAAGAACCAATCTCACCCACATTAATTCACTAATAGTATTAGTCATAACTCTATACTCAACTTCTACACTAGAGCGGATTATTATATTTTGTTTTTTTCTTTTCCAACTCACTAAATTTCCCTTGAAAATACACAATACCTAGTAGTAGACTTTTTGTTAAGTTTGGAACCAGCATAATCAACATTTGAAAAAGGCTTCTATTTTCAAATGAGTGTGAGGCTTAAAGAACCTCTTTCCAGGTGACCCCTTTAAATATCTCAATATTCTCTAAGTAGCTTCTAAATGCACCTTGCGTAGATGTTCCATTAATCGACTTACCACACTAACAAAAGATGATATATCAAGTCAAGTGATAGTGGCATAGATCAATTTTCCAACTAATCTTTGAAATATTATTTTATCCTTGAGTTCAACACTATTTTCATCATGAAGGTCATTACCAACTTCCATGGGTGTTTCTACTAGCTTTGCACCCAACAGACCATACTCTTGTAACATATCAGTAACATACTTCATTTGTGTTAATGTAGTTTAAACCTTGCTTTTCATAACCTCGACTCCAAATAAGTATTTAAGAAACCTAGATCTTCAATCTGAAAATATTTAGCAAGTGTTGTTTTTACCTCTTCAAGACCCATTGTATCACTCCCTGATAGAACAATATCATCGACATACAGCAGAAGAACTACAGTTCCAGTTGACCTTTTCATGACAAATAGAGAATGGTTATAGTTGCTCCGAGAAAAATAGAAGGACATGACAACTTTGCTAAATGTCATCCCCTAAGACTGTTTAAGCCCATAAATTGCCTTCTTCAGCTTGCACTCGTTTCTAGTTTTCCCTTGAATAACATAACCTAGAAGGTTGCTCCATGTAAAATCCTTCTTCCAAATCACCATATAAGAAGACATTTTTAATGTCTAACTAAAAGAGAAGTTAATCCTTATTGACAACAACAGACACTAGAATATGAACAAAGGTCAATCGGGCGACCAGTGAGATTTGTCTCAAAAATATCAAAACATATGTCTGAGTAAATCCCTTTGCAACCAACCAAAATCTATGCCTCACAATAGATCCATCTACTATTGATTTTAACAATGTAGACCCAAGGATAGCCCACAACAATAGCACATGTGGGATCATTACATGGGCTCTATGTACCTCTATCAATCAACGCCTCCATCTCAACATTCATAGCCTACTCCCAAGTAGGAGTCAAGAGAACACCTTACACATAAGTAGTACAAAAAAGGCAATGATAAAACAAATTGTTTAATACAAGTCAAATAATGAATCAAATGAGACATAATTGGACAATTGATGATGACTGGACATACCGACAAATTTACGAATCGTAATAGAGAAATGCTGATCAATTACCTTAGAATTTGAAGGCAAAGAAGATTTTGGAACGTGCAAGAGAGAAGGAACAGTGACTTGTTGTCGAGTGTATTATCGTTGTTGATACACCTGTAAAGGCTTTTCTACAATGACTGACTGTGGTTGACAAGGAACATCTTTCATAGGAACGAGAACAACAATTCCTATGTTTGTGACTAATGGGGGATATACATTGGTGGTAGAAAAGAAAAAAACATCCCAAAAAATATGACATCAATAGACACAAATGTTTTCCTAATATATAAGCAAAAACATTTGTATCCCCTATGTGTATGATAATATCCCAAAAAACATATTTGACTAAAAGTAAGATAATTTATCCGAAGAAGTACCAAATGAACATAACAAAGGAGTCAATACTTGGATTATGATTTTGCTCCCAAGTACTAAAGATGATATCTTGTTAATAAGAAAACATGTAGTAAGTATTGCATCACCTCAATATGATTTAGGAACGTACATGTGAATGTGCATTATGCGTGCAACTTCTAACAAGTGTCGATTCTTACATCCACCTACATTTTTTATGGAGTAAAAACACATGATGATTAATGAATTATACCATGGCATTGACAAAATGTATCAAAATTATGACTCATAAGTTCTAAGCCATTGTCATGATGAAAGATATAGAGAGACATCAAATTAGGTTTGAGTTTCATATAAAAAAAATTGAAATACATCAAATACTTCTGATTTCTCCTATAGGAGATACACCCAAGTAGTGCAACTAAAATCATCAATTAAAAGAAACAAAATACTTGTATCCAAAAGCATTAGAAAATGGACACGGTTCCCATACATAAAAATGAATAATCTCAAACAACCTGCTACTCTTTGTTAGACTAAAAGGAAAGTTATTCCTATGGTGCTTACCCAGTTTGGAAAGGTTCGCATATAAATGATAAACTTGAAGAAAATGTAGAAATAATTTGACTAACTTCACTGGAGAAGGATGTCATAATCGTAGATGCTACTGGAAGGGAAAGTTTGCAACATGAAGGGCATGTGAGGTCAACTATGGAGAGCCTTTCAGGTGGTATCGTCCTCTCTCATGCTCGCGTCATGAGATTCTGAAACACAATGAAAGGGATAGAAAACTACTAAAGAATTTATAGACTTAGTGAGTTGATTAACAAACAAAAAATTAAGAGGGAATTTCAAAACAAACAACACAAATTTAAGAGACGTGAATGGGGTTGGTCTAATATTTCCCACTCCCTGAGTAGAAGATACAGATCCATTAGCAAATGTGACATGCTTAATAATAGAAGATTCCCTCAAACTAGTAAATAAATATGACATGCCTAACATATGAGTATAACCTCTTGAGTCAATTAACCCCAGAAGACAAAGACACACATGTAAATCAGACATACCTGAACTGGCAAGGGTAGTTGTAGAAAGTGGAGGCTGAGATACAAAGGTTGAGGAGGAAGGAGGAGAGGTCCATTGGGCAAGTTGCTACAACTCATCAAGGGCTCCTGGTAAAATACCAACTACAGGTCAAATCGAGGGCGCAGTTATATCTTGAACCAAAGAGTTTGCCCAAATGGGTTACCCAAACTAACAACAATGCTTATCAAAGAATTGCTTACTGCATCACCTCAGCGCAATCCTTTACATGAACCATCTTTGCCTCTGCCTCTTATACTTCTACCACGACCTCTAATAGATTTTGACTAACCTAAGGTATTAAGTGCAACTACTTTAACACTTCTATTATCTTTGCTTTCTTTAGATATAATTGAGGTATTTGCCAACATAACTTTGCTAAAAGCTATAAAGAGTGATGGAACGTCAACTTAGGCTTGCAACGAGCTATGACTGCATAAAGATATAGTCACAATCCATCTAAACATTTTGCAACATGTAGCTACCCCTATTGCTTTCGAAGTTCCTTTACATTAGTGGTGAAAAGATGGAACATGTTGATTTCTTATAGAACACCTAATAATTCATTGTAATAATCAATGATTGATCTTTCACCTCGCTTAAGGCTAAAGAGTTTAGCATATGCATATATTGATTCCAAGCACACTCATATTTCCTTGGTTGTTTCACAATCATGATATGATTTCTCAACCTTGAATCCACACAGTTAAGTAACCAAGTTATGACTTGATTATTTACTACTTTCCAGCTATCTATAAAGGGCATTAGAGGACAATCTCGAATAAACTTAGATTTTCTTTTAACTTTGAAGTAAATACAAATAAATTTGGACCAACTCAAGTGATTGTGTTTGTTCAACCTTTCTATACTAATTTAGATCGTATATTTCCCTTCAACGACCCCAAACTCTCTTAAGGAAGTAAGTATTCCCCCAAGATAAAGGAAGTAAGTATTCCCCCAAGATCAACCACATGCACAAGAAACAATCAATTAAATGCTTTATTCCAAATGTAAACCGCATAGACTAAGTTAGCCCCACTGTGCACAATTAGGATTTTCGTCAAATAATTACAGACAAACCTATGATACACATAAAAGATGCAATAGAAGAAATTTCAGCCACAAGCACCAAATTGACAAAATTTAGATTGACATCAGCCCTCTTGGAGGTGATGAAACACCCAGCAATGGTCCGGGGATCTGCATACACTGGAGATGAGAAATTTAAAGAATCCTATTGGGCACTAATCAAACAAAAGACAACAAACTGTAAATGTCATCAACCATAGAGTTATAACAGAGAAAAAAGATAAAAAAATCATCTTTAATCTTCAATCAATATAAAAACCTAAACTTCCTTTCTCTAAGAAGATGCTGGATTCAAAAAAGAAGAGGAAAGAATGTTTCACGAACTTCAAACCAAGGCCATAGTGCTCTTATACCGTGTAAAATTATGAGAAAAAAAAGCAAGAGAAGATAGAAGGAAGAAGCGAGAAAGAGCAGGTGCATGAAGATGACGTAAAATCAGTTATAGATGAAGATAAAAACCTTCTCTATCTCTCTTTTATTTCACAGAAGTGGATAGTTTACAATGACAACTACTATATATACTCCTTTATAACTACACCTCCAAACCACATGACTATCGACTATTCCGAACATGTTGAATCAGCTGACAATATTTAACAGTTACATTACAACAGTACATTTAACAGTTACATTTTGTCCCTCAAAGACTTTTAGAGCTAACATTGAAAATCAACCATCAAATTTGGTAAACCGATATTGAACTCTATATATTTTATGGGATAAATTGATTGTTACCTCCACTGGTATTAGAAGAAAAAAAAATCAGATTTGCTTCAATGAGCACTTCTTTGTAAAGCAAAGAGAGAGGTCTTGGTCGCGCTCTACGTGCCACTGCCAATGAGGCAACCTATGTATTCTCACATTGCTGTCCTTCACCCCAACCTCATTTTTTATGTCAACTTCTCGTTGAACAGACCTCTGTCTTCACAGTCACCAGTAGAACTCAAATAGCACTTGAAAAACTTAGTGGCTTGACCTCTGTTAAACGAACATCAAGAGTTCTCCCACTGTCCATTATGAAATAAACAGGTTTAGATATCCCATAAAATGTCTCTGAAATAAAACACATGAAAAAGAGCATCTCATCTGTACAAAACGATCCCTCGCCAAAGACAGAAAAGAAATGGAGCCATGCATACATATTTTCAATTGGTACTCGGAATGCAAAATTATGTGAAGAGCTTTAATGTACAAAAAAGATCTTGGAGAAAGAATATCTGCTGATATATATACCGTGGATTTCTGAAGTAATTTCTTTGTAATTCTCCCCTTTTCTGTGTAAAAACAACACTTCATCTCTTCTCAAAAAAGAAACTACAACAGATCCAGTTACCACTGTTGCCACTGTCATTTTACCATACTAGCTTTTGCAAAGAAATGTCTCTCATAATCACAATTTCACCACGCACGTGATGCTAGAACCCCCTTTCCTGTACAGACACCTTTGTGGCCATACAGCTCCTCTGAACCTGTTTTTATCAGTTCGTGCTCCTAATAAGGGGCTCCATAAAGCTTTATTTCCATGGAGGAAAAGAATTTCTTCGAGTAAGATGTACCAGCTAAGGCCTTCTTTCAATAAAGTGGGTCAATACGCTGATCAAGTTGCCAGTAACTATTTCATTAGCCCCGGAGGAAAACGGGCCTGACGAGTTCTGTTCAGTCTCTCATTAGTATGGTGCCTACTGTCTGCTGGACTACGACCAAGAATACCAGCAGAGTTTGGATCATGTATACGACTACCGTTACTTAAAGATTGTGGATGACCATCCATATGTTCTCTTCTTCTCCGCTTCCATGCCTCTGACTTCCCGGTCTCCTGATCTTTGTGAAATGGTTCTGAAGAATGGGAAGAAAACTTTCTATATGGTCTTTGCCTATGAACACCATTGATAAAGGAACTAGACTGATACGGATCGTTTTCTCGATCACTTGGGCCAGAACCATTGAAGTGAGAAGGTCCTACTCCCACTTCAGCTTGCTGCTCTTTTTTCAGTTTTGAATAAATCTGCGCAAGTCTCTCTCCACTCAAATTTGAGAAGGAGGAAACATAACGCCACAATCGCATTGTCATCCCTGTAAAAGCAGGAACCACAATTCAATTTATAACAATTTCACAAACAAATAGGACTTTTGTGATGTTATCTGTGTAAGAGTTTCAGTCAATATACAGGTGATAGGCTTACTCGCAAGAGCAAAGCATCAAATGAATAAAAAAAGCAAATCTCAAGAGTCAAGAACTTACTAGGCCTCTTATGGTCCTCGTATACCTGTATGGTTTCATCTATCCTTCTCCCAAGAAGCTGCAGATAATTACGTATCTTGAATAGCACCTGACATATTAGATGGATAAGCATAAAAAATATAGAGATACAAATGAAAAAGCAGAGACGCTACTGGAAACGAATGGCTTGGGAGTACCTCCTCTTTTGGAAGACCTTCACTGGTAGTCTGCAACTTCTGTAGACGCTTCAGGGTCTTCATCTCATCAGACATAATCCCAGAACACCACTCTCTCCATTTTTCCTCCTTGAACTGCTGATACCTATCCTGCTCTGATTCAGAGATCTCACCCTCCTCCTTTGCCTGAGATTCAGTTCTTCTTCGCTTTTGAAGGCGCTCTTTACTTGTTCTAACATTTTGTCTCCCTTGGACCGCTTTTGAACGCATATTTGACACTTTCAAATTGGTCTCTGCTTCATTGTGAGTTGTTTTGACTTTTGAGTTCTTGCCACGAACAACTGCAAATTCCTGGTCATAGAGAAATTGCACCATGAAACTTCAAACAAAGTATGCACAGATGATCAGATCGAATAAAGACTTTTAAACCTCTAATGATTGAACTCTTCAAAGTTGTCATTGACAAAGCTGTCCTACAATCCAAAAATAATGTTTTGTTCCTTTAAAATTTTGAAGGTAAGGGTCATCCACCTCCACTGAGATTGCAGCACTGCAGTCAAAATGGGAATCAACCCATTGTCTTGTTAAAACAGACTGGGTCAGGTTTTTTCCATGCAGGAAGGAGATGGAAATGAGGCTGGTGCACAAACCAATCACAGACATTGGTTGTCAGGTTTCAACAAACCCACCCTATGTATATGTAAACCACTATACTTTAGCTTAACACAAATTCATACAATGTAACAAATCCACCTTATGTAGATGTAAACCACTATACTTCTTTAGCTCAATACAAATTTATACAATGTTTAACTATACAAGTGTATTTGCTTTAGAATCACAGTTCCAAAAAGGAACTTTGCTCAGCCTCACTTTCAATAGATCCAAGAGACTTCAGACATTCAGGCAGGTCTTGACTAAGCAAAGAAGTCAAGACTTGATACAACAGTAAAAGTAAGGCCATTTACTTTCTAATATTAATCAAACTATACCCTTAAACTATTGAAAATGCAACAAAATCTATTTTTAATAAAAAAAATACAGAATCATACCAAGTAAGGCTTCTGGTATTAATGAAATCAAACATCATGTAAACTGTGCATCCAATCATAATTGAGCTATATCATAAGGAGTTAATACAAATCAAAAACTCCATATGAGGACAAAATAAAAGACTTCAATGATGTGGCACAGACAGCATAAGAAATAATAAGTATAGCGTATGAGGAATATCAAAATATCAAAATAAAAAAAGAGGCAAAGGATTGGATAATGAATCTAAACAGCAATAGAAGAAAAACATAAAAAGTAAACAAAGGTACCCAACTTCCTGAAAAGTATCATTCAGAATTCAAGAGTTTGCAAAGTAAAAGATTTTATTTTTATAATAACAATGAGAAAAAAGGATTTCAGAAGAGACCTCCCAAGGGAGGCAAGACTACAAGCAATAGAGGTATAATAGGAAGATAGAAAATAAGAATCAGTAGAACAAAAGTGACAGATTATCAATGAACCATACTAAACGTCCTGTTATGAAAATTAATATTCTTGAATACAAAATAAAATAAAGAATTCAAAAAAAAAAAAAAAAACAAACTTTTCACTTTCTAACAATGAAATGACTTCAGTTGAGTATTCATTGTTAACTCGTACCTCCCAAGTTTTGCACTGTGTTTCTAAAATGTAGTAAGTCTACTAAAATCTTGTTTGGAGACCATGTTTTTAAACAATTATTTCGGACTCCATTGTGATATGAGTTAACTTGAGTGAACCAAAGAAAATTGGACCAAGTTTAAGAACCATTTTTTTAATATACTTTTATGAAACAAAATTTTTAACAGTAAATTAGCAGTAGAAAAGAATATCATTTTGAAAACAGAAATGAACCAAATGCATGGCCCACTTGCAGTTGGGCAGGGTAGGACAGCGAATGGAAAGGGATAGGTTTTTACTTTCACAGGTTGGTGCAGCAGTGTCTGCAAAACCCGCCCTAAAGCTGCTCTGATTCCAACTCTATCAGGATCCATCCCACTTACACTATGGGATTCTCATCCAGAAAAGTTTAGGTAGACAACAAAACTCCAATTTGAACCATGTTATTTCCCTTAAAGTGGTTAAGATAATCCTTTTCAGATTAAACAAACTAGTCATAAAAAAGTAAACAGAAATACAAAAGCAGCATCAAGATATTAACCAATGATAAAACTTCCTCGTCCTCAACGTGAGAAACCAATTAAATCATATGACTGTCTAAGATGGTCATTTTCAAGGCCCATAAGGTCTGTGTTACTCCAAAAGGTACCCTCATGAAAAGTAACACCCTAATACGATGTACGGAAACCAAACCACATCTGAAGTTCTTTGGAACATTGGAGCCTCCTTCGAGAAGAACCTGAAGAAAGTAAACAGGCAACAGAAATAGAGGGGTGAATTCAAAAACTCAAACAATACCTTCTTTAAAAGAGCAGAAGCCCGTTGGTCCAGGTTAGGGGCACGAGGAAGAAAAGTTTCACCATTGCCAAGCGTTGCTGGAGCAATCTTCCTCGTAAGCCCTAGGGTTGTGTCCAACCTTATCTTTTCCCAATTTCCAAACCCATGGTAATGAACACCCAAAAGCAACCTCGCATCATCAACTAAAAAACATTCAGCCGAAAAAATAAAGTAGGTCAGTTCTCTCTTTTTTGTTTTTCAAATGTAGTCAGTTCTTCATTAAATAGGGCAAAAAATAACAGGTACGCTGGCGAAAGGTCAGTTTTCTTACCTTGGTTCCAGCCACAACCTTTGGACCAGGCTGCACCTCTAATATGTGCTACTAGTCGAAATTGTGCCACTGGATCTTGGTATCTCTTAATTCTCTTTGCTAGAAGCTGGAGCTCTTCTACACGATCTAGTAACTCTTGAGCCTTCACAGGGACACCAAAAAAATCCAGCAAAATTCCCTACAAGTAACATTAAATGATATAGGTTTGGTACTCTAAATAAGTAACCTTTCAGAATGATGGGTGCATATGGAAAAGGATCTAAGTAAACCTTAGTGTCAGGGTTCCATTTAACTGCCTCCCTGCAACCATCAATCAGAGCATCAAATAGCTCAATCTGAGCCTCAAGAGGAGCTGCTTCAATTGTACCACCAACCTCCGCCACTACTGAGCTGATTTGACTCAGATTGCCAAATTTCTTAACCTGAATTCGAAGAGTGTAAGGAAATTAAAGGGATAGAGAATGGAGAACATGTATAAAGTAACAACTAAAGGACAATCAATCCAACACAAGTAACACGAACATAGATGCAAAAATGACATGATACGAGCTAACGACTCCTACATGGTCCTCTTTTAAATTATTAGTTCATTTCTTGCACAACGTACTGTACATAGTGATGATTCCAGCAAGCATCATAGCAACTTACTGTGCATCCCTTGAGGTCCTTACATCTCCAGAGTATTATTACTACCTTTCATATTTAAAAAAGAAAAGAAAAGATGCCTTCCTACTGCAATCAAATCTAAACATGGATACTATGTTCCAGAACCAAGAAGAAAAAGATAAACGGACAAACTAAATTTGGAAATTTTTTGAACTATCCAAACCAGGACAGTTCAAGTAAAAAAGTAAGAGATCTTACGGCACGGGCAAAGAGCGTGGCATCTTTCTTTGATAAATTAGCATACGACCAACCCCTGACTTGTGCAACAGCCCCTTCAATCATTGGCAAGGCATTGGAACTATCAGAAGTTTTGCTCCCACGCTTTGGTGCTCTCTCTTGTATTTCAGCTCCTCTCCTTCTCCTTTTACTACTCTTCTCTGGCTGGACAACTTCAGCATAGCTTTTAGTATTCCTTGCAGCACGAGGAGCTAATGCTTCCTGAACAATACACAACTTAAATCTCACTCCAGAGATTGAACAGAATAAAAAATTGAAGCACATGAAAGGAACTTATGCACTTAACCCAAAATAATCACATACTTCAGCCCCTGCAACAGCCTCAGGCTGGATCCAGCGGCTCCAGAAAGTCGAATCATCTTCAGCTGAGGAGAAATTCGCAACCTGTGGAAGAACTAGCACAAGAAAATCAAGGGAATGTTCTCAACTGCGTACATCAAGGCTGAACTAATATGATATGACTTGCCTTAAAAGCACTAAGCAATTCATTCCCATGCTCTCCTTCACTTCCCTTGGTTTCAACTTTTTCTGCTCTCTCAAGGATCTCACCAATATCTAGACTTTCAAGCTTCTTCTTGCTTTCCTCATCATTTTTATCTTCCTTAAACAGTTCCTCCGCACCAAACCTTAATATGGCTGATAGCTCATTCTGCAATGATCAAAATAAACATCACAGGATTACAGTGATCATATTGAAGCCGCAGAATCCACTGTACTAACTATAGAACTTCATGCCCAATTTTTACTGAATATTTACATTGTTGAAAAGAAAACAATAAGAAGATCAATGAAGCTGCAGAATCCACACAACCAACAGTTAAATATCTTAGAGATGCCTCACTAATGGCAGTCAATTTGCCTTTAACAAATGGCCCTTGCCAATGTTTTTTATGGGACTTCTTTTTTAGCTTAATCTTCCACTTGCACTGTTCATTTTTTTAACTAATAAAACTATGATATAAACAAAATGAAGAAAAAAGTATCATGTCATCAAGTACCTTATCAAACATAGAACTTCCTTTTTTTGCTTCTTTTTTTTCAAGTCTTCCCTCCGCATTCAATTTCTGAATGACAAGGTGGTCAAGAACCTATTGAGCAGGTAACACAGACAGAAATATCAGTCCCACAACCATCCTAAGGTTTAATAAAAATATAAAAGCAAATTTCAATTAGGTCACCATTTTCTTCTTAGCTCGTTCAAGTATATTTTCCTCCACACTTTTGCTTGTGACAAAACGGTAAATATTGACAACTTCTTGTTGCCCAATCCTATGAGCTCTACTCATTGCCTGAGATAAAACACAAGAATTTGCAACTTAAAGAGTGCAGATAGCAATTACCACATAACCATCTTAAAAATCAACAGAGCTGAACTACGTTGGGTTGGTTGTACAGATAAAGGTAAATAAGGACAGAAATGGGATGTTGTATTCAATTTTAAACCTGTAAGTCATTTTGAGGATTCCAATCAGAATCAAAGATTATGACAGTGTCAGCCGTAGCAAGATTGATGCCAAGCCCACCAGCACGAGTTGACAAAAGAAAACAGAAATCTTCACTTCCAGGAGCATTGAAATGCTCCATAGCCTGGTGACGGAGATCGGCTCTTGTACTACCATCAAATCTCTGAAACTGAAAGCCCCTGAGAGATAAGTACTCTGCAAGTATATCCAGCATCCTGACCATCTGCACAATATGATCAACATGCAAGGACCATGAGTACACGTACAGATGACTTTCCAAGTATTAAGAAGAACACCAGTATACCATGATCACAGAAGTTTCAAAACAGACAAGGCAGAAACCACAATATACTTTACCAACAGGAAAGTAATGGACAAGATGCTGACAGAAAGCCAAATTTGGGATGGCTATCACCACCATATGTGGCTTTTAGAATGATATACAAACAAAGGAAATAAGACACAAAAAGCAAAGAGTTCCTTTTTCACTAATGTACCTGAGAAAATATTAGAACACGATGATTGCTCTCCCGTAACCGGATGAGAAGCTTGTCCAGTATTACTAGCTTCCCACTGCTTAATACAATGCGTTCAACTTTACTGCTATCAGTGATGTTGGTATCACCACCATACCCATGATCTGCACTCTCAAATAGAAACGGATGATTACAGCACTTTTTCAACTCCACAACAATGTTTAGTAGTGAAACCTGCAGGTTTAACAAGATTTGCCAAATTCAGCTCTTGCCCATCTAAGATATTTTCAACTAATCTAAGACTGACTCTGTATTATTTTGATTGGTATTGGGGGCTCCATACTTTGGTTTCTCTGAGGAACAGTAACTTCTATCTAAAAAATGGCCCAAGGAGCAAAACATTTATACACACCTGATTCCCCCGCACTCCTTTATTCAGGTTGTGAAAATTGCGCTCTAAAATCCATTTATAATACCTTTAATCGTGAAAAAATAAAAGTAACTCAGTAACAGCCAGAATCAGGGTTGTGCATTTTCCTACAACTTAAATAGATCTTACTGTTTCTGAAGAGGGGACATTTCTACTCTGAGGATGCGCTCAATTTTGGGAGGCAAAGATTTCTCCACATCCTTGATTACTCTCCTAAGAATGTGTGGCCTCAGTTCCTTGTGCAGATTAGCAAGCTAAAGTGAAAAAAAAAAAAGCCCAGATATTAGAATTGGTGAGAAACCTCTAAGCAGCATTTAATATCTTTATCACTCAGGAATGTCAAACCTAAAAGGACAAAGAGCGTAATTTCTGAAAGACTACCTCAATTTCATTGAATGAACTCAAATTCTTGTATTTCACAACAAAATCATCTTTGTTCTTGAATTTTTCGAAGTCAAGGAAATGTAATAGAGCCCTAAAATAGAAACAGAAAATCTTGTAAGAAGAAATCAAGTTCAACACTAGCTAAAGATCCTTTTCTAGAAGCCAACATTCACTCCATCTTAAGAAGACAAAAGTAATTTTTTTTTGGATAAAGCAGACTACAAAAGTAATTACCAAAGCTCCTCAACACTGTTTTGCAGTGGTGTGCCAGTTATAAGCAACTTGTTCTTAGTGCTAAATTCCTGTCAGGGAAAAAAGATCAGTAATCCCATCGATTTTCGAATGACAAGATGTAGCTTCATCCAATAAAGAGCAGCATTAACATCATAAATCATGTCAAATGAGAAACCTAACATCAGCAGTTTCGTACCGAAAGAGTTGTATACAATGAAGCTTCACAATTCTTTAGCCTATGTGCCTCATCAACCATGAGATAGCTCCACTTGATCTTGGAGAAAACAGCTTTGTCCTTCAAAACTACTTCATATGTAGTCAATAAAGAGTTGAACTTAATGTGCCTACCACCATTCTTATCGGAGTAAAACTCATACTGTTGGCAAACCTGCCACCATAGGTAAAATGTACACAATAAACCAAGTGGAGCACCTTCAAATTTGACATAATCCAGTAAAGTTAGTGAAGAAAAAAGGTATTAATTGACATCTCAGAAGGTGTGAAGCTACCTCTCGGCTGGCACGGTTGCCAACATAAACAACTACATTCATTTCCGGGAGCCATTTTTTGAATTCCTTTGCCCAATTTGACAAAGTAGAGAGAGGCACAACAACAAGAAAAGGCCCATTAATTTGCTGGGCATGCTGCAGAAAGAAGAACCACAAGGAAAAGAAAGAAACTAAGAGAAATTAATAGAATAAATATTAAGGAAAGAAATCAGAAGCCAGCATTATAAAGAAAAATGAAGCAGTCAAAAGATTAAATCACAACACCTGTAAAAAACCTAGCATGGAAACTGATTGAACAGTTTTACCAAGCCCCATCTCATCAGCAAGAATAACATTCGTATCATTTCGCCAACTGCAAGAGAAGGAACAATCAATTAATCTGGATGACATTCTACTGGAGCCAATGCAGTCAACAAATTAACAACTGGGACCAATGGAGTGGCAGCAAACCTGTTTACTAGAAAATTCAAACCCTCAAGCTGATAATCACGAAGTTTACCTCCTTTCAACCACTCAGGCTGCTCATCAAGCTTGCGCAGATTGGCTAAACAATGTCCATTTTCAAATTGAACTCAGCAATGAAATATATATGTAGTTCCAAAATGAAAAAAAAAAAAGGTATGTAATTCATAGGATAAAACTACAGATCACAAAAGGATTTTTTCCTGAAACAGTGACAAAAAATAATTTTCTTTAAGGGAAGAACATGATATAGAGCTCCCAAAAGCACAGGAAGTGAAGCAAAAATTTTGGTAAACAGCAAAGTTAGCCTAAGAAATGAAAATGTGGTTTCCTACAACAAGTATTAAAAAGAGACAGCCGTTGTTTTTTCAAAACAGAGAAATGATATTTTCATCAAAAGATCGATCTTCTTTTTGGGACGAAATAATATCAAAAGTCCAACAATGGAATACCCCTTGGCTTCTGGCTGGAAATTTCAATGCCACCCTCCGTTGCTCCGAAAAAAAACCCCTGCAAAAAGAATCACCTCTACAATGAGAGCATTTCCGGACCTGATTAGCAGTCTGGAGCTCCTTGAAATTCCCCTATTAGGGAAAAAATTACCCAATGGACAAAGTTCCCCTATTTTTTCAAAACTAGACCGCTTCTTGGCTAGTATCGATTGGTTGCAACTTTTCCCCAACACTTCCAATCAAGTTCTCAACAAAATCAGCTCTGACCATTGGTCGATCCTTATAAATACTCACCCCCCAAGTTGGGGATTCTCTCCATTCAGATTTGAAAACTCCTGGTTCTTGTCTGATTCTTTTGTCCCGCATCTAAAGAACTGGTGGGAAAAGCTTCCCCATCACCCAAACCCTAGGTAGGCTTTCCCTACGAAGCTCAAAGCCCTCAAATCAGTTATCAGGCCATAGGCTCGAAACCTCAATGTTGTTGCTGCATCTGCAAAAAACTCTATTCGACTCCGTCTTTCTGAGCTTGATCTACTCGAGGAGCAAAGGTCTCCCTCTTCTCCTGAGCTCACTTGTAGGAATAACTTGAATGTTGATCTTTCTAAAATCCTAAAAAGTGAAACCACTCACTGGAAGCAGCGGGCCAAATTCCGCTGGCTGAATGACGGGGATTGCAATACAAAATTCTTCCATGCCACTGCCTCAGGCCATAAGAGAACTAACCGAATATCCTCCCTTCTCATTGAGGAAGAGGAGATTACGGATAGAGTCTCCATTGTTAATGAGTTTGTGAAGTTTTTTTCAGGTCTATATACTGAGGAGAGTTTCAACCGCCCTATCCTCAACCAGATTGAATTCCGAAGTATCTCTGTGTATGATGCTACTCAACTAGAGAGACCTTTCACCCCAGAAGAAATTGATGAGACGGCCTTCATCAATTTCTTCTTGGAATGCCGAAGGATAGGGCCCCTGGGCCAGACGGCTTCAATGGTGAATTCTATCGGCAATCCTGGGACATTATCAAAAAAGATGTGCACGCATTTGTCAACAATTTCCATCAAGTGAAAATCACCCACAGTTCCATTGGTGCCTCCTTCATTGCCCTTATCCCCCAAAAATCCAACACTGCCCTTCCTCAAGACTACAAACCCATTAGTCTAACCACAAGCTCTTACAAAATTCTAGCCTGCATCCTTGCTAAGCACCTTAAATCTGTTCTCCCTAGCGTCATCAGCCCTTGCCAAAGTGCTTTTATTGCGGGCCAAAATGTCCTGGACTCGACCATGGCAGCTCATGAAATTCTCCATTCCAAAAAATCGAACCACCCACGGGTGGTTATTAAATTAGATTTCGAGAAGCCTTTGATAGGTCAACTGGAAGCTCGTTGACCACCTTTTTGGTGTGATGGGCTTCCCTACTCGTTAGAGATTCTAGATGAGAAGCTGCATTTCTAATGCCTCTTACTCTATTCTTGTTAATGGCAAACCTTGTGGTTTTTCAAAGGCTCTAGGGGTATCAGGCAGGGGGATCCTTTATCCCCTTTTCTGTTCACTCTCATTGGGGAGCATTTGGCTGCCATGGTCCGGCTAGCTAAAACGACATGTTGGCTTAGGCCTATCTTCCCTGATCCAGCTCTCGACGTTGGCCTCCTTCAATATGCGGATGACACAATCATTTCTGTGATGGCTCCCTCAACCAAATTCACCACTTAAGTGCCCTACTCAGCTTATTTGAAATCTCATCTGAGCAAAAAATCAGCTGGGGGAAATCCTCCATTTCAAGGTACAACATAGAGCCAGATTTGCTTGGTTCAATGGCTAGCTATCTGGGGTGCAAGATTGCAACGTCTGCTGGAACTTATCTGGGGCTCCCCCTGACCCCCCAGCTCCCCTCCAAGGCTTCTTGGCACCCGGTCATTGAGCGCTTGGAAGGGCGTTTGGCCTCCTGGAGAAGGAAATTCCTCTCAAAGGCGGGAAAAGTAGTTCTGATCAAATCATGTTTACACGGAATCCCAAACTACTTTTTATCCATGTTCCGGTGCCCTACTTCAGTCAGAAATATAATTGAGCTCCTAAAAAGAAGATTCCTTTGGGGAGGGCCAAATGGGGAAAAGAAATATCATCTTATTAAATGGGAGGTGTGTAAACCAAAGTCCTCTGGCAGGTTGGGTATTCAGGATACCACCACCACAAACTCTGCTTTTCTCCTTAAATGGATCTGGAAATTCAATCTCCATCCTACCTTAATTTGGAGAGCTCTCGTTGCAGCAAAAGTTAATCATTACTCTGGATGGTGGACTGAGGGGGGCCGATTCTATTCGCTCTCACCTGTTTGGAAAAAAATTGTCAGTCTACTTCACAAATTCAAAAGAACAGTAAAATGCTACATTGGAAATGGCGCCTCATAAAATTCTGGAATGATTGGTGAACTAGCCAATCCCGCCTCATAAATAGCTTCGAAGCAATCTCTGGAACACTAAGGCCTTTATCTTTGAAATTTGGTCCAATAGTGGGGATTGGAATTTAAACCTTAGAAGGCGTCTCTCTGATCTTGAAGCCCTTCTTGCCTCCGAGCTCCTTAATGGCCTCTCAGTCAGAAAGCCCAATAACTCAGATGACACTTTAATTTGGACTCCATGTCCAAAAGGGCTTTTTTCCATAGCCTCTGCCTACCAATTCCTATGCAACAATTCCTCAGCCCACCCAAAGCACCCTACGGCCTCAGCTTGGGACCTCCTTACCACGCCACGTGCTAAATTTTTCATCTGAACTACCTACAAGAATAAAATCCTAACCTCGGACTGCTTAATCCTAAGGGGTACCCACATCCAAGACCCACTCTGCCCTTTCTGTAATGATGCCCCAGAAACTGCCAACCACATTCTCCTCTCTTGTCAGTTTGCCCATTCGGTCTGGACCTCCCTTCTAAATAAAATTGGTATCCAATATTGTGTTGCAGCTAATTTACCAGATACTAGACTTCCAAAGTCAGGAAAAATGATTTTATCATGTTGTATTGGTCATATCATTTGGGCTCTAATAGGAGGAAATTAAAATTAAAATCTTTCCCTATTGAGGTTCTGACATAACAAATCTCTGGCCAAGTAACTACTTGGCTCCTCAATAGAAAAAAATCCAGAAGTTTCAGTGACACCAACTTCAGGGGAAACTGGCAGATAATCACAGGTCTCTCCCAGCCCTCTCGCCCCCTGATCATGGCCATCTGGACCCCGCCTCCTATTGGACACTTTAAGCTTAATTTTGATGGTAGTGCTCTCGGTTGCCTGAGTCCAACGGGTTTCGGTGGTGTTATCCACAATGCAAATGGCAACCTCCTCTTCTCCTATGCAGGCCCCCTTGGCAACTCTAAACTCTACAACAGCGGAACTTTCGGGTCTGTTACATGGTATCAAAATCTTCTCAAGTCACCTCTCGGGTCCTCTCTGCATTGAAGGCGATTCAAAGGTGGTCATCAGCTGATGCGCGAATTCCATCAGGCCCCCATGGCGTCACTGGGATATGTTTTTGGAATCATGTAATTTATTCTCTTTTAAACTGTAACTGGAAACACATTCCCCGCTTTGCTAATCACTTGGCAGACGCCCAGGCCAAAGCGGGCATTTCACTCCAACGCCTTGTTGTGGAGGTAGGCCCCCGGACCTAGGTTTGTTTTTACATTTTCTTTTTTATCAATATACACACTCTTCAAAAAAAAATTCATCAAAAGAAGAAAAAAACAACTCTCTTAATGGAGAGAAAATATAGCAAAAAAATTGTTAACAGCAGAACAAGAGTAGGAATAAAGATGGGGTTGCATTCAACAATGTGTTGCAAAGAGATCCCATTCCTGAATCAAAATGGATTACAGAATATAATATAAGAAAGCACAAATAAAAAAATATGAAAACAACAAGCATATGAGGTCAGACTAATCTCCACAAAACACGCAGGCAATAAAATATAGACATATTATTGAAAAAATATAAAAATATAGACATCACCACACTAATCAGGAATAACAACGTGATTAAGACATTCCAAAAAATTTAGTTAAAGAAGTCTTAGGCAGCATTCATTCTTGAATTTCTATTACACTTATCCTTAACACATTTTTTTTTTAAATGATGCTGATTTTTATTAAGACAGAAGCTCAAAAGAGCAAATTACAAAGGAGGGAATCCTTCCCATAATTTAAAGACCTATATGTTGTACCACTGCAATTATATGCAATTATAAACTGCCAAGTAAGTCAACAGGTAGATACACAAGTAAACATTAATGGCCCAACAATACGTGTGAATGACTAGTAATAAGAAACTTTACTTCCAATGCATCACTTCATGTGATACAGGACAAAATAAAACATACTTCTTAGTTTAAGAATGCTGATTTTTAAAGCAAGAAGAAGTAATAACATGTGTTCCTCTTTCTAGTTTTCATAATGGAGAATACCCTTTTTTGTTTTTTTAAAGATGTGAGAAATGAGAGAGGGAAGAGAAAGTAAAAAGAGCCCCAAAATGCAAAATACAATATTTCAAGATTTTAAATAAAGAAAAAGAAGTTCAAAGTTACATTAAAAAACGTGTATAAACAACATGAAAAGTAAAAAGAACAAAAAAAAGGAATCACTACCGATAGACCTCTCACAACAAGATGTTGTCGAGAAATGCCTTCAGAGCATGGGTCCAAATAAAATTAAGCACACATGTAGTACAGGTACTCTCATCGAAGTACCCAATGAAGTTTCCAACCTATAATTCATGTTCGTATATCTTAATTCATGTTCATATACCTTTTTTAAGGATCAATTATTACTTATGTAGGACAAACAGAGTGTGACATGTATGATGCGGAGGTCTCGACGACTCAGGGAGTCACAAACACCTCCCGCTGTGGCCGACAGGCGGCGTCAATCTTCGGCGATCCCGTCGGTGGCTCGAAAATCATTTTGGCAAGGTTTTCTGCTGAAAAGGAGAAAGACAAGGTGGACGATACCAGGTTTCCTCCCTCCCTCTCCTTTCGTTCTGCTCTGAATGGTAGTCTCGAGCGTCGTTTCGAGAAGGGAGAGTCAAGCTCGTGGATTTCGTGTCTCGGTGCTTCGGCTCGGAATCACACGACCAGGAATGAGGATTCTTCCGATCCGCTGCTGCCCGACGATGACTTTCGTGAATCCAAACGACGGAAAGGGTTGGACAACTGTGTGGGCTAGGAGAGCCAGAAGAAGAGGTAATGTTGGGCCATTAAAAACGTTTTTCGCTTTCGATGACTCGTCTCTGGTGATCTATCGAAGTTGAGACTGAGATGGCCCTACAATTCGAATCACTATTCACAACGCGGGGAAACAAGCCCTTGTTTCCTTCTCGATGACTGAATGCTTGTCTTTCCTCAAGCAGTTTGCGGCTGCTACCTCTAACAATGGTCACCCAACTCAATCCCAGAAGCTTCAGGTTGGTCCGATTTCTTTTCAGTTCTCCGTCTTCCGCTACCAAAAGCTCTGGGAAGATAGTGTAGAGTTGAGGGGAGCTGGTCATGGTGAGAGTCAATATTCCTGAATCGGAAGGGTCTTTTGGCTGGTCAGCGTTTTTGGCAGCACTCAAAGACTAGATACCTTCGGCGCCGAGCCTTCAAGTGGAGAAGATTGATGATGCACTCAAACCATTGATGATGCAGATGCCCTTCTTGCTTCTTGCCTGTTGGAGTTGATTTCCTCCTCTAGGCCTCGTGATGCTTTGGGTAATTCAATGGTTTGGTAATTGGAGGCCAATAGTTTGTTTTTTGTCTCCTCCACCTACTCCCTCATGAAGGGATGTAATTCCACAACACCCAACCATGAGGTGGCTCTTATTTGGCGTCTCTCTACTCCACCAAAGGTTAAATGCTTCCTTTGCAATGTCAGGCTCAATAAAATTCTCACTGCAGTCAACCTTCATCGTTGTGGCAATCTCAGTGTGTGCACCTCTTGCTGTGTGGCCTTAAAGAGGAGATTATTTGCCACCTCTTTGCGTCCTGCCCCTTTTCTTGGTCCGTTGGGATGAGCATTCTTAGTCGATTTGGGCTTCAACTTTGCTTGTCGAATGACATCCTCTCGATTGGGCGCTTACTCCTCGGTGTTCCCTTCCCTAAATTGGGAAAGATGATCATTTCAACTTCTGTTGCCTTCATCCCCTAAGGCATTTGGATGGAACGCAATAATAGGCGCTCAGCGCCAAACAACTATCTAGTGATCGGATACCTCCTCTATAATTGGACTCATCTCCTCTTGGCTCCATTCTAGGAAAGAGTTTCCCGCTCTCTCAGGGATAACTGGAGTATCATTGCTCAGATGGGAGCCCCGACGAAGCCTCCAACTATGCAGGAGTGGCAACCCCCTAATATAGGCTTCATTCAAGATGAATTTTGATGGCAATTCGCTTGGCAATCCTAGCATGGCGGGCTATGGTGGTGTCTTCCATGATTTGGATGGCAACTAGCTCATGTCCTATTCTGGACCTATGGGCATTTCTGACTCCATTGCTGCCGAGCTTCAGGCCCTCAAAGACCTCATCATCTTCCGCGAGCACTTCTTCGGGCCACTCCACATTGAGGTAGACTCTGCAGTGATTGTTAGATGGTTCTCCTCTATTCCATTCTAGACATTCTTTCCCACTTACCTATATTTGGTCCCATGTGCCAAGATCTGCAAATTCTGTTGCGGATGGTTTTGCTAAACAGGGGCCCTCTCTCCATGCCCTTCTTGTAAGGGGGAGGCCTACCTAATCTTGTTTGTTTTGCTTCTTGGTTTTAATAGAATCAACACTTTCTCAAAAAAAAAAAAAAAAAATTAAGGCTTATTTTACATTTTAGCTTGAAACACTCTAGAGAAGCATGCAACTTAAAGTGAAACTGATGGTTACCCTTTTCACAAAATGCAGAGGAAAATACAGACCTTTGCTTTTCTTACGCTGTAAGTCCACCATCTTCCCTTGGACAGCCATAGCAACTTCACGGGCCTGTTTTAACAAACAGGGAAAGGAAATAAACACAGATCTCATGGGAAAATATGCTAACGCCGAGAAGAGAGACTTGAGATCACAGAAAGATAAAAGGGAGATGTTAAATGATGAAAACTTTCTCAAAGCCACACAAGTTCACTCAGACCTTGTAATCATCAATAGCATCTTGAGCAAATGCAATATCAGTATCCTTCTCCCTGGCAAAAGACATAGAAATAAGCATCATAAAATAATAAAATTTGAGAATTGCTACAATCGCATTAAAGTAAATTTAGAGGATTTATTGTACTTAGAATTCGTTTTGAAGTCTAGTTACTCAAATTCTAGTGTGGCATACAAGTTTTCAAGATGATGAAAATTCATGAGACAGGGAAGCAAAATTATATTATTAGAATGTAGGACTTCAGAAAATTAATTTCTGAGTACAGAATGTCTAAGTTGTATCCTCCCGAACTACAGTGTGAAAGAGAAAAATAGAGAAGAGAACTGCCTGCCACCTCCAGATCTGGCAAGCAGAGGTGTCAATAGCAAACCATGGCCAGGTTGGCTGGTGCAAGCACCAGGGAGGAGAGAGAGAGAGATAGAGAGAGAGAGAGAGAGAGAGAGAGAGAGAGAGAGAGAGAGAGAGCAATTGGAGGTGCCTGCAGCATAAGAGTGGAGAGATTTGCAACTCCAGGCTAGGGGACCCTTGCAGGCATTTTTAGTTAAAAAATAATAGCCTTTATCACAATGAGAAAGACTAGCTAAATCACTAGCAGGTCAATCACTGTGGAGGAAAGAAAATCACATACCATGTTGCCTCAGCATATGAGAGCCCTCGCCACTTCACTAAATACTCGGGTGTGACATCATCCACACTTTTACTGAGTCTATCAGCAAATATCTTCTCCACCTGAAAATAAGATTTGATAATAGAGCATCAGAAAAGAAATTAAAGAGTACAGACAATTCAGACGAAGAAAACATGCACAAGAAAAACAATGCAGATATAAGAACCTGACTATATTGCTTAAGGAGATCTAATTCCATTTCCTTGCTCACATCATGAACCTCAGCCTGACAGAAAACAAACCTCAAGTTAGTCTATGATTCCACTGAAACTTCCAAGTTTAAAAAACCTAAGTCCATGATTCCACTGAAACATCCAACTTTAACAAACCCCAAGTAGACAATTCCACGGAAACTTCCAAATTTAAGTAGATAATTCACAATAAAGCATGGTTTTCTAAGATGGCAATACATCAGACCTTTAAATAACAGAAGAAGGAAAAACAAAGAAAATTTGACACCAGTAAGTAGTCTTGGATGCAATATTCAATCTATCAAATGTTCAATTAAGAAAAAAAGCAAAAAAGAAGAGGAAACCAATGCAGTTCGTAGCAGCACAAATGAATATGGTGCAATCCAGATCAATCACAATATTTTCTTCCAATGCATACCACACTGCATCAGAATCTATGACTTTCTTGAAAATGAATTTTTTCTTTCTTTGATTGTTGCAACCCACTAAACACTACCATTGCCAAGGATAAAACTTGAATTACCCACATGACAAGCAACAATAATCAACACCCAGCCACCCCACCCAATGTGGTGACAGGGACAAAAACTTCTTTTCCTATTCACTTTTTTCTCCTTCTAGATGGCTAAAATCAAGGAAGTTGATGTTACCTCTTCACGTGAGAGGGAATTTCTGTACTTCCTTTCCCCCATCACTCTTTTTGTGTAATTTATAACCTTCTTGAAGCCGCTAAGCTGCACTCAGGCATATAAAGTGGATCATTAAAACCAATAAAGGAAACTCTCCAAGTGGCAAAAAAGCAGAGAAATTTCAGAAGACAAAATACATTTATTTTACATTATATATTGAAGTGGAAAACTTCCCAGCACAATACTACCAAGCACTGAAATACACCTTAACAACAGCTAGATGTGGCCCCCATAAACATCGGAAGGCTTACATTTTGAAGTTCAGAAAATGATTTCCATTGGCAGTGTAAGTATGACTGGCCTTTCCATTTTATGTAGAATTCGACTCCATTCCAATCTGGTTTGGAATCTAGCATGGGGCTCAATGCAGTGGGTTCTGTAGGCCTGTGATTCCTTAGAGCATCTTCTGCTGTGCCTTTCGGCTGGTGCCATAAGACTTTCTCGATGGAATCCCCATCATCCTCTTCAGCTTCTTCCTGGGAAGGCCATTTCCAGTAAGATAACAGAAAACAAATTCTTTTTTTTTTGTTTTTTTCTTTTTTTAAGAATGAACTCATGTAACAAATGTTTGTCATATAACAAATAGTTATAAAAAAATTATTTCGAGGTTACAAACATCATTTTTAGGACAACATATTAGAACATAGTAACTAATATATAATACAGAAAAGGAATCATGCATGAAACCATACCCGCCCAAGTCACCTTGTGTTAGGCATTTATAATCAACTTAGTGGTACCTGAATTGTTCTTCCAAAATTTGTTATGCAAGGAACTGGCTCAAAAAATTATTTTCTAATGGCAGAAGCGATTACATTAAGAGAGGAGGTATAAGCGCTTCAATTAACATGAGGTGCATCACAAACAATAATTACAAGCAAATAAGAGCAACAAGATTACATCTAAAACAGCATTTGCAGAACAGCTCACCATTGACAAGAACCACATCAAGATGTATTATTCAAGCCATTCATAGAGATTTATTATCCAAACAAAAGATATGAACTAAAAAATATTCAAAAAACACGAAGACAGAGTCTAAAATTGAACAATATAACTCAATAGCGCCATCCATCACAAAATGGATAGATGATATACTCCCTCCGCTCTACACAGTAGGAGATAACAAATACAAGAAAGGACCTGTAAAGAAGGGAAGGTATTTATGGAACCACCACTTACTAGTGCATTAAGAACAACACAAGTCTCTACAATTTATTTTCACTGGCCAATTGAGAACAATACATGTTTATTTTAAATGAGAAGAATGTTGTAAAAGAAGAAATAACTGCAAAGAACCATAGATGGCAAAAAAAGTGCAGAAAAAGTGCATCAAACCCAATGCAAATAAATGTTAAAGAAGCAGAAACAAACCCACACAAGTGCTAAAATGAAAAGATCTTGCAAAACAGGCCCACGGGGTGAGGGTGCAGCCCTCCAGGAATTGATTGCTCATACATTTTCCCAGCTAAAGCATCAGCTAAATTTAGTAACTAAGATTTTCAAATATATGAACCCAGTTAAAAGAAAGTAATCAAACAAGTCACACAAAAAAACTCCCTTTTTCAACTTTTGGCAAATAGTAGGAAGTACTATATTCTTTCCAAAAAAAAACACAAAAGAAGAGGATGTGCCAGTAAAGTGAAATGCATGGACAATTATTTCAGTCCATAAGACTGCAAATCAAAAATCTAAAGACATGGGAGAATGCAAAAGAATTTCATATATGAATATGGCTGCTTGTCAATCAAGTAAACCATGTGGACCTAGCCAATCAAGGCCTTAATAAGTGAATCATAATGGTCCACAGTTCAGATCCAAACTTCAGAAGCAAAAACCTAGATCATCCAGGATACTGCTTCTGTTGTCACTCATATTTGATAAAGACTGGCAAAATGTTCCCAACCAAAAGAACAAATAGATTTCTTAAGTAGAAGTTCCGATTCAATAATACACAACTGATCTTTTTGCAATGGTCTAGATACTTTTCAAGCTACATTCTATACTCATGCTCAAATCCACACCAACCATGCAAAACCAGAATTCAGAGAAACAGAATGTCAGAAAATAACAATATCCATTTAAGTGAGATGAAGTAAGAAACTACGCACAAATATTGAAACCATTAACTAATAAATGGACAAAAAAAAGTTTCAAAAAAACAATTACTGATAAATGGACCACATACCTTTTGGCTTTTCTTTGTTTTCCCTTCATCAACATCTTCACTCTCTTCACTTTCAGCATATGAAACCTTTCGAACAGATCTACTTGAGGTCCGAACCTCATTATTACTTGCCATAACAATTGTAGACATCATGGATCGACCACCAGCCTTCTTGTGAGCCTGACCACCTCGTTTTGTTCTATGTTCAAACTCCTCATCACTATCATTTTCTGAATCCCTTGATGATGAGCCATCAGCATCAATAGATGTTTTGCCTCTTTTTCTTCTATTTTGAGAAGAGAATGATTTAGTTTCTCTGATAGATTTCAGAGACTGTCCAACTTTCCGCTGTTTTCCACGCTGAGGTTTGTCAATAAAATCCACATCATCTTCATCAGAGATATCAAAACCATCATCATCTCCTTCTTCTTCTTCAGAACCACCTATCTCCCAGCCCTTATCCTGTTAATATTTGAGGAGATGACCAAAAAAAAAACAGTTGGAAAATATTTTCAAAAGAGAAATTGAATTCACCCTACATAAGAATCTCTCAGTACTACAACTGTTTTAAGAGCTTTCAAAAAAAAAATGTTAAAAAAAATAAAATCAAAAGAAGATACTAATACACAACCTTATTACATGTGCGATTAGCTGAGCCTTCATAATCTGGCTCAAAATCTGCATCATCAGGGTCATCTTCTGCAAGCACAGGAAACAACAAGGGTCTAAGTGAAAATAATTACAATAAAAGATAGAGATTTTGTGGAATGGAGAGACAAGTACCATCTTCTTCATCTTCATCATCAAAATCTTCATCTTCATAATCTTCGTCATAGTTTTTCTTTGAATCCCTTGAATTTTGCTTGGTTACAGCAACAGGCCTAGCAATAGCTCTTGAAGTGGAACCACCGGTTCGGTTCAACTCTCTAGTGTAATGCAAAGAGTCACTCTGTTCTTCACCATCCTGCTCATAATAATCATCAGAAGACATCTCATCGGCAGGAACATCAGCCTGAACCTTTGGAAACTCTTCACCATCTTTGTGCCCCTCAGATTCAGAACAATTTTCATCCCAAGCTGCTTCATGCTTGTCATCAGAATCCCCAATTTTTGTATCAGACATACCCTTACTGAACATAGGTTTGCAGTCCTTCCAAAATGAGGAACCCCATTTTCCGACCAGAGCTGCTCTCCTTCCAGATTGAGGAAAATTCACTTCTCCCCTATCAATATGACAAGCACCTGTAGCACCATTTTGTAATCGAGTAGAGTTTTCCACAGTTTCCTCATCACTCTGGTAGTGGTTAGCTGTTTTGACTTCATCTTCTTTATCACTGGAATTCATACCCAGGTAACCATTCCCTACTGAAGTATAAACTCTCTCAGTGTCACTATCTTGGCTTTTGTCACCAAAGATATGGCCAGAATGCGTTTGGTTCCTGCTGTCTCTAAAAAATGCCATTCTTTACATAGAAATCCTCAGCTAGTCTTCGAGCTAGTAGTGTACCTACACAGACAGAGAGAAATAAAAAACAGGCAAGGTGATGGAATCTAAAAGTACGACGTCAAGCTTCTCTATAGCAAAAACAATTCACATTCAGGCTGATCGTCTTAAACAAGTGACGTAATTTGAAAAAAAAATCAGTTCATAAATTCAACCAAGAACATAAGCGGAAGAAAGTAAAACTTTTCAAACATTAGAAAAAGGAAGAGCTACAAATAGAAGTGCAGCAAATAAATATAAAATTCAAATTTTCGGCAACTGCATATAGTGAATTGCCATTAAAACGACATATTCCACGTAAACCTGATCCGGGAAGCCAACAGACTAGAGTAACAAGTTTGTATCATATCAATTACTGTAACTACCAAATCAAATAACATACATCATAGATCGGTTAATTAAGAAAGAGAAGACACAAAAACCCTATCGATGTTACGTCTCCATACCCAAAAATTAAAAGGTAGTTTCAAATTTGAGTATGGAGCAAAGCAAGGTCTTCAGCGTTTGAAAATCGCAAGCAATCAGAACAGAGTCACACTAACGAGCGAAATCGTGTAACATACCTCCAAAGACGATGACGCTAGAGGACGGGAGGAAAAAAGAACAAGTGTGCGCAGGTTAAAATCACGCGCCGATAGAGCGAACGGTCGAGAGTAAAAAAGGAAGAGTGAAACGGTAAACGGATTTTTTTTTTTTTTTGGGTCTGTCCTGTTTCCTCAAAGGTTTCAGGAGGATTTCACGAGATGCAAAGGTCTCCGGCCAATCAAGTCCGTTTTTCGACAAGGCGACGTCAGATTTCCGACGGTCAGAGGCAGGGAAGTTTGGATTGTCCGGTTGATGAAGTCCAGAAGAGGAGAGAGAAAGCGAGAGGAAAGAGAATGTACCTTCTATATAGAGAAAGAAGGGTTATGGAAGGAAAAGAGCTTGCAGAGGGTGTTTTTCACTTGTAGATACGTGTTTATAGAAAAAAGGTTTTTCTTGTGTTTTCTCTCTGGATTACGTTCGTTGCTCGCCTCTTTTAACCCCTAGGGCTCCACTCCTCGCCTATAGAAATCCTTCCACGTGTCCCAAGTTCCGGCGGACAGGTGTGATCTACGGTGAAGTGAATTGTTGAACGCGGTTCTCTTCTGTGGTCGCAATGAGGACAAAACTACCCCCACGAAAATAAGATATTCCGCAGACTGCTACGACTATAATTAAATTTTAAATATCGGCCGACACGATAAGCATTCCGGCGGCGTTGGTGGGTCAAATTGTGGATGTTCTTGAGCTGAGACGCTTGTTAGACGCGCTACGAGAGTAGCTCCGTTTGAAGCGACGTGTCCTCGGAGCGGACAAAAAGTTCATCACTCATGGTTTTTTTTGTTTTTCTTTCCTTGTGGGTGGTATAGAAGGAAACCAAATATGGAGGAAAACTCTCTAGCTTGTTTAAAATTGAGGTTTGTCTTTTAAGCTTTAAAGAGTTTAAATGATTTGATCTTTTCTTTTCCTGGTATAAGGTTTAATTTGCTGACATTCTAAGACGAAATCAAAGGTGAATATATGAATTCACTTTGATAGTGCAAAGCCGTAATCACTTGAGAAGTTTCGGGGTTAATTACTCTCATAATCATAACTCTGTTAAGCACCTAGCTAATACATATCAAAAGACCGGCCTGTTAGGAGCGGAAGGCATAAGTACTTAACCCCAGGACCATAACATCACACCCCAACTTCGTGAGCCGACGTCCACGGCTGCTTAACACTCACGGAGGACAGGTCAAGATCCCATAATCCCTTATGCCCACCACGTCTGGGGCTCGCGACACCCGCACCGGGGAACTCCCTTTGGGGATTCGAACTCGTAACGTGGGAGCCCGCTCTGATACCAAATGTTAAGCACCTAGCCAATATTATCCAAAAGACCGGCCTGTCAGGAACGGAAGGCATTGGTACTTAACCCAAGACCATAACAAACTCATCTTTCTAAAAATATTGAAAATTTTTTTTATCAACTAATAAGTTTTAAATTACACCCATAACTCATCCCTCTCTATTTAAAATTTTAAAAATGATATTAATACCCTTCCAGACCTCTCAAATCGGGACGAAAGGGAAGAAGTAGGCCTCTCCCTCTTCTTTTCCAATGTTATATCAGATTATTATAACAAAATTCAAAATTGTGTACAGAACTTGTATAAGGCTGCGAGATGAATAGATTTTGAATTCGATAGGATTGACAATAATTTTCAATTTGTCTAGGAAACTACAGTAATTTACACATTTTCAAGGAGTCAAAAGTAGTTAAACCAAAAGTGAAAGAACTTCTATTTTTATTGAATTTAAGCGAGTCTGGTTTGGGTAAAACCCGATATACTTCGGTTTACCATTAATGATACCTTTGGATTTTATTTTGTAAGTCTTGACACAATAATGAGGGAAATCTCCCGAACCTCTAGCTATCCTAGCATCTTGCCACTAGTGAAAGAGATCTCTTTCAACCTCTAGTATCATCCCTACAAAGTCGAAGAAATCTTAGTAATTGCCCAAAATTTTATCACCCTCTTAAAGCTTGAAATTTTAGTAATTGCCCAAATTTTATTTCACTCTTTCACAAGTGAAGAGCCATTACCTCCCTTCATAGCTTTTAGCAAGTTTAGCACCTCTCCAGAAAGAAAATGTAATACTCTCTCTCAGTCTCTCCATATTTCTATTTCTTTAATCTCTTTGCTTATTTGATATGTGAAAATGAGATTGACTTTGAGGGGTTTTGGTAAGATAGTGTTAAGAAGTATTAGTGGCATACCTTGTAATTAATCAGATGAGTGACAATACTTTTATTTTTTAGGACTTTAAGTCCCTCTTTTCTTTCACTTATACTAGGGTTTCTAACCCACATCTATAAATAAAAATTAAGGGGGAGAGGTCCATCGAAACGAGTTCTCCTTGTGTGTGTGAAACCCTACCTCTAATCTTGTGTTGTCTCACTAAGTTTTCACTTCTATTCTCTTCTTCTCCTTCTCTCTTACCCTAGTTTCCTTTAAATATGAAATCATAAAATCTAACATGGTATTAGAGTAGGGATTCTAGGGTTTTAATAAGCTACTTGTTGATTTCTAGGACCAACACATAAACCCGAGAGATCTCAAGGGAAGGAGAAAAGAGAGGAACTCTAGCTCTTGGGAGCGAGGAGAAAATAAACCAAGGGAGACAAAGAAAAAGAAAATAAAGAGAGGTATATGAACGAATTTGAGCCTAGAGGAAGATGTTTGAATGCTTTACCCCATGTCGTGAGGTTATATTTATAGTTGTGTGAAGGTGTTTACAATGACTATAATGCCCTTGGAGCTACATGCTCCAATAAGGAAAATGACATAAGAGGACATACACCAACTTGCATAATTAAAATTTTATGCAATCTTTATAAAAGTTATCCTTATTTACTAGTCATGCCACCTTACACACGTAGGTGTTTTTTAACACTCCCCCTCAAACTAGTGTTTGTAACTTCACTTTACAAATAATTTTGGTCAAAAACTTGTTTGCCTTAAAAAAAAAATTTGATTGCCTTGGTTTGATTCATTTTTTTTTTTTTGTTCACATTTTGCTTGGTATTCATCTTGTTCACGTCTTTCTTGTAGTATTCATCTTGTTATCATCTTATCTCCCCCTTACTTGAATATTTTAGTCAGATAAAACTTGATTACCACAACATGTGGAATTTTTTATTGTTGGTTACCTCTTTTTTGTACTTATTCTTCTACTTCTCCCCTTCAAGATGGGGATCTCTTTGTTCTTTACTAAGAGACCCGGCTTGCACAACATAATGGTGGGAAGAGAAAAATCACCGGTCAAAAATGGTCATAGTCTGAAACACACTCTACTTTAGGGCACAACAAAGAGACTACTCACTTTCTGAGGGTAACTCAAACAAAAAACACTTCTTGGTGATTCAAGCTGGATGTTGGGCACACTCCTATACTTTTTAGGTAGTGGGTCTATAGGCATTACTCTAAAGTGATCGTAACAAAAAAAAAAATGAAGCAAGTACTTTGAGGAATTAAGGTCGTGAATAAAAAGATAACAATTCTTATACTTCAACAGGAAGGAGACACAAAATGCAACTCTTCGTACTTCCATGCAAGAAGGAGGCACTTTTAGAACAATAGATGGATAAAAAGTGACCAGGTTTTACTCAATAGGAAGGTAAAAAATAATTTTTCTATGAACATGATGATTAAGGACACATAAAACACCATAATAAGAAAGTTTTGAGATGGAATATAATAATAGAAACTTTCTAAAAAATAGACTTCTCATATAAGGCAATTACTTTTTTACATAACTTGACAAATTTGCAAAGAAAATATTCAAGAGATAATTTCTGAAAATAAGGGAATTTAGGATGTGCAAACAAGACTTTCTATAAAAAAAATTTCAGACTTTGTCAAAGAAGAAACTAAACTAATGGGAAAGACTTCGAAACTAATGTAACGTGAGATCAAACAAAAGAAACTTTTAAGGAAGGAAAAATACAAAAATTGGTAAAATCTTGAGTAGATTTTGAAAATAAATAGGAAACTCAACTAACATTAGAAACTCAAAAAGTGAAGCAAAAAATTCGGATCTTCATATGCAACAGGATACCATCATGACCTTTGATTCTTCCAATGTGAAAATCTCTCTCTAAAAAGATAAGATTGGGAAAAGGTTTATTGGGATAGAAAGTAGACTGACATAGATTTCTTTTGAGATATAACTCTAAATATAAATCCTCATAAATTTTGGTACAAACCATTCAGAAAATTGAGGCTTTCTATTGCTACACAACTTTTTTGCTGTTTGGACCTTTACTGCTTCTGATATCCATTTTTTTTCTAGAAAAAATTGATTTCAACGATTTTGAGTTGGCAACTAGACTCAAAATTTTTTCTAACGGTAGATAATTTTCTATAGGAAATATTTGTTAAGAGAGATAAAACACCTAATGAAAAGCATGAATTGGGAAAGAAGACTAAAAGAAAAATAAGAAACTCTTTTTTTTTTTTTCTTCTTCTTCTTCGTCCCTTTATTCTCCATCTTCTTCTCTTTTTCCATCTCAGATATTTGCCCTCTCTAATACTATGCTGAATTCTAGGACCAACACATAAACCCAAGAGATCTCAAGGGAAAGAGAAAATAGAGGAACTCTAGCTTTTGGTGAGAGGTGAGAAGAAACCAATGGAGACAAAGAAGAGAGAGAGAAAGGTATATGGAAGAGGCTTGAATACTCTACCTTATGCGTTGAGGTTATATTTTATAGTTGTGTAAAAGGTGTTTACAATGACTATAATGCCCTTAGGACTACATGCTTCAAATGGCAAAAGAGATAAGAAGGCATACACCAACTTGCATAATTACAAGCTTGCCACAATGACCACGATTTTCATGAAAAAATTATTTTGCATAATTACCAGTTTGAAAAATATTTTTTGCCACAGGACATACACCACCTTGTATAATTACATTTTTTTTTGTGTGTGCGCTAAAAATAGTCTATTCAAGTAACTATGAAAATTATGCAAAATAATAAACTCTTTTATGCAAAAAATCAACTTTTGTGTGTACTAAAAATAGTCTATTCAAGTAGTGTCTTTGTTCGAACAATCTTTTCTTCAACAAGGTTCTATGTTGGTTCATAATGCTCGGACATTGTCTCTTTTCTAACAACAGTTTTGTTGATGCTTTCCTTTGACGTTTTGGGGCAAAATTGTCTTCAAAACCTATTCAAAATTCACTCAAAAGACATAATTTCAAATATTTGTCATCATCAAAACTCGGTGAAATAAATTAGAAACTCTTACACTTTCAAATCATTTGTAGAGGGTGTATACTCATATTTCAACTCAAATGCTCAATATATCAACTGTATCCAAGAGATGTGATTCAAAGTTGTTATTTTTAAGTTCTTCATTATCTTAATTTTATTCTAGAGGTATCACCCACTGATTTTCTAGATCAATTCATACTTTAGCAAAAGTTTGTTTGAGCTTGTATTTTTAAATTCATTGTGTGAATGAGCCACTTCCAATAAACTAAGAAATCTAGAGCCTATATTTTACATCATTGATTGTTTGAACTTCTTATTCAATCTAGAATTGATATTCTCATATTGTTAAATCAGTCTTGAGCTTGTATTATAAATCTTCCATTTTATTAAGTTGCATTTCAATAGCTGGGAACACTGAAAGTTTCGAGTTTCAAATTCATCGATAGATTTTCAATAGTTTAGCAAATCACTTTTGGGCAAATCCGAAATTCCAATACACATCATATGAAAAGCCTTTATAATTGCGTTCGAGTCTTTGAAAAATGGGTTATATACTCACTAGTTAATAAACATTTGTTGCTTATGACTACAAAAAGCATTTTGTAGGTCTAAGCTTATGTAGAATTAGTTTTTTATAAATCTCTTTATGAGCTATTTGATTTCCACAACTTTACTCCCAACCACAATAAAAATCAAAAAATAGATTTGTGTTGTTTTCTATATTTGTTTTGCACTTTAACTTCATACAATTTGCTAATAAAATTTCCCACGAAGTTTAAAATTTACATTCTATGCATACAAATCAATATTCAAACCCTTCCCTTAAGTTGTCTTTCAAGACCTAACAATTGGCAGACCTAAGCCTAGGGCTTTCCATTGATAAAGAAGGTAAATTGAATTAAGGAGAGAAAGATCCAATTCCTTGTCCCAAGAGATTTAATGAGGACCATCCTTAGAAGCACATTTAAATTCCACTCAGTGAATCCTCTCTTTTAAACAAAAATTACAGCAAAAACAAACCAACTCTTGCACTAAAAGGGTGTATTGTGTTTTTTCTCTAAATAAAGTATAAAGGTAGAACCGGCTATTGAAGTTGGACTCCAACTTTTCTTACTTCTCCCCAGCCTCTCAAGTAGAATATTTTTTTGTACTCTTTCATTTTTCCACCAACCATCCACTTCTGCCTTTTTCTTTACCAGCTGGGATCACACCGTCCTGCTTGTTCTAGTTGGTTTTCAATATCCAAATCAAGTATTAAGAATAGTTCAGTTTTGGTGAACAATTCTAAAAAATGACAATTCTCTAGCCAGTTGAAACTCAAAATGAAGCCTGCTAAAACATTGAGGGGCATAATCTGCAAAGCAGTGAAGCATACTCACCCCACGATGATATAATACATCTCTCATTTTCTTTGAAACTGCAGACGTCAAGGAGAAGAAACAACAGCCCCTGACGCTTCAACCTGCTCAGATTTCTCTCCTTCCAACTCATCCTCTCCAAATAAATCTCTCTGGACAGGGACATGTCTTGACTGCTGTGACGAAATAACATCAGCAATGGCTTTCATAGCTGCTGCTGTCCGGTCACTACTCACAGACAAGTCTTCTGTACTGCCAGAAGTAGAGGGGTTATCCAACCAATCATTTTCTTCCCGTGGTGGAGCCACAAAAAAGGGTATCCGACCCCTCTGCCAGTCATGGAGGACCATCTTTGCAGCAGTCATCAGATCAGGCTCACCTCCCTGTTGACATAAAACAATGAAAGTTATTTTAGCCCAAAGTTCTTTAGATTAACTAAGCACTTAAACTACTAGTCACCTTTTTCTTTTGAGAAAAAATAAGATAAAGATAAATATCAAAATGAACAAAATAGAGGACGGGCAATTTTGTTTAGACACTCTAATGAAAATCAAACACCAGCATCCATGGTACTTGCTTCTCTCTAGTTTTCTTACATTCCAATAGAAGACGTCGTAACTCAAAAATGTTTTGACACAAGACTAGTAAAAAGTTGTGTAATCCTGTTCAATCACCTCCCTCTACTCATTATCCAATCACCCTCATCAGTAAATACTTTTATGCATAGTAACAAGGTAATTACTAGCCAATGGAGGAAGTGGAGACCGCGCATCAGTGGATGACCATAATTCTCCACAGATGCTTCATTTTCTGATACATCTTGTCATTTGGTTTAATTGCACAAGAGCTAATGTAAAAAAGATCAGTTATCACTACAAATATTTAATCCAAAAATGCCAGATTTTTCAGTCCAGCTGATTACTAGGAGAAGCAAATATATATATGTATAAGTATAAATTCATTAACAAATTGAGTACAGTATAAAGGTACTGTACCCAAGTGTGGTTTCAGACAAAACATTGCAATTTCCTTCAGAAAAATGTAGTAAGGGTGCAAGATACAAAGGGTAAAAAACTCAGACATACCTTCAACAGCTTCCCTGACAATTTGCACAGTTGAACAAGAAAGTCATTATCATCAGACCTGCATTAGCAGCACTAAGCTCTAGTATGAAACAGAAAACATGGAAAAACTGGTTTTATGACTAACAGAAGCCATAAAAAAACTTGTTTTTTAATAAATACTACATGTGTGTGTGTGTGTGTGTGTGTGTGCAGCAGGGGATCGCTGTGATTGCTTCTTCCTTGGCTGTAGCTTCAAAGTTTTGTCCGAGGCAGGCCTAAATCCTCAGAAAAAATTGAAGGTAGTGAGAATACTGATAATAAGGCTGGTTATACCGAGGAATAGAAGAAGTGTGGACACACCAATCTTGTATTTTGTATGTTTGGGGGTTAAGGGCAGGAGGGAGGGATGAGTATAATTGACCCCTTTTATTCAAGAGGCAGACATTAACATCAATGTTTTTTCCTTTTTTTTTTTTTTTTAAAGTGTAACATCAAAGTTTCATAAAAGGCAAGCCTAAATCCTCAAAAAACCATTAAAGGTTTTGAGTGGCTCATTATAAACCTGCACAAAGAAGTTTAATCTAGAAAAGAAGGTTGACTATGAGGAAAATGAAAAGATGAAGCCGAACCAGTCTTGTATTTTGTATGCTCTCTGCAGATGCTGCTTTTTCACACGTTTCAGAACTTCTCCAATGTGTTCAGATGCATCTTCCAAGTTTGTAATTCGAACCTATCAACACAAGCATATTATACGTACAGAACCAATAAATAAATTACTATTAAAAGGAGCTGCAATAGGTGAACTCCAATTTGCACCAATACAAGTAACACATACAAAGGGTTGCTTTACAGGAGTGATAATGAGAGTTGTCAAATTTTGCATATTATGAGATTCTTTTATTTAAGAAACCATTTCCAGGGTTTTGTAATAATTTTCCAGCAACCCAGCTTCTCTGTTCAGGTCTTATAACATTGCTACCAAGTAGGCCATGTTTATGTAGAAGTAACTTTTTGAATAGCATATGAGTTAAAAAAAGACCCAACGAAATCTTCAGGTTATATCTCATAAGCCACAAGTGTCTTCTGGCAACACAATGTCTTATGATTCTTTGCATAATTTAAAGTGACAAGATGCAGGACATAACTCTAAGAATCCACAATAAATCATACTTACAACACATGCACTTCCTCTTTAAGGTGTGACTTCTGATACAGCATAGCAAAACTTGAAGTTTCAGCTAAAGTCACAATAGCCCTATTTAGAGTGCATACTCATTAATATTTCCAAGGTTGCCTTTTTCCCAATAAAACATTATATTTAGGTGTGACATCTGATACAGGCACATAAAAAAACTGGAGTTTCTGCTAAAGTCACTAAAGCCGTATTTAGAGAGCATACTCAGTTAATATTTCTAAGGTTCCATTTTTCCCAATAAAACATAATACTCATATTGTTGGAAATTCTACAGCAGTACTTTGGAATGTAGTCAGACCAATTAACATGCATCTAGAGTTTTTAAACAACAATTGATACAAGTGCTAATGTCTTTCACTACGAAGTGAATATTGATCTCACAAAGTTCGAAATTGTGGTTGTTAAAAAGAAGAAAAAGAAGAAAAAGAAGAAGAAGAAAAGAGAGAGAGAGGAACATAGAACATACCACACCCTTGAGTACAACATCTGTCTCAGAATCACTGTTATGGTAAACAACACCTGGACAGTCGATCAAAAAGATGCGCTTTGTGAGGGTAATGTACTGCCACACCTTAGTTTCCCCTGGAATGGGAGCCACTTTGCATACCTTACATAAGGAGAAGAATGACCAGAGGTTCAGTAAAACTGAAGTACAATCCAAAAAGGTCTTCACCACACTAGGACATCAAACCTACTGGATATATTGAAGGATTTAACTAGATATCCTAAAGTATCCAAACATATACCAGTGTAGGTGAAGCCTTTTATTGCAGAAAAGCAACAGTTCATTCCAAAGCCCATCTCATACCAACAGATGTCTACTAAGATTCTAAAATGACACTTTCACATTATTCCTATTCCAAATAACAATTAAAACATAAAAGACATACATTCTTTGTGCGCAATGTGTTGATCACAGAAGATTTTCCAACATTTGGATATCCAACAAAACCTACAGAAATTGCCTGCTTGTCATTTTTCAAACGGGCAAATTGCCTGAGGACCGAAAGAAGGGAGCCCTGCAGAAAAGTTAAATTAAGACTAAGAAAACTAATAAAAACTGTGTACTCTTTTAGTATGGGCAAACAACAAAAAGAGAATCAATGATCCAAACTTGCATGTCATACCTTGCCAAAGGACTTGTTGACGCTAGCATGGAATGCTAGAGTAGGATACTCTCGAGATAGTACTCGCAGCCATCCTTTAGTGGCCCATGCAGGAACCAAATCACACTGAAGATAAGAGACAGCATGAAATTTATAAGAAACATCAAGAAGTATTCACCCCAAAACTCATATGAAGGGACGTATATATACACTAAGACATTACCTTGTTCAGCAGGAAAATCATATGTTTATGCTTGCAGTGTTCTTTCAAATGTTTCTCTAAATGATAGCACCGTGTACCTTGTGGGTCCCTAGCATCCAACACCTGAAATGGAATTGGAAATCATAAAGAAAACGAATATTGGAGTACATAATATATTCTGTTAACATAAACCTAATGAATAGACGTAGTGGAAACAAACTACAATTACATTTTAACATAAGATAAGAATTTTACACTTTAAGAAATTATATTAGTACTCTCTGTAGGAAGTATAGGTCTAATCAAGCAAACTATTTTCTTAACTTAGTTGTTTCCTAGAATTTTATTTCCACGTTTGTAAACCTAAGGGCATTCATGAAATCACCTTTGGCAAGTATATAAATAATAGGGAGACATGTATGTCTACCTTTCACAACCCAAACTAGGGTCTCTTCTCCAACTCTTCTCTTCCATTCATCTTCCTCTCTTTTTCCTCTTTTTTTTTTTTTTGAATAACTCTTTTTCCTCTTTTTGAAAAGCAATTTCTTTTCATGCAAGGCCAAAGGCCAACAGAAAGCTACAAAGAGGGGGAGATCAAAACAATGAGAGATTGCCAAACCATTAGCACAACTTTGAACATGAGGCCATTTACAAACAACAGAAAGTGGACAAGTTACATATCATAGAAAATCTGGAAAAGGTGCCAAGTAAACTTGCAGGACTTGGAGGACCAGCTCATGACTTCTCTGGAGTCACCTTCAACCTATAAAGGCACAAGGAAGTGCTGGTGATATATGTGAAGCCATACAAGACAGCAAAAATTTCAGCTGAATTTGAGTCATTGTGCCCCAGTGAACCAGAAAATGAAAAGAGCAACAACACCATCCACTCTGACTGAACAACCGCCAAACCCAGCTGGGCCAGGGTTGCCTTTTGAACAACCGCCAAAATTCAGCTTGATTCTACCTACAGCTGATTCTACCTACCTGTGGAGGGATCTACAGAGAGAGAGAGAGTTGGGAACAACCACCAAAATTCAGCTCGATTCTACTTACCTGTGGAGGGGTTTACTAAGAGAGTCGGGGGGAGTATTCACCCCAATTGTCCGCCACACCTACCAATTTCTACCTTAAGAAGGCTCTCCTAGCTGGCACTAATAGCTGTACTTATATTTTCCTTAGGAGACTTTCTACCAGTAAGAGAAGACAATTGGGGTTGTACCCATAATTCTTTTGGGGAGAAAGAATAAAGATAGGCAAGGGAATCGTTTTTTGTGTATGAGACTGTCAACGACAAACTCAAAAGAGCAATAATCCAATGCTACCATGTATTTCACAAATCTGCTAACGAATTGTGGTGTATAACAATTGGTAAACAGCTGGGTAGAGGAAGCCTTGCCATTTAAGTGTCTTTTGTTTCTTTCATTTCAGAGCGTCCATGGAAAGAAAATCAGATAGGCATGCCACAGTATTTTTAAGTAAAGGCAGGCTTATAGACAGAAGATTCTGAATCAGATCTTTGAAAAAACAGGACAGCTAGGGGTGGGCACAGGGTTGGGTTTTGCTGGGAACCCGACCCGATCCAAAAACCAGGGGATGGATTTTACATTTCACCCCGCGGGTCAGGGACAGAATGGGGAAAAAACCCTGTTAGGTTTCCGGTTGGGGATGGATTTCCCAAACCCGACCCACAGAGTTTTATACTCGTAATGCCCTTTAGAATATAAATGAATGACATTAGTTTAATGATTCAGTAAGGTACTTTTATAAGTTTCTTAAGGATAGTTAAGAAAAAATAAATATTTTAAAGCATTTTGTACTCGGAGGAAAATGCCTAATGGCTTTATATAAACAGAGTTTGATGTTGTGAGATTTTTACGGTGTATTGGGATTTTTGTAATTTTAAAAAAAATTCTATAAACATTTTGATGTTGTGAGATTTTTATGGTGTATTGAAATTTTTGTAATTTAAAAAAAAATCTATAATTTTTAAGGATTTGTAGAATTTTTAATGAGCCATTATCTTATGGACCAGACAAACAGGGAGAGGAAAGGCCAGGGATGCAAGGTCAAGGATGCAATGTCAGCTTTGGGTGGGGCGGGGACAAGGTTGATGTATAGAGGAATGGGGCAATGATGGGGTTAGTTTCCCTACCTTGTTCAAGTTTTTTTTGGGTTCAGGTTTCAGGGTCAGGGTAGGGGTCAGATTTTGCGAAACCCGTCCCTGACACAAAGTGTGCCCACCCCTAAGGGCAGCACATTATGAAGATTACATAGGTTTGATTCCACGAGCATCCGGCGGGTACTGCCTCCTCAATGGAGTGGCAAAAGGGTAATGAACGACGCCTCATGGTCCTAGTAGGATTCCTTTGGCACAGAATTCATTTACCACATTAATTACATCCTTCTTGATAGTGATCCAGCATTGCTAGAGAAATTTTGCATTATAGCCATCACATCAGGCTCAAAGGCCTGTTATATTTATTGCGGAGAATCCAATTTTTCATGAGAGAACTAAACAAAATTGAAGTGGATTGTCATTTTATTCGGGATGCAGTAATGAGGACAGAAGTCATCACTCCCTAAGTTCGACCTGGTGATCAAATTGGAGATGTGTTTACTAAAGCTTTGGGTAAACACGAGTTTGTGATATTTTGTAACAAGCAAGGCCTTATGGATACGTATGCTCCAGCTTAAGGGAGAGTGTTAGAAAGTCTCAAATATCTTGCTCTGCATGTTTAATTATGTCACTAGACTTATTTTCATGTGTTTTATGTATATTGGAGATATAATGGTCTTAGTGCGTTTAAGCATATAAGGGCATTTTTGTACTTTTGACTTTTTTTCACTTAATAAATAGATGAGGGGGCCGAGCATGACCCCAAATGAGACTCTTCTCAAGAAGTCTCTCTTCTCATCTTCTTTCCCCTTCTTCTCTGCTTCAATCTCTCTCCTTAATACTCTTATTTTTCAATTTCACAAATAGGATAGGCCAACTAGTAGCTGACAAATTAAAACCACTTTTGCCATCCATAGAGTCAGCCTTAGAGTTAAAAGTGAGAGGCATGTTAGTCAGGCAAGCATCATAGGGTCTTGTTGCCTAATAAAACTAGTCAAAGTAGTTCACAATTGTTTCAATAAGTGCAATATGATGGGGTTTGTATCATGTTTCTATTACAAGTGATTAAAAGTATTTGTTTCATTTATCGATGCCTATAGTGTTTTACTAGGGTCTATCTATTAGATATCAAACTGGATTGATTGATGCATTTAAGCACTTTTTTAATGAAATTACAACTCAATTCCAATCTACTAATGGCAATCTCATGTCAGAAAATGTGTGTGAATATATGAGTAAATCCTTTCGATGCTTTTTGTGCTACCGATAGTATTATCCATTTGTCCTTATATTCATACACATACAACAAAATGAAGTGGCGGCAAGGAAAAACAATCATATTCTTTACACTAATGCTCTAATGTTTCCCATAAATGTTCCTCACAAGTTTTGGGGAGAGGCAATATTCAATTGTATTTACTCTTACTAATCACATGCCATCTATCATTTATGGTGGAATTCTCTTTCAAGTCTTCTATGAGTTCATTCTATATTTGCTTTACCACCCAAGGTGTTTGGATGTTACATGTTTTGCCTACCACTTCCATCCTGATCCTAGGAAGTTGTTCACAAGGTGTGTTATTTTTTTTCTCTCATATGGTCTCGTGTATGAGTGCTTTGATCCCATCAAAAGCAAGCGGTATGTTTCTGAAAATGTTACTTTCTTTGAGCAGGTCCCATATTTTGCTGCAATAGATAAGGAGTTGTTGCCCCAACCAATGCCTCTACTAGGGGTGGCAGTGGGGCAGGTTTTAAAAAAACCCAACCTTGCCCCATAACATCATCATCGCCCGACAACTAGGTTGGTTTTTCAAGCCTAATCCTACCTTGCAACTCCATCCCCGCACCACCCACAACCAAGTTGGTCTTTCAGTCATATCACAACCAAGTTGGTCTTTCAGTCATATCTTAATTTGCAACTGTACCCACCCCATCATTTAAAAAAAAAAAACAATAAAAAAACTGTACCCACCCCAAAACAAGGTTGATTTTAATCTTGCCTGTTACTAACCTAATATAGTAGCTTACAAATAAAATCACGTAAAATTAAAAACAAATAAACTTAAAAAATATTAAATACCCATCCCAAACTTGCACGGATTTTTGGACTTTCACTCTATCCCCTCCTCACTAGGTCAAAATAACATACATCCCTGCCCCATAGGGTCAAATAGTAACCCCATCGCCACATTTAGTGGAGCACGATAGGGGGGTAGGACAGGGACAGGTTTCACTGGTGGTGATGAAATCCAGTCTACTGCCATTTTTACTCTACCAGCTCCAATTCCAATGACTGAGGACCCAATGACAACTAAACCTTCCACTTTGGATAACACAAAAGCTACTTGTGGTTCTCCACCCTCCTTATCTTCAAATGGGGGTTCCCATCCTTCTACTCAATCTTACCTCTACCAGTTCCACTTCCATAAAATACTCTCTCAACATCGCTCTTTAAGCATATAAAAAAAGGGAGGCAGGTAAGTCTATACATTGGTTTAGGGTTCAGCTGAGAAAATGAACGTATACATTGGTTTAAGATGCAGCTAAGAAAATGAACAAATTTTTCAGGCCTCACATCATATATAAGACCGTATTTTCAAGCATATTATCCAACTAAACCTCAAACCCATCACCTCACACTTAGGCCCCAATCTTCTTCAATATGTCGAAAGCAGCAGAGAAAAACCAACTTTCTTGCATTCTACAACACGAGGGCACTAAATGCCACTTCACAACTATCGGCTTAAGCTACCTGCCAAGATGGATTACAAAGGGCACAGAAACAAAACGAGAAGTCTCAAGATAGTCTTGGGTTCAACATTCATCTGAACACACCACTAAGTTATTCACTTGAAAAATACAGACAGCCCACTTCAGGTCAACAACAAAATTCCATTGCAAAAACCAACAGCATCCAAGAGATACAAGAGAAAAGGACCAAAACTGACCAAAACAAGCCAGCAAATGTAAACCAATCAAACCATACAAACTTGCTCCCGCAGATGCCAAGATCTGAGACATACATCCCAAATACATAGTGTTGAAAGAAAATAAACAATATAGTGTTACGTTGCTGAAAAATCTTATATTGCCTACGGTGTTGACAAATTCATAGGATATAAAATTGTGCAAACATAGTTCATTTTGGGAAGCAGTCCAGCATTCTAAAGAAGAGGCCATCCTATCATGGATTACATGAAGACATTCAAACTCCTCACAAATCCAAACTGGGCAATCAATTTTGGAATTCAACCATAGCATGTCTTCACCTCCATGGAGTTAGCATGAAAAGCATAAGCAGATAGAACTGACCTGTACTACAACATCTGAGGAATCAACGACTTTGTAGAGCTCACCCCATATCCGTTTGCTCTGACCCTTTTCGAACATTGTATGCCTAACTAGATCCCTTAATCCATCTTCCTCAGTCTCTTCACCGGCAGGCTTGGCAGCAAGCTTTTGCTCAAAAACATCTATTACAAAATTTAACAAATAATTAATTAAAATATCATATGTTTCAGGATGGTCCTACTCCTAATGACATGCTTGAATAAAGAAGAACAAAACACCATTGATTCCTCAGACACAAAAATTCCATTAGAATTTTCTGTTTACTTATTAACTACAATGACGTAAGAAAGGTATGGCAACAACAGAAGCAAGATATTCCAAGTCAAAATGGTGGAAGGGCTTTTTATATTATGTATTAGGTGAATCATCATAAAAATGAAGTGTAAGATGGAATTATGATAATCAACCAATTCACTTACCGTGAGAACTATCTGCTTTTTTAAGCAATGACTCATAGTCACATGCCAACAGTTTCGGGCGCTTCCTCTTGTTTTTAGGTCCAAATGCAGACTCAAATGGTTCCGTATCAAGAAGATGAGCCCTTGCTTGCTGAATCGAAACAAACAAAAATAGTAAGAAGATAGCATATATATATGTACAAGAAAAAGTATCTTACATAAAAAAATGAAAATTTTATCTTCAGAAACAACAGACCTTTTGATGGTCATTTAGTAAAGACATAGGCAGTTTCCTCTCCTTGAGAATCACATTATAGTTATTCGACATTCGGCTTTGGAGCTCTTCCCGGAATAACTCCAGCTCTTTCTGACCTACAACTCGTGTATTGCCTGCAAGATAAAAATAAAATAGCAACAGATATGTTTAAAAACCCAGTCCGATAGTCGCGAATGTAATTAATAAAATCCCGTACAAGATTTACACAGACCTACCCATCCAAAGTGACTTCCTATACTTCAATAAATTTTAATATCTTACTCAAAAAAAGATTTGAAAAAAAAATCGTTCTGAATAAGTCATTAGAAAGAGGAGAAATCTGAGTATACGGACCAAACCAACGACGATCAGGTTGGATGCGAGTCGACGGAAGCTCCTTTGACTGCAACTCGTGTTTAAGAATTTTGCCCTTCCGGTCGCGCTTAGGACGCGAATTGTACATATGCAGTCGCCGAACAGTAGAAGCATTCCGCTTATTGCTGTCGGCGGCATTGCTGCGGTTTGCATCAAGGGAATGCTTTGGCTTTCCTGATACATCGACCCTCCTCTCTTTCTTCTTCACCATTTTTAGCCTTTCTTCAAACCTTCAAACTCCAAAAGTTGTGCACACGAAGAGACAACTTTTTCAGCGTAACGATGACCGAACCGTGCGGAAGTAAGCAGCAGAGCAGAGTTCAAACCTCACCAGAGCTTTGCTCGAATTAGGGTTTTTTTTTGCTAGGAGAGGGTTTAGACTTTAGATGGACTTGGACGAAAATGGGTTTCGTCTCATTTTGGGACGGAAAGAAGCCCATCTACCATCGACCATCGACCATCGACCATCGACCATCTACCATCGACCTGGTTAACACGTGTGGATGTACGGACACGAATGTTAAGAATTAAAAAAAGTAGGGGGTTAGTACATTTTGAAATTGAATTATTTACTAAAAATAAAAATAAAAGAGAAAATGAATTATTTAGTGAAAATAAAAGTAGAAGGAAATTACTTTTTTGTATTAGTGTGCAACGGAAAGTATAATATAAAGTAATTTTTTGTGTAATTGTATAGTGAAAAATATAGTAGAAAGTGCATAAGAAGTTTATTAATAAAATATTTTAATAGATTTAACTTTTATAAGATAATTTTTATTTAAATTTTCTATTAATAAGTTAAGATAGATTTCAATTTGATTAAATTAATAATTAAATTAAATTTATTTATAATCAAATATATAAAAATAAAATACTTAAACAAAATTTATTTTTATAATATCCAAATGCTTAATCAAATAGTTACTTTTTAATATCTAAATTCTCACTCTTAAAATACTAATTAAACATAATATTAAAAATCATAAATTTTATTAATTAAAATTAGGATATTTAATTATACAAATCTAGTTATATAAATTTATTTTTATAATTTAGTTTTATTTATATATTTAAAATTTTAAATTAATAAATAATTTAAAAATAAATTAAGACTAGTTATTTGATTAAATATATTTAAAATTATTTAAAAATCTGTACTTTTATAATATCCAAATGTTAATCAAATTGTTACTTTGCAATATCTAAATTCTCACTCTTAAAATAGTTATTAAATATAATATATTAAAATAAGGAATTTATATAAATAAAAAAGGGTATTTTATTATATAAATTTACTTTTAAAGATTTAAATTTTATTTTAGATAGTTTTATTTGACTAAACTAAATTAAACTTTAAATATTTTTAAATTAATAAATAATTTATTTATTTTTAAATTTTAAAATAAAATATTAAAATATTTACTTAATTAAATATATAAAAATAAATGATCAAATACATACTGACATTTATAATATCCAAATACTTAATCAAATTGTTACTTTTTTAATATATAAATTCTCACACTTAAATTAGAAATCGAATATAATATTAAAACCATAAATTAATATAAAAAATATGTTATTTTATTATATGAAATTACCCTGATATATTTAATTTTTTTAAGATCATTTTATTTAACTATTATGTTAATAAACTAAGGTAAATTTTAACTTTTTTTAAATTAATAAATAATTAAAATGAATTATTATTTTTATTTTAATTAAACGTATAAAATAAAATACTTAATTTTATTAGATTCAAATGCAAGAGTGAGGAGGCAAAATGAGCATCACAAGAATGAGAGAGCGAGTGAGCCCGCAACTGAAAGTGAATTCACTAGTCTTAGGGAATTATTTCACTTTCACTCGTTTTATTTAAGAATGAGTGAACACTTGCTACTTACAATACACACTAATAGGTTTTTGGTTATTTTCACTATTGAAACTAACTTCACTTTCATTTTCACTTTTAGAGTGCACTAACAGGGCCTAGTGGAAACTTTTCTTGGCATGACACTAATTTTTAAAAATATCACTAGTAGGAGAGGAGAGAACCAGGGGGAAGAAGCGCAACCTGTTTTCCGCCACAGAGATGCAGCATAGGTCATTCCTTTCCAACCCTCGCTTCCGTCGGCCAATCTGAAAAAAACAATAAGAAAAACAAAAAAGGCATAAGGAGGGTCTAGTCCCTCCCACCACAACTCATTCCACCAACTCAAGAGGGCAGAGCAAGGAAGGGGGCCAACATGCCTCCCTTCTCTTGCTCCCTCTCCACCTTGCCTTCTACTAATGCAAGAGGTAGAGCAAGGAAGGGTGGAAACATGCCGATTTCGGGGGTGGCAAGTCCCATCTCTTCCCATAGATTAATGATGATGGTGGTAGCAGTGTTACGAAGTATTACCTTGAGGTACAACCTTATCTTCAAGGGGTTCAAGGGGTTCACATATGTGTTGTTAGATGATTTTAGGATTTCATGTCTAAAAGAGATCTCTAGTAAGAGAGAAAGAGGAGAAAGGATAAAAAACTAGGGTAGGAGAGAGCAAGAGCTATAAAAGAGAGAGAAGGGTTTGCTCAGTTACACATTGGAATGAACATATCCTTTCCCTTACTTTTCTTATTTATAGTTGCGGATTAAAAACCTTAGTACATGAAGGAGAAAAAAACTTAAAGCACTTATAATTATAAATTGTACCACTCTTATACCTAATTACAAGGTATATCACTAATACTTCTTCAACACTCCTCCTTAAGTTGGTACAAACCACTAAATATTCCTAGCTTGGAGCAAGTGATAGAGAGAGGCCATGTTGCAATAACCTTCACAAAAATATTTGCTAATTGATTTTTGGAAAGTGTTGATTTTTTAGAAAAGAGAAGTATTTCGTTGACTTGATGTAATTTGAGTACAATGAGCCTCTATTAATAATAGAGGAAACAAATAGAATCCAATTATAATTAAACTATCCTTATCCCAGTTACACCTTAGTTAAACACTACAAGATAAGTCCTTTAAGAATTGAATAACTGAATATAATAGAAAACTAATATAACTAAAACACATTTAACTAAGACACTTTTGTGAGACCTCCTCCTATGAGAATTTTGGCTCTGTGAGACTTCTTTCTGTGAGAGTCATGTAAGACTCTTTCGTATATGCTCTTCAACGGTCCCCCTCAAGCTGGAGTTTATAACTTCAGCTTATAATAAAAAAAAAATTGGTCTTTAATCTTGGTCTTCAATTTTCATTGGCTAAAACTTTTTCATAGATTTTATCTTCAACTTTTGTTCTCCTCATTTCTTAAATATTCAGGTCACATAAAAATTACTACAATATCTAGAATAAAAACTTTTTGCTTGTATTTTTTTTCTACTTCTCCCCCTCTAGTTGGGGATAAAAAGGACATAGAGATCCAATTTGGAAAAAACACAATGTTGGAGAAGAAAATCACTCCTATATATACGACAAAACTTCATACACCAATCAAAATAGTCATAATTTAAAACACACTCTGCTCAATTTTAAAGGCAGAAAAATGGTCCACCATTAGGGCTTAACAAAGAAACTACTCATTTTTTTAAGGGTAGCTCAAACATAAATCACCTCTTGGGTAAAAAATAAAAGACTTGACTCAAACTAGATGTTAGGCATACTCCTAAGCTTTTTAGGTTGTGGGTCTAGGCATTGTTGTGAATTGTAAACAAAGCATTGGCATCCGAAGACGTTCAAAGGTAGTGAAAACGGATCATCATTTGTTAATAATCTAGAGTAAGGAGATTTATTACCAAGAACGGAAGATGGTAGACGATTTATAAGAAAGCAAGCCGTAAGGACTGCATGAGGCCAATAAAAGTATGGAACTTTCATGACATATAATAAACCTCAAGCTACCTCAAGAATATGACGATTTTTTCGTTCGGCTACACCATTTTGTTGAGGAGTGTAGACATATGATGTTTGATGGATAATGTCATTATCTTGAGAAAAAGAGTCAATGTCTTTGGAAACATATTCTTTGGCATTATCAGACCGAAGAATTTTTATTTTCTGACCAAACTGTGTGAGTACCATAGCATGAAATGACTTAAAAATAAATAGTATCTCAGAACGCTCCTTAAATATAAACAACCAAGTTGTGCGAGTGAAATCATCAATAAATGTAATAAAATATTTTGCTTAAGAAATGTTGGAGACACTCAAGGGCCCCCAAACATCAATATGAATTAAAGAAAATGGTGTAACACTTTTGACTTCTAGACGAGGAGAGTATGTACTCCTTTGATGTTTACTCAATCGACAAATCTCATAATGAAATTCTGACCTTACTTTAAGAGTAGGAAACATATAATGAAGAGACTATGCAGATGGATGTTCCAACCGATTGTGCCATAACCTTGTCCCATTTTCGGTAGATGAAACCATATTCATTTTTGGTAGGTCCAAGTAGTAAAACCCACCTTGTTCAGGGCCTCCACTAATCGCCTGCTTCGTTATAAGATCCTGAAATACACATGAAGTGGGTGAGAAGGTAACAGAGCAATTAAAATATTTTATCAGCTAACTAATAGATAATAGATTCAAAGGGAAAATAGAAACGAAAAGAATATCAATGAGCAAAAGTGATGGTGTGACAGAAGTGGATCCTTTCCCTTGGACATTGGTTTGAGAACCATCAGTTATGGTAACAAACTTGTGTGAAAGACTCAGAATAGAGAATGTAATAATTTTTGTTACCTGTAAGATGCTCGAAGGCTCCTGAGTCAATTATCTAGGATGAAAATGAGGCAAATAGCTTACCTGAAGCAATAGTAGTAGCAATTGTTGTGGAGGAACTAGGAGAAAAACCTATCATTGTCTTCATTTTCTGAAATAGCTCATACTCTTCATTAGTAAAAAAATTCTATGAAGTTGATTTTGTGGGTTCTTCTTCTTTTGTATCACTTACAAATGCTTGATTAGCCTTTGTCAATTTTAATTGTCCATTGGCTTTATAACATATTTCTTTATAATGACCATATTGTCCACTATAACTACATGCCTTGTAATCCTTGTAATAGCATTGATCTATAGTGTGGCCAAATTTTTTACAATGAGTACATTATTTCCCATCTGCTATGCTAGCACCAGTCCTTCCACCTCTTCCTCTGCCTCGACCTCAACTGCAGTCAGATGACGGTCCTCTATGATCGGAATACATAATGGATGATATGTTATGGTCCCAAATCTGACACATGGATTCGTATAGGGAAGACTTGGAGATGAAAACGAAGATCAAGCCAAAGGGAAACTTGAAAACCTTAGAGCTCGTTGTGGAAAACTCTAAACTTGTTTAACCTAAAATTAACCTAAAATCTATGCTTCCCTTTCTCATTGCTCTTACCCCTTAAATAGGGTCCCTGATAGGGTTTAATATAAAATATAACAAAAATACCCCTATAAATAAAATATTCCAAAAATACCCATGTGGCCTAAAACTAAAATAAATAAAGTAAATTAAAAAAATAATAAAAATAATAATTTTATTGTGTGGATAACATTACACCCCCCCTGGAAGAACGAGCTTGTCCTCAAACTCGAAAGTAAGGTCTGTATGCCGACATCTCCACCTATGTCCAAATAACATCCGCGATAGCAATGGTTGCCCTCTAGATGCCCAAAACTAGAGGATTCCCTCTAGAGTCTATCCCAACTTTATCAGCAACGAGCCTTGCAGAAGAGATGGCAGTCGGCTCCCTGAAAGTCAATATTGTATGGGACCAATGTGGCGTTGATTTGAATGGGGAAGTGGATAGGACAACTGGCATTTCGTTACATAATCTGCTAGTGAAGGCAGTCTCAAACCATAACACAATTCCATAACACTCCCCTGAACCATCAATCTTCGGCTCCAACTCAAAGCTAGAGGTGAAGTCGACATTACTAGACTCCCATGTCACCAGATCAAAGGTCTGGACGCTAGTTCCACCTCTCCCAATTCCAGCAGCAAACCTAGTTACAAAATCAGGGAGAACGGTCCCAGCTTGAGCTGCAAATAAACTCAAAATTCCAGTACCACAAACAACATCCAGAGTTGTTGCATGGCTCATGAGAGAAGGATTATTCAGAATAGCTGCCCTATAAAAATTTGTCCTCACCTTGTCGTTGATCATCTCTCTGTGAATTCCAAAAGAACTGTACGCACCAAAATGATTCTCGTTTACTATCTTGAATTCTCTGGCAACAACATTTGCAAAAGAAACCTTCAGACTTTTATCCTTCCATTCCCATGCTGGAAATCTTCCAAGCTCACCCCCCGACATGCCATTTCCAGCAATAACATTTTGGTCCTTGTTACCAGCAATTGGAAATTCATGAACATAGACATGTACCTTCTTGAAGGTCCCATGAACATAATCAAGTTCATATAAAACAACATATAGAACATTCTCATCCTCCAAAAAAATCCCAACAAAATCTTTGACATTGTCCACCTCCCTCAGGAGTTCCGCTCTGTGAACTAATGGGGTACATTCATCTTGGTCATATTCGTCCCCGCCAAAACTATGCAAAAATGCATCCTCCGACATGAATGGTTTCAGATACGTATCAACCTCCCAAGGAAATTCTTCATTCCTGTCAAATGTATGCTCTGGATGGAGATGATTGAGCATATCCATATTATTCTGGAATGTGAGCCCACAAATCCAACATCTAATTTGCAATATGAACTCGTCACCCTGAACAACCTCTCCCATAACCCGTGAGACCGACTGTGGGAGAAATTTGGCTCTGACGGTGGATCCAATATCATAAACTTGGTCCATTTGATTCTGAATAATCAGTATTGGGTGCAGCAACGACACTGTTGGCAACATTGGATTCTACAGTGCCACAACCGCAAAATCAGGAGCACCCAGTCGTCCTCCGTGAAGGATTTCACCCAGTAACTCAGAGAAGATCGTTGTCATCTCCTCGGCAATCTCTGAATCCTCTCTGTAACTCTTCCATTGACCATCGGTTTGTACACTTGGACCACCCCAGAATCCTTTTTCCAAATCAACTGAGAGAGAATTTTTACTGGTGGAAACTGCATTGGAAGTCGATTTCTCATCCTCATCCTCCGACTCACCAAGTTCCCTAGTCAAATTTGCTAACAACCTTCTCCTAACAGAGAATCGAGAAATCTTGTTTCCTTTCTGACTCTTAATTGAAGAAGGTGTTGATTCTGCTCTCGCCAAACTTGGTCTTTCTTGACCTGAAGAACCCTTTTTTTCTCCATAGAGAAAGTGGTCATTGTGGCTGCCATTAGAGGGATTTTCTGTGTGGTTGAGTACTCTCCATATCTCATTCCAGTAACTATCTGGTAAAGAGTTAAGAGGAGTTCTAGGGGAAGCTGAACCTGAAGAAAGACTGCAACCTCTGGCAAATTTGGGCTTCACTGCATCAGAAATACTGGAGGAAAGAGATGAACAGGTATTAGCTTCCAGTGCTAGAGCTTGGAATGACTGTGCCTTGTCTATCACTTTCTTCAAGTCGACATTCTTAGGGAAATTCATTAACCTCTTGAGTCATGTAGGACCATTTTCTGTTGTAAGAAGAGAGGATCTTAACTGCAGAAGCAATGAAACAGGCAGTGTTGCAATGAATGCTCCTCAAGGAGATGTTAAGACAATAAACTAAAAACTTGCAAATTCTTTCAGCTGCTCAGCATTTATGCTGTCATCCAAGTTCTTCAAGTACATGCTAGGGTACCTGTCGACAATCTCCAGATTATTCTACTCAAACCTACCCTTCAATCCCATCTCTCTTGCTGAGTTCTGCAGAGCCTTCCTGTAATCCTCCTCCTTTTCATCAAAGTGTTTTCCATGAAGGCCCTCAACGACAAGAGTAACTGCGGTTGCATTGTCAAAATTAACCAATCCAAGACATGGGAATGTCCCATTTCCGTCTCACATTACTACAGACATGGGACCCAAAAAAAATAAGCCCTTCAACAGTTAGAGCAACTGTTGTGGCTTTCTCAAAATTAACATGCTTATCATGCAGGAGCATCCCATTAAGCACAATTATATACAAGACATTCATCCTGTTGGTGAACTCGTTAAGAGAAAAATTAAATAGCCACACAGTGTCAAGTGGACAACAAACATACGCACTGGTGTTGTGTGCAACAACAGAACAACCAAGCCACCCGAAAAAAAAATTCATAGGTCCCCCAAAAAAAATTTCAATGGATTCCGGCATCCTCCAAAAAATTTCATCTCAAACGACATACCCCCAATCCGAACTTCCTTCAATTGGCACATTGATTCTCTGCTTCACGACACAGAGAACCTTCATTTCTAATTTTTGATCAGTGTCGTTGCTGCTCAACCCCTTTGAGCCACATCAACTCTCTGAAAGACATGTTTTGATCTAAAAATCGAGGGAGTTTCTGAAGCTTACCCCTAATTGCGATGAAGATGGTTCCCCATTAGAGTGTCGAGAAAGAGATTGTGATGGAGAGGTGGTGGCAGAAAGTCCAATCCCACCAGACTCTTTTCCGATGGCGCCAATGAAGCATCCACCGTGTTCGGTGGTGAAGGGCAGCCCTTTGGGGCTTCGCCGCCTGTGTCTTGGTCGGAACCGTCACCAGAAGATTTGCTAGTCGTGAGCAAAAGTGGTTTGAACTCGGAATTTCTGTGTCCCGTTGCCCTGCTCGGGATTTTTGCGCAGGATGTTCCTGCTCGGAGATTTCCCTTATCCCCACTTTCAGAATTGATGTCGCCCCCAAATCGTCCAGTGCCGACGATTTCGGAATTGCCCCTGTTCGTATTTGTATTACCTCCCTGCTGTTCGGCTTTGGATTTCTCTGCGTCTTCGATTCAGAGAGACGCACGACGTCCATTGGGAAATAATTTGATGCCGAACCCCATTGTGGATTTTCTGAACCCCATTCTGGAGAGACAGAGCGCTCTCTGATTGTTGGCATCTCCTGCCCATTCGAGACAGCGTCTCGATTGACCACTTGTCGTTTGGTGTGTATTTTGTGCTCGAAAATATTAGAATTTTCTGGCCCTTGGCCTTTCTGCTCGTCTAAAAGTATGTCTACGTCTTCTGTGCATATGTCGTGATCGGAGACTTGAGGTCGTATGACCTTTTCGACGGCAACGCGAGCAGACAATACTTCTATCACTTTATTAATGTAAGATTACTGCTGCTGGTGCAACTCTAACATATCTTGATAGAACTTACCTCTTGTTGTAAGCAAATCCTAGGCAAAGGCAAGTCTTTCCTCTCGGGTAGAAGAATTCATCATTGTGTTCCTGCTCTGATACCAGTTGTTATAATCCCGGGTCTGACACATGGATTCGTATAGGGAAGACTTGGAGATGAAAACGAAGATCAAGCCAAAGGGAAGATTGAAAACCCTAGAGCTCGTTGAGGAGAACTCTAAGCTTGTTTAACCTAAAATTAACCTAAATCAATGTTTCCCTTTCTCATTGCTCTTACCCCTTAAATAGGGTCCCTGATAGGGTTTAATATAAAATATTACAAAAATATCCCTATAAATAAAGTATTCCAAAAATACCCATGTGGCATAAATCTGAAATAAATAAAATAAATTAAAAAAAATAATAAAAATAATAATGTTATTGTGTGCATAACTTGATACTTCAGTAGTGGAGGAAAAAGTGTCCAGAATACGGAGTAGTGTTGCACAAACATCATCAAACATGGGGACAACAGAAGCACTCAGAAGTTGACTCTTGGCAATCTCAATATGGGGTTTAATATTTGCAAGGTAAATAACAGTAATTAAGGCTTTCTTCTACTTGTCTTGGATAGAAATATATGTGGTTGAAGGCTGAGCTAACTTCCACTCTTGAAGAAAACCTCTAAAGCGGGCCAAATACTCATGGATATTTTCTCCTTGTTTAGTATTAAACATCCTTTGGAGATTATCATATGGTCTATGTAGAGTATTCGGTCAAGAGTACAATTTAGCACATGTCTCCCAAATTTTTTTAGCAGTGTCAAGATGAATGACATTGTTGGAAATATGTTCTTCCATGTTGTTGATTAGCCAACTAATCACCAAGGTATCATTTTTCAACCATTTGTTATAAAAAATATCATCTTCATCAATAGGTGGGCCTCAGGTGGTGAGGTGACCAAGTAGGTCTTTTGTTATAAGAAACCTCTGAACCGATGTGGACCAACTCATAAAATTTGACACCCCACGTATGTCACTTTTGATATTCATATTCTCTTCTGCGATTATAGGCCCTTCTTCAAAAAAATTCTAACAATAACACCAAGTAGTATTCTTCAAACAACTCGATGTATGGGGGAACTTTAGCATTGATGCTAAATTATTATTCTGATTTTTTTTTCTAATACCACTCATAAGAGACTCAATAACAATCTTCTATATCAGGGGACTCTTTTTCCCACGAAAAAAAATTCGAACAATCTGATCATGGACTAGTCTCGGTTAACAGAATTTCCAAACCGACAAAACTGTATTGATAGCTTCTTCTAGATGGAGAGGCATGCATATCCATAATATAATAAGATGAAAAACATTTACATACTCATCTTTAAATCATCTTCTAAATTTGGAAACCAGTAACAAGATGGAAAAAAAATTAAGCACTTATTTCACGGTTTGTGATATTCCTTCACAAAAAAACCTTCTTTGAGTGGTGTTGATCATCACTTCTTTAGAGCATTCCTTTTGATAGGGGATCCTAAATTTAATGCTCTGATACCATGTTGAATTTAAGATCCCTTTTCCAATATTCTGAGCAAGATAAAGGAGAAAGAGGAAAGGGAAGAAGAGCTCTCAACTAGAGAGAAGAAAAAAAAAAAAAAGGTGTGCGCCAAGCAAAGAGAGAGATTTACTCAAGAAGGAGATGTGTAACTTGATTAATTCCGAATTAAAACACCTCTATTTATAGTGGAGGAAGAGATAGAGTCCTTATACAATTAGCCTTTCAATCTCCTAATTACATTCTAACTCTAAATCTCTAAGATAAGTCTATCAACACATTCTACTAGAAGTCTAATATGAGTTGAACTAGAACTTTTCTTCAATAACCTGAATATAAGGAAGGAGGCCAGCTCGTGGCCTTATGCTTGTGGGCCCCACATGATCTTCCAGCTCATATTGAAAAGGTTGCCAACTCTTGGTATCTTTGTGGGTCCCACTTGATCTTCAAGTCTTCTAACTCATTTCAGCTTGTGCTTCTTATCATCTTAACTCGTGCTAGCTTGGGTGAGGACTCTTCTTGGTGCCCCACGTCCTCATGGCGAGTCCCACCAGCTTGTGCACCATGTTGGGTCCCACATTGTAACATTAGCTAAAAAACTAGAATTTTAGGAGAAAATAAAACTCAATTAACTCAAATGCATAGAGAGATAAAGGAAAAATGAAAGATATAGGAGACAAAATAAAAAAAATGAGAAATTTTTGGCAGAACTTACCTGTAATACATTTCATATCAATATCTCCAAAAAAAGAGCTTAAAATCAAAAAAAAAAATTTGATAAAGAAACCATACTCAAAGAGCTTTAAATTGATACCTAATTAGACATAAAAAGCATCCTTCTTGAATCTTTTATGACTTTTTGATTTGCTTGACACTTACCGATTCCAATACGAATATCTCCTTAAATATAAATCAAAGACATGAAATTTTATCCTTATGAAATTAGATTTTGTTGTCTTTCATCCAAGTATAACTTCTCTTAATAAAATATACTTCTTTTGAAAGAAATAATCTAATAGATTTTGGACTATAATTTGGACGAAATGAGTACTCTTTCTTCTTTGGCCAACATGACCATTGACTCTTCCAAGATTGATATCTCCCTCTAAAAACTCAAATCGAGAATTGGTTGGATAGGTAATAAAATAGACTTATAGATATTTCTTTTGATATATTCTTCTTCTTATAAAGTTTCATTCTTGATGGTATAAAATGGCTCAAAAGATGAAGTTTTTAGCTACTACTTGAACATTTCCTGTTGTATGATCTTTGCCGCTTCAAATATCGATTTCTATTTGTAGAGAAATCTGATTGTCAAAATCCTTTTTGTGTTAGAAAGAAATCTCGGAGATCTTTCCATCAATATAAAATTTATAATATGAAAAGTTTATAGAGGTGCAAACACCAAGGAAACAACAGATATTGGGATAGGAAATAAAGAAAAAAGATAGAATAGAAACTTAAACTACTAGAAATGATAGATAAAAAAAAAAGAATCACATTATCTCTATGGATTGATTGAGTCAACTGATAAAACTCGATTTGATTTTGAATTTTTGGAAAAGAGAAATACTTCATTGGCTTGATGTAATTTGAGTACAATGAACCTCTATTTATAATAGAGGAAACACATAGAATCCTATTACATTTAAACTACCTTTATCCTAGTTATACCCAAAGTTAAATACTAAAAGATAAGTCCTAGAATAATTGAATAACTGAATATAAATAAAATACTAACATAACTAAAACACCTTTAAGTAAAACTATTCTGTGACACCTCCTCCTATGAAACTCATGTAAGACTCTACCATATTAATCCTGGCTCTATGAGGCTTCTTACTATGAGAATCATGTAAGACTCTTCTATTTCTGGTCTTCAATAGAAGGAATGTATAGTATAAATATGACATCGACTTATAATTTTTCCTGAACAAAATGATAATCTATTTAAATGTGCTTTGTTCTTTATTGAGGACTGGGTTGATTGCAATATAAATGGCCGCCTGATTGTCACAACGGAGTTGCATGGTCATGGTTATTGGGAAACCAAGTTTTTCTAATAATGATTTCAGCTATAACCACTTACTGCATGTGTCATGGCCTTATATTCCACCTCAACACTTGATCTCGCCATAACACTTTAATTTTTACTTCTCCATGTGACTAGATTTCCTCCTCTAGTTGTAAAATAACCAGAAATCAGTTTTCTATTATCAGGAGAACTAACCCAATCCGCATATGCAAAACCTTTGATATTAGTATGCCCATGACATTTGTATAACAATCTTTGACCTGGATTTTTCTTCAAACACCAACAAGTTCTCTTCAATGCGATTGTTAAGGTTGATACATAATATGACTGATGATACTTACAAAATAAGAGATTTGATCTTGTAATTGTAAGATAGATAATTTTTTCAAGCAACCGTTGGAATTTGTCAACATCAACATTATAACCTAATTCAACACATAACTTAACATTGAGTTCCATATTCCAATTTCTTTTCACGAATCAAGGACATGCTTCATTTGAGACAAAAAAAATTTGTAACTGGATTGAAGAACTTATGTACCCAAGAAATATTTTAGTCCTAGTACTTTTGTTTGAAATTCTTTATTCCAATCTTTCTTCATTTGGTAAATACCTTTTGTGTCACTTTTAGTGATAACAATATCATTAACATAAAAAACTATAAGAATCATATCATTTGTAGTTGTTTCTGTAATGACCTAGTGATCACTTTCACATCATGTGAACCCAACGCGGATAACAACTATAGTAAATTTGTCAAATCTGGCATGAGTTAATTTATCAAGTTAGGCATGAGTTGACTGTTTTGAGCCCATCTACTACCTCTCTTGGATATGTGGGCCTTCCTTGGTTGTGTGGGCTTGGACCCATCTTCTAATACACCCCCTCAAGCTAGGGGTAAGAGAATATTATGAATGCCTAACATGCTGCAAATGGTGTATAGGATTTTCCTGTATAAAATGGTAGTCCATCATATCTTCCAATAGTCCCCCTCAAGCTGGTGGTTATTCTTTGCCAAGAGACCTTACTAACATAATATATAAGAGAGTAAAATCACTCATACCCATAAGACAAAGCTTTGTACTCCAGTTAAATGGTCATAGTCAAAAATACTTTTTCGTTCAATTTCACAGGTAGAAACGTAACCCTACTGTGGGGCACAATGTCTACCCACTTTCTCAAGGTAGCTAAAAAAAACACCTCTTGGGTGAATAATAGACATGACTCATGTTGGATGTTGGGCACACTCCTATCCTCTGAAGGTAGTGGGTCTATAGGCATTGCTTAGAAGTGTAGTAATAAACTCCTTCATCATGATGTCCCAACACAATGCATCAACTCTCAAATAGTAGGAGTAATAATACCAAATAAGGGGGTAAAAGGTAATCATCAGAAGATAATAATATGGGGCCACCATGCACTTTCTTCTTCATCAAAGTAATCAATGCTAACAACAATCAACAACTAAGAAGTCCTTCTTCAATAATAATGTTTGAATCAGAGAGACACAATAGTAACAATGAATATGGGCCAGAGCCCAAATAACACGTACCAAATAATTAAAATCCTTAATATGCTAACCGAGTAATAATATTTTGAGTCAATAAATGAGTCATGTCGAGTCAAGAGATCAAGATGAGATGGCCAAATCAAACTATTTAGGACCGAGTTGACTCGAATTGAGTTGGTCTGAGTTAACCCAAGGGGAACGCTGGTCCGACTCACTAGGTGATCTCACTCGATTAAAACAACATTTACCTAACTTGGTAGGATCAATCAGCGGTCGTCTTTCCCAAATGGTGTTGGTGATTGCCGAGCAGAGCGGGATCTTTCTGAACAAAAAATAGAGATTTCTTACACCAGAAATAGCAATGGAAAAATCAATCTGGCAGGCATCTTCGCCCTCCCAAACTGGCAACCCAGTGGTGATACAACCACGACATAGACTTTCCAAAAAACAGAGATACCGGAGAAACTTTTCAAAAGAAATCAATCCAGCAGAGAGCTTTCCAATAATGATGATGCACCATTTTTGTAATTGGCAAGCTTGTCTGACAGAGGACATTCAAACCAGCAATGCATAGTAATGGATTCACTGGATAGAAGAAGCAGAACAATTCCACCAGCATGACAATTTTCCAGAAATAACTCAGCCGAGTCCCTTGTGCGAAGCTTGACTCCTAGTTGGTGAGTGCGGTAGTTGGCCCATGCAACGGTGGCGGTTTGTGCGCTGTCAACAGAGATGACCTCGAGATAAAAAAGAAGTCGCTTTGCAAGCAGGTCTGGGAAAAATGCTTTTGATTTCTTTCTGAAAAGCTGCTCTTTTGCCAAAAGGAAGGAAAGCTGCTTCTGTGATGCTCATTGCTTATCTCCTCTCAGTCTTTGAAAAGTTGAGAGATGGTAGTGGCTACGACTTGCTTGTATTGCTCTCAGTCACTCGTCTCTCAGTCACCTCCTTCATCTGATACATTAGCTTCTGCAATCTTGTCTCCTTCCTCGAAATGAAGAATAGACAATGAATGAGTTGTTGTCTTTCGCCTCGTTCGGCACTGGGATCAATTTGCTTTGTTCGGTAGGATGACCCCAAAATTTCCAAGAACACGCTCTTTCGAGATTTCGACATTGAAAGGTCAACCAATTTGGAGAGTAGCCAACACTAGCTTTGATGATGATACCTTCTTCGAGGAAGAATTTGTCAAGAACATTCAATGATCATATAAGTGGGTTGTGACAGTGGTAACTCTGCACTGCAATAGTAGGGACCAAATTATTAATCTCGATCGCCTAATCGGAGATTACGTCCTGCTCGACCTCTCCAGTGGGATTCCAGTTGGATGGTTATAGAAGCTAGTTCAGAGTTTCTCTAGATCAAACTGGATAATTCGAGGTGGGTTGAGAATTGCTTCTTATGGATCAACACACGATGAAGATGTGAAATTATTTTGAGGCTAGAGAACCAAAGTAACGATATAAAAAAATGATGTTCCAACAATGACGAAAAATGAAACAACAATATGACCAAAAAAAAAAAAAGGGTTTCTGGAATCCTTAAAACTATACATGTGAGTCCTGAAAATTAATGCTCTTATACCATGTTGTTTTTGTTAGAAGATGGGCTCAAGCCTACAAGCTCAAGACAAGAAGCCCACACGTCAAAGGAGTGACATATGTGTAAAATATGGTACTTTTCATAAAGATGGCATAAAGGTATAAATATGTGTTCCTTTTATGTCTTTTGTTTTAACATGTTGTAGCCCTAAGGGCATTGTAAAACAATAAATAAAAGCATTGGCTAAGAGGTGGAGCATTGAAGCCCTTTCCTCTTCTTCCACAAATTCGTCCAACCTTCCTCTTTCTTATTTGACACAAACCCTTCTTCCCTTAATCCAAACTCTCTTCTTCTTCTTCTCCTCTCATTTCTCTCTTCTTCTTCTTCTTCTTCCTCGTTGATATAAAGTTCTTTTCATGGGATCCTAAATTTTACATTGTATTAGAGCAAGGAGTTTAGGATCCCAATAGATGAAGTAGTTATGAAACATGTCCACGAAGTTGGTAAAAGGAGTTCAACCATGAAGAGATAAGTTAATTCTCTTCTTCTTTAAGTTTTTTTCTTCTTCTTATTTACATACTCCTCTACGTTTTTTTCTTCTTCTTCTTGAACTTTGAATCACATCAAGTCAAGATAATCTTCATATGTTGTGAAGATTTATTTTATGACTAAAATGATGTTATAATCTTGATCTTCGTGTAGATCAATTACAAGCTTGATTAAGATCAGTTGCTACTTGTGTTTTATCAAGATTGATATTTTGAGATTTAGTTACCTTTATGTAACTTGGATCAATTTTATTTGAGGTGGAATTCCAACAGATGTTGCTATAAATTACCCACTTGATGTTGTCCGTAGAATTGTGTTATGTTGTTGGATGACCGTTATATGTTTGATGAAATTCCGACAATCACTTTTCCCTATTATTTTTGTTGCTCTTGAACTTCAACAACTGCAGTTTTTTACATTTAAGTATTCCCATGAACTGAAGATAAATTTGTTTCCGTGTGTCTGTATTTGCCTCTAAATTTTCTCTAAATATTTTTTACTCTCGATTTGTGTTGGAATTTGGATTAAGGCCAAAGCAGTTGCATCTACCTTCTCCTCTTTGTTTTTCCTTTAAGTATATAAGAAGAATTGAGTGAAAGTTGAATCTTATTATCACTTGCCAAAAGCACAAATTTGTTGATAATTTGGAGCTTACTCTCGTGAAGAAATTATTTTCTCCTTTTTTCTCTATTGTTGGTGATTGATTTGGTCCACGAGTTCTTCAAATTACATTGAGTGATTGTTGTTTGAAGAAGGTCCCTGCCCTTGACCTTCACATTTGCCTTGCCTCATCATGGAGAGTGGACACACCAGTAATAAAAGTGACATACTCCGCATTACTACGATTCCACTAAGAGGTCTTTCCAACTGCCTTAGCTAGTCACAATTGGTACGGAGGGTTCTCCTTACTCGTGACCTTCTAAGTCATGTTATCAAAATCTCTCCACCGATTGATGAAGAAGATGAAGCCTACCACACGTAGGTTAAAAATGATAACATGGTTATCAGTTGGCTTATCAATAACATGGAAGAGCATGTAGCTAACAATGTGGTTCACTTGGAAACAACCAAAAATATTTGGGACACTTGTGCTAAGCTCTACTTGAGTACTGCCTCCTTAAAAAGAGTATATGATGTATTACAAAGTATGCTACATACTAAACACGAAGATAACATTCATGAGTTTTTGGCCCAGTTTCGGGGCCTTGTCCAAGAATGGAAAATAGCTCTATTTACTTGTCAAATATTAAGCCTTACCTTGAGGTTGCAAAGACCCACCTTCTACGTTTCTCCGCTCTTCCATTTTGATGACATCAGTGCTACGTTACTACGGATCCCTGATCCATCCCCTCATCCTATTGATGCTCCATTAGCTATGTTCTCTGAAAATTGGGGTACATCATCCTCATACCGTGGACGGGAAGAAATATGAGAGGGGGCAGAACTATGAGGGGGGCATAAAATAGAGGTGGTTGAACGGGTCCGAATAATTCCCGTACTGAGCCTCGAATTTGTACTTATTGTGGTGGTTAGAACCACCTTGTGAAAACATGTTAGAAAATTCATGGCAAGCCTGATTGGGCCACGACTAACCCAATCTCTATTATGTTGAGAAACATGAAAAAAGGCTGACTCCCACTCCGGAAATGTGACTCTTACTATTGAAGACTATGTTGCATTTCAAAAGATGAAGTCCTTAATGGAATCCTCTATTATCTACTGTTGCTACCACTATTGCCTTAGGTATGCTGTCTTCCACTTCATCCTCTTTCTCTTGGATCATCAACTCTGGGGCCTCCGAACATCTGTCAGGTAACAAACACTTGTTTTAGTCATTATCTCCTTGTCTTCCTTAGAAATTAGTTACTATTGCTAATGGTACCCAAACTAAGGTCCTTGGCAAAGGTTCTTCTTCTCTTACCTCATCTATTCCTCTTCAAGATGTTTTGTTTGTCCCAACTTTGACACAACCAGCTTGGTCATCCGTCTACCTCTTCACTTCGTTTTTTGGTTTCGTCTTTAAAAATACTTTCTACTTTCAGTTGTGAGGTTTGTCAATTAAGTAAACACATTAGGAGTACATATTCTCCTCATCTTACAACTACAAGTGTTGCTCCTTTTGAGTTAATTCCTTTTTATGTTTGGGGACCTTTATGTGTCTCAAACATTTCTGAAGTTAAATATTTTGTCACTTTTGTTGATGATTTTACCTGAGTGACTTGGTTATATTTGTTTAAAACATTTAGAAATTCTTCCTCTGTTTAAAATTTTTTATGTTATGGTATTGACACAATTTGGGAAGAAAATTCAAATCCTTAGGTCTGATAATGCTAAAGAATATTTTTCTAATGAATTCAAATCATTTTGTGAGGGTAATAGGCATATCCCTCAAACATCTTGTGCCTATACCCCTCAACAAAATGATGTTGCTGAAAGGAAGAATTGTCACTTTCTTGAAATTGTTTGGGGTTTCCTCTACTCCATGAAGGTACCCTATTTTTATTGGCCTCATGCTATACTTACGACATGCTTTCTTATTAATAGGTAACCTTCATCGGTTCTTCATAATAAAACTCACTATGTTTTATTTCATTGTGAAAATCGGTTTTCTCTTCCTCTTAAAGTGTTTGGATGTACATGTTTTGTTCTTGTTACTTCCCCACAAAAAAATAAACTTGATCCTCGGTCTATGTGGTGTATTTTTTGGGGTACTATCGCACCCAAAAAGGTTATGTTTGTTACAATCCTACCCTTCGGAGGGTGCTTGTTTCTCGGGACGTGACTTTCTTTGAGGACACCTCCTGTTCTTCCCATGATGCTCCTCCAGGATGGACATTTCCTTCTACCACTCCTTGTCCGCTTGTACCTTTCAATATGATATTAATCCACACCCTGACGCACCGGCCATACCTTCACCTATGGAGTTGTCGGATCCACCAAAGGTAAGTCTTTCTCCTCCTATGTTTGAGCTTGAATTTGATACTAGGCCTATTTTTTTAAGAAAGGAACGCCGTTCCTATACTACTTCGCATACTATCTCAAATTATGTATCTCATCATTGCTTGTCTTTTGAGTAATTTCAGTTCCTTGTTTCTTTTTCTTCAACTTCCATTCCACAGTCATATCAGAAGGCCCTAAAGCATCCATGATGGAAGGTGGCTATGGATGAAGAAATGCACGCCATATATGAAAATCAAACCTGGTCCTTAGCATCACTCCCGAAAGGTAAAAGACTGGTTGGTTGTAGATAGGGGTGGCTTCGAACCGAGCCTGTTCGCGAGAGGCTCGAGTTCGGTTTGGTACCGGCTCGGTTCGATTCGTTATCTATCGAGCTCGAGCACCGAAATCGGCTCGTTTACCTTAACGAGCCGAGATCGATCGAAGCCAAGTTCGGTTCGTCGGCTCGCGAGCCGGCTCGAAGTGAGTCGGATCGGTATCGGGATCGTGAGCGGGGGAGCGGGAGCTGGATCGAGAGTGAGGGGGGAAAAATTTTTTCCTCCCCTCGTCACCGCCGACCCCTCCCATCGGCTGTTGTCGCCGCCTCTACCGCCGTCACAGCTTTTTGTCGGCCATCTCTACCGCTGTCGCAGTTGCTCGTCAGCCGCCTCTGTGGCCGTCTATTCGATTTCTTCTTCTCCTCACCATCGCCTCTGTTTTTTTCGTCATCGCTTCCATCACTGCTGCTTACGTCGCCGCCGCCTCCGTCGCAGCCGTCATCCCCGACGATAGTTCCTCCCCGGCGCCGTAAACCCCTTCCCTCCTCGTCATCTCGGCGAAAAACCAGAACCTAAGTTCAGGGGAGAAATTAGGGGAGAAATAATCTCCCCCCTCCCTCGCACGAAGATGATCTCGCACGTGCGATTTCGGACGTGCGAGATCATAAGGTAAAATAAAAAAAAAACTTTTTCCTCTGGAAAAAATTTAAAAATAAGTTTCTATAAACTTTTAGTGTCTCATTTTTTTAAAACATTTTTCTAATTGAAATTTTTTATTAAAAATCATATAATTTTCTAAGTAAGATTTTCATACCAAGATGGGGTAGAAAACTGTATAGAAATTTTTTGAATAAGTATTTAACAGTTGATGCTGTAATACTTTTAGCATGAAGCAATTTTTATTGCAATTTTGTGTTTGATATTTTATTTAATTAAAAATTTATTAATTTTTATTTATTTCCCTAGAAGAGACAATAAAAGGTCCATTTAACTTTCCTAAGAAATTTTTAAAATATTTCTTGTAATTTTCTAATAAGTCACTAATAGTAATAAGATTTTATTTAAAAGTTTTTTTGGGAATATGTATCATAGGAAAAATAGTTTTAGTTTTTCCTAGAATATAAATTTTCATCTAGGGGCACTAAGAAGGCCATAATAAATTATGGCCAGATTCAAAAATTACATAACAAGCTAGACAACAATTGGAGTAAAAAATATTAATATTGGTGCATTTTAATCCATTATTGAAATTCAATCCCGAACCTCCCCTATCATTATATTTTTTTTAAATGTATGCATAATTTTATATATAATTTATTCAAAGCCACCCCTACGTGCGAGATCATAAACAAGGAAAAAAAAACTCTTTGTCCCTTCCTCATGACTCTTAAAGAAATTGAAAAGATATTTTAGTAGAAATACGTTTCTAGAGACTATTAGTGGTTTTTTCAATAAATGTTGAAAAGACATTTTTAGTAGAAATATAGGGACCATTAGTGCCTCATGTTTTTTCAAAATATTTTTCTAAATATAAATTCTTTTCAAAAAATCATATAATTTTCTAAGTAAGATTTTCTTGCCAAGATGGGTTAGAAAACCATATAGAAAAATTTTGAATAAGTATTTGACAATTAATGATATAATACTTTGAGCATGAGGCAATTTTCATAGCAATTTTGTGTTTGACATTTTATGTGATTAAAAATTTATCGATAAGTATAATAATATATTAGATTAATTATTTATTTTTATTTATTTCCTTAGAAAAGGCAATAAGAGGTCCATTTAACTTTCCTAAGAAAAATTTAAAATATTTCTTGTAATTTTCTAGTAAGTCTGTAATAGTAATAGGATTTTATTTAAAGGATTTATAGTTTTTATTTGGGTGATTGTAAATTGATAGTGATATTTCAATTAATTTTGTTGTGTTTGATTATTGTATGGAGTTTATTTATAATGTTATGCAGTGTATGGAGTGTTTAGACTATTTTATGGAGTGTATAAAAAATTTCATGGAGTATATATGGAATGTATAGACAATTTTATGGAGTGTTTATGGAGTGTTTATACAGGTATTATGTATATTGATTATGCCCAATTTTAAGTAGAGGTCATGCCGAATTTTATACAAGTATTATATATATAGATTATGCTCAATTTTAAGTAGAGGTTATGCCCAATCTTATACACGTATTATATATATAAGTTATGCCCAATTTTATGTAGAGGTCATGCCCAATTTTATGTAAAATGTATGCATAATTTTATATACATTTTATTCAATATATATTTTTGAAAAGTTTTAAATGTATGTTGAGGCTCGATCTCGGCTCGAAGCTCGGCACAAAATATTTAAATCAAGCTCGGCTCGAACATAAGCAGGTTCGGGCTCGGCTCGGCTCGATGCCACCCCTAGTTGTAGATGGGTGTTTTCTATAAAACATTACTCGGATGGATCGGTTGCTCGTCTTAAAGCTCGACTCATTACTAAAGGTTATACTCAGTGCTATGGGATAGATTATGAGGAGACCTTCTCTCCTGTTGCGAAATTGAATTCAGTACGTATCATCTTATCTATTGTTGGTAACTCATCATGGCCCGTATATGAATTGGATGTCAAAAATGCCTTTTTAAATGGTGGTATACGTGAGAAAATTTATATGGTTCAACCACCTGGTTATGTTGTCGAGGGGAGTCGGTATGTCGGTTAAAAAAATCTTTATATGGGCTTAAACAGTCCCCTCAGGCTTGGTTTGATAAATTTAGTCAAATACTTCTACGGTTTGGTTTTCATCGGTGCTCGATCGATCATTCAGTATATTTTAAAGATACTGTCAAGGGTAAATATTATTGGCTATATATGTTGATGATATTATCTTAACCGGTGATGATACTCAGAACATACAAGAAGTGAAGAATATAATATGTCAAGAATTCAAGACTAAAGATTTGGGTATGATTAAATATTTTTTGGGCATAGAAGTTCTTAAATCCAAGCATGGGATAATAATGTTTCAGTGAAAATATATCTTGGATCTCCTTGAAGAAACAGGAATGAAGGGTTGTCGACCAGTTGACACTCTAATGGATACAAATGTAAAATTGTGTGTCATGACTAGAAAAGATATTGATATCGGCAAATATCAAAGACTCGTGGGAAAATTGATCTATCTCATGGTAACTGGACCAGACATATCATATGATGTAAGTGTGGTGAGTCAATTCATGCACAAACCACAAATTACCCATTGGCTGGCCTTAGAGAGAATATTACGATACCTAAAAGGAGCTCCGGAAAGAGGATTGCTGTATAAAAAACATGGGCACTTCAACATAGAAGGCTTCTCAGATGTAGATTGGGTTGTATCACCTGATGATAGGAAATCTACATCGAGATATTGTAGTCTTGTTAGATTGAACTTGGTTACATGGAAAAGAAACAAAATGTGGTTGCAAGATCTAGCACCGAAGCAGAATACAGAGTTATAACCCATACAATTAGTGAACTCTTGTCGATTAGGACCCTTCTTATCGAATTAGGATTTTATAAAAGAGGTTCCATGGGTCTGCATTGTGATAACCAAGCAGCCATTCATATTACTTCAAATCCAGTCTTCTATGAAAGAACTAAACATATTGAGGTGGATTGTCACTTTATACAGGAGAAGTTTCAAGTAGGAATGATCTCCCTCAAACATGTTTCATCTGAAGAGCAAGTAACTGATATTTTCAGTAAACCCGTTACATCTAAAATTCTATCTTTTATATGTGGCAAACGTGGTATTTATGATGTCTTTTCTCCTTTAACTTGAGGGGGAGAGTTGGAAGATGAGCTCAAGCCCACAAGCTCAAGACGAGAAGCCCACACGTCAAAGGAGTGACATATGTGTAAAATATGATATTTTCCATAAAGATGGCATAGAAGTGTAAATATGTGTTCCTTTTATGTGTTTTGTTTTATCAAGTTGTAGCCCTAAGGGCATTGTAAAACTATAAATAAAGATATTGACTAAGAGGTAGAGCATTGAAGCCCTTTCCTCTTCTTCCACAAATTTGTCCAACCTTCCTCTTTCTTATTTGTCGCAAACCCTTATTCCCTTAATCCAAACTCTCTCCTTCTACGTTTTTCTTCTTCTCTTCTCCTGTCTCTCTCTCTTCTTCTTCTTCTTCTTCTTCCTCGTTGATCAAAATTTTTTTCTCATGGGATTCTAAATTCTACAATTTTCAAGACTCCATGGATTAGCTCATGGAGAAAAAGGGAGATGACATATTTGGGAAAAAACAAAAGGAAAATAAGAGGTGATGGACTTATGTCCTATCCCTCCCCACAAGGCTCAATTTACAGATGAATAAGATTTTAATATTATAATAATATAATTGAAACTTAAACTAATTACATGCCACCACTGTGTATGTATAAGGGCCTTATCTTTGATATGTGGGCTTGAGCCCATCTTCTTTCTCTTGGATGTGTGGGCCTTCCTTGGTCTTGTGGATTTGAACCCATCATCCACACACTTGGACATGTGGGCCTTCCTTGTTCATGTAGGTATGCACCCTTCTTCCAAAAAATTATGAATCAACAAAATGTCAAATTTGAAAATCAAAGCTCAAGTTCTCTTGCTAGATAGTGTAAAATTTGACAACCAAAAAGATTGATTCCAACACTAGTAAAATAAATAAAATATATCAAATTAAGAGCACTAGTGTACTTAACTTTTTAAGATGGATTTGAGCTTCTAATCTCCAAATCGTCCTCCCAAATGATTTTAGAGTATAAGATTTCTTTGGTAAGGTCATGGTTATAGTGGCATGTTTCCATAAAAGACAAATAAGGTGAAAAGTCGCATAGATAAGTTAATTTTGACATTAAAAAAAGTAGCCGATTGTGCATGATAGAGTCCTTTTAACTTGTCCTATAGCAAAAATTGATAAAAATTAAGCTAAAAAGTTAAGAATTTTTTTTATTTATTTTTTGAGTTGTAGATCACAATGGTAGGTTTTTACATGGTTTGACAACTTAATGAATACATATTAAAGATTGGAAGATTCCCTTTGCACTCTCTATGCACACTTTATTCCAAGAAGAGATCTTGTTCCGGCGACAAGTTTTGCTTGATAAAATATTCTATACTAGAAACTTACTATTGCTAAACTTTTTTCCAATAACCAACCTTGTTTGATCAACTTCCTTCAAATAGCTCGCTGAAGCCAAATCATGTTCGAACAACTTCCGTCTAGTAGCCTTCTAATGCCAAATCTTGTTTGAACAACTTGCTAATTTGTTCGAATAATTTTTTTCCATATCCATCTTTGGTTATTTCTCATTTGATCAACACCTTTTTTGTTTGAACAACTTGTCTCCAATATGTCTTCTATCATTTCTTGTGAGGATGATTAGCTTTGTTGAACAACATGTGTTTTAAGGCCTCATATTGATTTAAAATTTTGTTCACCAACACATGATTAGTTTCATTTTGTTAGAAGATGTGCTCAAGCTCATAGGAGTATGGTGAAGGCCTACGTGTCCAAGAGGAGTGGATTGATAGTAAAAAAGGTGTCATCTCATAAAGATGACACAAAGGTGTAATTAGTCAAAGAGAACATGTCTACTTATGTCTTTTCTCATGTAAAATTGTAGCCTTAAAGACATTATAGAAATTGTAATATCCTTTCAAAAACTATAAGTAAATACCCTTGGCTTGGGGTGAAGCATCATGTCTTTCTCCCCTTCTCTCAATTCATCCAAGCTCTCTTAACCAAAATGCTCTATCTCTTTTCTCTCTTTCTCCTTTACTTACCCGTGCTCACTTTTCTCATTCTCTTCTTCTTTCCTTCTCTCGAGGTTCTAATCATGAGGTCATAAATTCAACACATTTGTTTGTTATCATCACAACCAGATGGAGTACTACTGAGGATCTTGAAACAACACCTATCCAACATAACTATGAAAAAAAAAGAGAATAGATTTGTGATGTGATTGAGGAGATGAGATTGTGTTCATTACAAAACCTCTATTTCTAATATCATATTATTAGTTTTGAAAAAATTACTCCACTCAAATTTTAAAATATAAATAGTAAACATGAAAAAATTAGTTTTTAACAATTAAGAACCACTCAAAGAGTTAAAATAAGAAAGAAAGCAAAATAACCGAAACCTATTTAGAGTCCTTATCTTATTAATAAGCTTCTCCGTATTGTAGAAATCAAACCAGTTTTTAATAAAGTTTCTCTCTTCTCCTTCGGTCCATAGAGTAGGTTTTTTTTTTTTTTCTTGATCGATCAAGGTTTCATTTTGTTTTGCTCTTATGTTTCAAGATTAGGCCATGTACTAGGACCAAACCACATCGTCATCGACCGCAGGTTTTTCGATCCTAAAGTATGATGTGAGTTGCTACTTATCGTATGATATGAAGTAAACTTTCACGATGGAAAGAGGATTTGGCCTTTTGTGTATATCTACAAGTCTTTATCTTAACTTAATGTATGAGTTGTACATGTTGTTGAAGCCATAGTATTATGGGAATTAGGAGATGTGATCTATGCTATCGCTTGGCCAGTTGTGCATGGAGCCATGTCTCATTATAAATAGGTTTCATTTACTCTTTAGTCACAAGTGATCTGATTTCTCTAAAGCTTTCCCACGTACGTTTCATGTAAATTATTAACAAACCAAAAACCCTAATTGCCCTGACCATGTGAGTTCCGAGTTGATGCCTCGATGAGTCTGAGACTGCGTCGCAGATTGCAATGCAAATGTCGCCATCCTCATGTAGGGAAACCCCGAAGCCCAATAAAAAAGGGGTTGATTTGACGAGACGTTCTCCACGCCTGAGTGGTAGGTCCCATCATGCTATGATTCGTGGGAGTGGAGTTGACTACCCAGCAGCTGGCCTCCTCCACCTTCCTCTCCTTACCTTTCCTTTCCAAAAGGCTTTATTCACGGGCGCCTACCAGTTTAATTTGCTTTCTCTTTACGTTTTCTCTTCATCGATCCACAAACTTCTACTGCTCAGACTGATAGTAGCAGTGGCAGGAGCAACAGCATCTGTTGTTTTCTTCTTCTGCGATCTCTGGTTTTTTTCTTTTTTCTTTTTCGTTAAGAACTTAAAAAGCTAAAAAAGCTAGAATCGATCGTCCACGAAGGAACTCCGGAAAGAAAAAAGGATTAAGAAAAAAGATGATAATATTTGCATGCAAAGACAGGTCTCTGGCATTACCAACTAAAATCCTGAAAACTTTTATGCTTTTGCAGTCTTTTTTGGGGATCCTTCACTTCGAAGGGAAAACACAGTGCAGATTGCTTCGCTTCCCAAGTCCATGATCTGTAAAATTCATTTCCTTCCCTTTAACTTACTTTGTAGCAGAAAACTGTAAAGCTTTCTTGTCTCAACATGGTCGTACGTTTTGATTGCCATGAGCCATGCAACGCTTTCCGAGTTTTGATTCCAGTGCATCGACTGTCAATCTAATCGAAACTTCAACTCAAATTCAATCATCGTACACCCATCTCATATCCAAGTCTCCACTCCATAACAGTATTTCACCCCTCCAAGGAAAAAAAAATCCAAAAGAGTAAAACCCCAGATTCCAGAAGGCAGGAGAAGACAAAACTGAGAGAAGACGAGCACAAACAAGATCAGTCTGTAACCCTAATCTGCAGGGAGAGAGAGAGAGAGAGAAGGGGGGATGAAGAGAAAACTAGTGGGTCTGCGATGGAGGCAGAAGGAATGAGTGAGGTCAGAGGAGGGTGTGGCAAGCGTGTCAGAGAATAGCTGGCACGTGAGAGTCAGTGCCACTGTCAACTCAGAAAACTGTCTGGATACCATCAGTGACCTCTCGACACGTGTGCAGAGAGGGTACGGATGCCGTTGGTGAGGGAGAATGAGTGTCCGAGAACGGACGGAAGGATAGGAGACAGCACATCAAGTGGGGCTCACACTTCACTGACTCTTCTTGCCGTCATGCGTCACCTCATCTGCTTCTCCCCCAATGCCCGCCGTATATACGGCCTCCGTACCGTATTCATACAATAAATACGAAATATACGTACGGGAAAAAACGAAAATTACCTTAAATCGGGTTTAGGGTTTAGTATCATTCCCATCACCTCCATTACGTTGTGCAAGACAGTCGAGCGACAAGAACCGGAGAAGTGGTTGTGAAAGGTGGGTCTTATGAATCATCTAATTGGGCAATCATGGATTTGACAAGTGGAAGCGGAGGTGCGGGTTCCGATTTTCGGGTTTGTTTCTTCCAGATTGGAGCTTTGCCCATTTCAGCTCTTGTAATCATTTTTTCAAAACCCACAACCTGGTTTGAGTCGTCAAATCAGAGACTTATCCGAGACCCATGGCTAATGCTTCTGCCGACCACATTTATTGTGTCTGGATGGAGCTTCCCACTAGTCCGATTCTTAATAATTGAAACCCTTTGTCAGAACTGCTTTTATGGGATTAGTATAACTCGACTAGACATGAGCAAGTTCAGAGGTTTGCAGACTTTGTCTACTCCCTCTTCAGTCTCGACATCGTCTTGTTTAATGTTTATGCAAAAGGGTTCATCCCTGATCTGGAGTTTTCTCACTCTGGAACTTGACAGGAGTTGTTCCAATTCGCTGGCTTCGTGCCTGGCCGGAATATTTCACAGCTAACGGGGAGAAAGCAGGTTAGTTTGTGAGTGGACTAGAGGGTTACTTTGGCATTTGCCGGATCAAAACAGTGGCATGCACATAACCAAATGCATCAAAGTAATGGAAAATATCCTGTCATGCGTCAGAGGAACAAGGAATAAAATAATGCTCTGCGTCTGGGCTTCTTTGGTTAGGGGAACTTGCTCCGGGATGAATTGAGGATCCAAGGCTGTCCAAATTAGGAGATTTACTTTTGTTGTTGTCGCCCACTAATCAATGCGTCTCTTCCTCTTTCACTGTGTACGGTGTCTGTAATCCTCCATTGATTTTCTCTGATTCCACCCCGCAACATAGCAACAGCAGCGACAAACGCATAATTGTTTTTCACAAAGAGTAGAAATATTTATTAAGAAGAGGAAGAAGATTCATATACGGAAAGGGAAAGTGGGTCCTTATTAGCCGAGAGAATAATAATTACAGAAAAGTAAAAGATGACGAGCCACAAATGATCTCTCTCCACTCACATTCAATGCCATTATGACAGAGTTGCCCTAATCGGTGGAGGTCAAAGATGATGAAAGTGGATTTTGCAAGAATCCATTTCCCTTCTTGTCTCTGGCGAGTGGCTTTGTCTTTGCTCTCTTTAGAGCTGTTACTCCTTCCCGACAACTCCAATCAATATCCATAGACTCCACAGACTACTAACTATAGTTTCCAAGAGGTTTCAGAAAAATAAAAGTTTCTGGTGGTTTCACATTTTCCGTTTCCACACGAATTTCTTTTCAGATTCTCCATCTCTGCTAAAAGACTTTCAGGTGGTTATTCTATAATTGAAATATACAGATTTTAACATTTTTGTTGCAAAAGAGAGAGAGAGAGAAAGAGAGAAGGGAAAGCAGACCGGTGTCATAAACCAACAGAAACCGATGGACGAAAAGTGTTCGCAGTGATCGATCGTCATCCCCATCCGTCACTGCCCAACCATTATTTTAAAAGTTTAAAATATCCTTCTTATTCAACAAAAGAGATGATGATTTCGGGTTTATTCAGCAATAAAAAGTCCAGTAATCAAGCACTCGACGTGAGTGGCCAATAAACCTATGCTTTGAAAACCACGCAAGGTAATAATCCTCCACAACGCACACAGAAACACGTTGAAAATCTATTGCACTCCTTTCCCATCCCATCTTTCCTGCTTCCATCCCATTCCCAAAATATACTCAGAGCTTGGCGTACGGCAAACAAGCCTGTGACGGCCTTCCATCCCCGTTTTAAGTAATCCGTAAACAAAACTCAGCCCGGCGGGTGGCCACAGCAGTAGAATCTATGACTGGGGAGAAGCATTGGACACTGCGTGAACTGCTGCAGCCTTGCTGGAGAGAATCAAGACACTCATTTCCTGCATCGATCGTGTCTAATTTAAATGGTAAATCAAGGTATCTGGGTTCTTTAATGCACTACAAAACAATTTGCCGCCCCGCCCATTCACTCGGTTTTCCCGTTATAGGGTCATCCGATTAAAGGACACTTCTTGTCTTTTGCGCCACTAATAATTCCCTATAAAACAAAGCCTTGGTCGTCTGCATATATGATAAAGAACACATTAAACGGAGACCTTCGTTGTTTATTTACTGAAACTAATGGCAAAAAAGAAAAAAAAGCCTGCGATTTTTCTCCGTTCTGAGAAAAATCCACGACCCACTTGGTGCCAATTGGCGTCCCTGCTTTGCCGCAAAGAGCCATATTTGCAGCACTCGCAAAGAAATACTGAACCCCAGTCTTGTCATCAATGGATCTTTCACGTCAAAATGGGTCTGACTGAGTTGAAAAAAACCCATAAATATCTAGCAAAGAGAGACTTCTGCTTTGGTGGATTACATGATGATTCCCTAATGAATGAGGATATGGTCACAAGCTGACTCGATTACACGGCCACGTAGAGGCCGTTGACCTCTCTGCCTCCACAAACCTCTAACATGATTCATCCCACTTAAATGGAAAATGCTCGGGAAGATTTATAGCTCTCTGCCAGAAGGAAGAAGCCTGTAGAATGCTTTCAAGAAGAGACCTCACTACGCATCACCCTATGATAAGATTCAAAGAGAAGAAGGGTTTTGGCCTTACCGAGTCATCATATTAAGCACATAAAACGCCATACAAGAATCAGAAATACTTTTAGGGAACAATACACACCATGCAAAACCTAGTTACAGACAGGAGCATTTAGCAAATTAATGAACCCATTTTTGTTTTTGTCGAAGGGTACATTGATTGAGAGAAGTTCAGTGCAGTTTTGGGCTTAGACTGATTATCAGCAGGACCAGAAAACTTCAATGATGGTGTAGAATTTGTGGCCAAATCACACTGGTAATATATTACCAGTAATGTCTGACTATATTTTTATATCATAAGTTGCCTGTGTTCAGGGAAGAGACATGAGAAACAGAGGAAAGAGATTTATTTCTGTGGTATGTTTGTAAATGGTTTATACCATTTGTGTAGACTACAAGAAGGAACTTAGGTTTCTTAATCAGAGGATCTTATTCTTAAATTAAGGCAATCAGTGGTAATGATGATTGTGAAATATGTTTTAGAACTGGTTCAGTGCCCTGTATTGGGTTTTGATTCCATGAGGACTCATCAACTCCTCTTTCAAATGAATCTCCAATGGGAGACTGTAAATGGATTTAAATGAGACTTATTTATATTCACAGGAGATTCATTTGAATCCATTAACAAGACTTCATTAAAGGAAGACTTACGAGTCTTCATAAAATACAGTTTCCTTTATGTGTAGTGGAGGGTAATCAATATTGCCAATCAGTTATTGATTGACATTGACGTTCCCATTAAAACTATAAACTGCTTGACGTCAACCTGTAAAAGAGTTCTGGATATTTCAATTGCTTTCCCTTGCAGTGTGCAAGGAATTGGGGAGGCAAAGATGTAAGCAGTTCCATCTCTCCAGTACAGCAGACCAAGCCTCTGAAAGGGGAAGCGGTTAACAGTGGAAATGATCCCAGAAGAGATAGTAGCAGAAGGTGAAGTCACTTCAGGTAAAAGACACAGTTGCATAAGCTTTACGATTAATGAACTCTCTTCCCCCACATTAAATGGTAGACAAGCGGCTGTAAATTTGGAACTACTAGCAGCTCCACTGAAACAACAATTAGTACAAATTAAAAGAATTCAATGAGATTGATCATCTGTGAAAGTAGAGCTTTCCCATCTCCGAAAACGGAAAAATGGAAAGTCTACTTGTTTTTGCTTTATACAAATCGAAAACTTTTACTAGTTTCGAATATAGCTGCTTACAGATGGAGGTAATGTTTTCTTTTTCTAATTTTTTTATTTCGTTTTGCCTGTTCTGATGTGACTTTTCCCCCTTCATTGCATATGTTACTGCAACCAAACTCTGGTACTGATTCAGAAGCTTGGAGATTAAAGAGATGAATTATGATGCAGTTATGAAGTGCTCGGGAGACTTTGGTTTGATTCCAATAGATACTGATAGAGGTTGGGCCAGACGATGAGGTGATGAGACTCTTTTTAAGAGGCATTTATGACACATTCAGGGAACTGACAGAAATGATGCTCGGGTCTCCAGAGAAAACCATTCTGGCATTTTCCACTTTGAACTGAAAGAAAAAAGAGTGCAGAAATCATGGCATTTAATAAGAGTAGAATCAAGAAGTCTTGCTTTTTAGAGTAGGTTTAGTTATCTTGGGTAAAACAGTTTGGTTTTTTACCTGCAAGAACTGAGTTCCTGGGAAGTCTGAGGTGCATGACAGGAAGATCTATTAATTATAAGCAGAATTATTTTCTAGATTGATTGAATTGATGTGAAGTTGAAAGGGATGATTTTGTTCTTCCCTAAAGTTCTGAATACTCTTTTGTTTAGGGAGAATGTAACAAGAAAATGACTAATAAACTACCTCTTATAATGGAATTCCAAACCCTAATAGTCTCTAATACCACTTTCTTTTTCACAATATTTTGATTCTCAGGCTTAAGTTTAAAATTAGGTTTCAATAATTTAAACATCTCATTCTCGATTGCACTTTTCCTTTTCAACTTGGAAAGTTGCTTTATAATCCATGACTACCCTATCAACCATGGAAGAAACTTGCTGGAGGGGGAGATGAGGTAATGGTAGTACTGCATTTGGATGTTGCTATTTGGTTGGACTTGATTTTTTGGACAGTTGATGGTGATGTAGGTAGTGAGTTAGATCTATGCTGTGACTAAATTGACTTGTGATTGTCTTCTTCTTTGGACAGAGATAATTATATGCCAACACCAAAGAGAGATTTGTGGAGGTCTTATGCAAGAGGTGAGGAGCTGTGCCAGATGGACTCCGGTGGATGTTTCCGACTCAATCTTCGAATTTTTTTTTTCTTAAGTCAGGATTAGTGCAAATGAGATAGAGAAAATGACATTAGTGTAAATGTGACTAGACCATTGCACATAAGTCAAGTTTGCGACGAAGACTATGAACACCTAAACCTGTTCCTTGATAATCAAATCCAACCTTGTCCCAGGTTCATTCGGTCTTTGATGACTCGTGTTTAAGATACTAAAACATTTTTAATATAAATGTTATATCAATGTTTTCTCTAAAAGATAAAAGGCATATTATAAGCATCATTTAGTTTTTATATCTTTTAAAAATATATGACGGCTCTCCCCTCCCCTCAAACACCCAATTTTATGCTTATCATGTAAGCCTAAACATGAATTTCTAACAACATGAAATTCATCATATAATTTTGCAACTTCCAGAAGTTGAGACAACGATAATGAGAAAATCGTTTCTCATAATAAACGGTTAACATATCATTTATTAAATTAAAAACAAAACATAAGAAAAATATTATCCGATTAGGCATTAGGGTAATTCTTATCTGATAACGTGTTTACCATTTATTATATGGAAAAAAAATTGGATAAGGGTTAATATTCCATACCAGATTATATATAAGAATGTTTTGATAAATTTCATTAGAATGAAAAGTACATTATGAGAGAAAACAGGATTTAAGAGCTTATTTAGATTTTTTAATAATTTTTTACAAGAATATTATCCAAAGAAGAACTCCACAAGAATCAAATGCATTGAGACAGTGAGAACAACCCAGAGAAGAGGAAATAGAGAGAGCATTTAAGGTATTTACAGTAAAAAAAGAGAGAAGAGAAATGGAAAATGAGATGATCCTCCATGTACCCGACAGAATTTTAGTAGTCCGGGCACATAGCACAGTGAGGAGATACAGAAGTGTTCACCCATTGAATGTCAGCTACAGCATTAAGCTGTCACTAATAATTTTGTGATAAAGACTGGATGGATTCGTCCACGAAGGCCCTTCTACTCCTGCAAAAGCTGCTCATGTCTCCATCCCAGTTTCACCTGATCCTCCATTGCCAGAAAAGTTAGCACAGAGTCGTTTTCAGCCTCGGCACCACCGACTTGCAACTATCCAACTCCATTGAAAGCAATATAAAAAAAAAAAAAAAAAAGTCTTCGCAGCTACCTCTCCTTAATCCTTTGTTTTTCCCGTTAATGTCGATTCATCTATATGTATTATCCTTAAGAATCCCTTCCACGGATAAGAAGATAAAAAGAAAAGAAACATACAAGCTACAAAGAGACTAGCTTTTTTAAAAGCATACCAGAAACAAACACGAGCTGGAGCTGCCCACCTGCCTACTCCCGGCTGAGATGGACCCGGTCTCTAGCTGGTTCGGTTTCACATCGAACCGGGTCCCAGATGTGACCTGCACTTATCTTCATCTTCCCTCCCTGTCCTTGCTCCAAAACCCTAATTCTTGTTGCAGTCACCGGAGACGGAGAAGGGCCTCTGTTTTTTACTGACAGAAAGCACGTAAAAATATTGTATCTTCTCTCTTTTTTCCAGGGAGGGCCCTACCCACGTGTCTAGCTTCAACCAGGTGGGACCCCGAAAGTTCGGATGATCTCAGCTGTCTAATCTAAAAAGGCAGTGACGCTTTAGCCCTGATTCTTGATGAGATTAGAATTTGCATGGATCGGGAAGTTATTCACGTAAAGTTGATCGGACGGCTAAAACATCTCCACGGTTGATGGCCCACTTCATAATCTTGTTCCTTTTTGTTAAAAAATGTGCATGGATGGGATGCTTTTTACTTCCCACTTTGGGCTTTTTCTTTCTCTTCCGGTTATCGGATCCGATTTAAATGACTCGATTCCCACGGGTCAGATCGGACGGCGGAGATCAGGAGAGAAGGACGAATACGGTAGAATACCGTGTACGAATACCGTGTCATATCGGAGGGTTCAAATCATAAGACAGTGAGTGATGTGTCAACCGCTTCCAATCAAATCCTCGGGATATCTTCAGTAGCGAGCTACTCTGCCACGTGCAGCTGCACAGTCATCCGGACTCACGTGCGAGCTCTATATTTCAAAGGGAGGCGCGAGTTGCAAGGAGAGGGGGACAGAGAGAGACTGAGGGAGGGTGACCTCAGTGCCACCCGACACGCTCCCCGACGACCCGACGAGTCCACTCTTTTTTTTTGTTGGCCTCTTATCTATTCGAACCTACACTTCCGGGATATTTACGATCATGACATTCCATGCTTGAGTTTTAATTTCAAAATTAGGTGTTTTCGTAATATTTGGGAGAAGATCGGGTTGAATTTGAGAGGTCATATATTCCTTATCTCATTTTTTATTTATGATTATTTAAATAGGGCAGCCGCCCAGGCCAGCCACCCAAATTTCTCTCTCTCTAAACGGAAGCGGAAGAGAAAAAAAGAAAAAGAAAAAAAAAATCTCAGAACTCGAACAAAGCCTAGATAGAAGAAACGCAACAGTGGCATTTGCAGAAGGATACGGAGAAAGCACGATGAGAAGGGGATTCTGGCTTCACCATCTCTTCCTGTTTCGCTTTCTGTTAACTTTCTGCATCTACTCCCGTTAACCCATCCGAGATTTGGAAGCACACAAGGAAAAAAGAAAACCCATCTTCTTCTCCTTCCTCGTTTCTCTTTCTCTTATTCCGGATTCTGTAGAGGGCGCTCCTTTCATCAGCTTTGTCCTACATCATCATGAACAGCAGCCTTGAGGAGTCCTTCAAGTCCCTCTCCTTGGACTACCTCAATCTCTTGATCAATGGCCAGGCCTTCAGTGATGTCACTTTTAGTGTGGAGGGGCGGCTTGTCCACGCCCATCGATGCATCTTGGCCGCTCGCAGTCTCTTCTTCAGGAAGTTCTTCTGCGGGCCTGACCCTCAGCTTGGCGTCCTCTCCTCTCCCTCCCCCAATTCCCATGTCATCCCTGTCAATTCCGTCGGCTATGAGGTGTTTCTCCTCCTCCTCCAGTTCCTCTACAGTGGGCAAGTCTCAATTGTGCCTCAGAAGCACGAGCCCCGCCCTAATTGTTGCGAACGAGGCTGCTGGCACACCCATTGCACTTCCGCCGTTGATCTCGCCCTTGACACTCTCGCTGCCGCTAGATCTTTCGGGGTCGAACTGCTCGCTTTGCTTACTCAGGTTGTCTTATCATTCTTATTCTGACTCTCGCTTATTTTGTAATTTTCTCTTTCTGTCATCTCCTCCCATTATTCTTGTGCTGCTACCTTTTTTTTTTTTCTTCTTTTTTCTTCTTCTATATTCGCTGTTCCCAGAGCTAACAGTGGCTGTGTTGGTTGGTTTTGCTGTTGGTGCTTTTTTTTTTCTTTTTTTCTTGTTTATCCTTCATCCTCTTCGTGAAGGAAATCTAGGATTACTGTCACTAGATTTCCTTGTATACTTGAATTTCTAATTGGGGCCAATATTGATAATATGTGTCTTCTGCTACCTTTCTTACCTCTTCTCCTCTCTCTGTCTGCTGATTGTTCTCGGTCGGTAAATCCCTCTTCTAATTTAACTTGGTAGGAAGAAGAACCAGTGCCTCCTTTTTTTTCACCGAAAAAAAAAAGAACTTTCCTATCGAATATTGTTTGTCTGGGGAGTTTTGAAATTACTTCATCCTCGAAGCTGAAGATGGTTTAAAAGTTTGCTATCGTGCGGTTGTGTTTTTAGCTTTCTGAATGTGGTTTTCTTTTGCTTCTGCTTTCTCTAATGAAAACCGATTTATTCAGGGCTTCTGCTTTTTTTCTCTTTTTTTGAGAAATTTTCTTTCTTACGAAAAAAGAACAATGTGATTCGGATTCATGCATGCATGCAGTTGTTTTTTAGCTTCTTAAACAGGATTTCTTTTATTTCTGCTGCATAACATACACCAGTTTCCAGATATAGATCTCACGATCTTGTTCTATCTCCCAATATGGTAACTAATTCCAGACATCTTATAATATTCCAGTTTTTTTTTATTTTTTTTTATTTAGGTCTGTTGATAGGCAATCTTGCCCAAAATGATGCAAAAACAGGAATGTATCAATTGTTGAAATGTCGAGAAGCTTCACTGAAAACTTTCAACTGAGATGACATGATTATCCTCTCCTGTGCAGAAGCAATTGGCCAGCATAGTGGAGAAAGCGTCAATTGAGGACGTCATGAAAGTTTTAATGGCTTCTCGGAAGCAAGACATGCACCAACTCTGGAACATTTGCTCTCACCTGGTCGCCAAATCCGGCCTCCCCCCAGAAGTTCTGGCGAAGCATTTGCCCATCGACGTCGTCACCAAGATCGAAGAGCTCCGCCTCAAGTCCTCGCTCGCCCGCCGCTCGCTCATGCCCCACCACCATCATCGTCATCATCACCACCACGACATCGGTGGGCACGCCGATCTGGAAGACCAGAAGATTCGTCGAATGCAGAGGGCGCTCGACTCGTCCGACGTCGAGCTTGTCAAGCTCATGGTCATGGGGGAAGGGCTCAACCTCGATGAGGCCCTCGCCCTTCACTACGCCGTCAAGCAATGCAGCCGAGAGGTGGTGAAAGCGCTGCTGGAGCTCGGAGCAGCCGACGTCAATTACCCGGCGGGCCCCGCCGGCAAGACGCCGCTTCATCTAGCCGCCGAGATGGTATGTCCCGACATGGTGGCCGTCCTCCTCGACCACCACGCTGACCCCAATGTTCGGAGTGCCGACGGGGTGACGCCGCTCGATGTCCTGCGATCACTGACCTCCGATTTCCTCTTCAAGGGGGCTGTCCCTGGGCTTTCCCATATAGAACCCAACAAACTCAGGCTCTGCCTCGAACTCGTCCAGTCTGCCGCCCTAGTTCTCTCCCGCGAGGAAGGTGGAGCAAATGCTGGCCCTACTGCTATCTACCCGCCCATGAACACCGACCCCCATCCCAGCAGCAATTCCATGGTTAGCCTCAGTCTGGACTCTAGGATGGTCTATCTAAATCTCGGAGCGGCTGCACAGTTGGGTTGTAAAATGGATGGAGGTGGAGAAAGAACTAGTAGCAGTAACCAGAGGGATGCCATGAATCGGCATGGGTCTCATGGTGGCTGTGACCCGTCTATGTTTCCGCATGACTACTAGCTCCATCCAATGGGCTTATAGTTCAAGCTGCCATCAAAGATCAAACCGCCCCTGTGAAGAAGAAGGCAATACCATTATCAGCAAGTCTAGCTTATTCATGAAGCTGAGAAAGTCTTCTGTGTTTCCTTCTTTACGGTATCTGTTTTGTAGGAAAATGGGCCTTCCACACCAGAATGAGGTGATTGAAGAGCGCGACAGGTAGAATCTGAGTTGCTTTGGATCATCGAGGAGGAGATGCAGGTCAATCTTTTCGCCTGGCCTGTCACACCATTTCTTGTTTCTACTAGTCTGATATTTATTGCGACTGTATTTTCTTTCTTCCTCCTTTTGTCTTTCTCACCTACCATTTTGTTTATACTTTTCCACCGTTGCATCCTGTCCTACTAATGGAAGTAGAGCATGAGATCACGCCCATTAAAGGAGGTTTAATTTCTCCCCCTTCATTGTTCTTCTCTCCCATTGAGGCTTTATTTGAGTGAGGATATTCATCTTCTTAATGAATCAGATGAGCTGTCTTCTTCTCTAAACAAATCCCTCCTGTTTTTTATTTACTTCTCTCTTTCATTATGTCTCTTTGATGGAACATGACCATTTTTTGGATTGACATGTAATTTTGTACTGGAAAGAAATCATTTCCCTATGGACAAAGCAATCTCCTGTCTTCCATGATTGCAGCATGAGTGTGACTACACGACACCCATTTTGTTGGATATATCCTATTACAGATGCTCTCTTCGCGATCCACTTTTTTGTCTTCTCTTGTTTTCTGTTCCTATAATCCGTTTTTAAATTTACCTTACTGCAGCGCAAATTGCTGATCCTACTCTGGCTGGATCGTTAAGAGCTCCATTAGTTTGTCTATCTTCATATACATTGCTGCTGCAGATCTGTTAGAGGACTCGACATATGGTTTCTCAGTCTTCATATCTTCCTGCGACTTAATCGGATCTTAAAGGATCACTTTGTCTTTGCTCATCAGGGAAAAAAGAAAAATCTCAAAGCTTTTAAATCGTCTCAAACTTAGACTAAGAGATGCCACAAGAAATTCTAGGAGCAGAAGCAATTTCCCTTTTCTTGTCTGCAGTCCATAAGAAACATAATTCTGCACGGAGATTTCCTTGACAGATGGAACTTTTTATGTGATCAACTCTTTGGTTCTAAATTCTTGAAAATTAAGTGTTGAGGATGTTGTATCCATTTTCACCTCTACTTGAATGTTTGCACCCGGAAGCTGGCTAGATTCTGGTATAGATTATGAGAAGAATGCAGTGTCTGATGTTTTGCAGAGGTAGGAGGAACCTTCTTCCTTTGCCATTGACATTAGAGAGTGATTGATCAGATTGTCATGTCCTTCATAACAACAGATTTTAACCAGTAAACAGACATGTTCTTCCAATGGCATTGCTGCTTCACTGAATGTCTAACACTTCCAAAGAAATAATGCTCCTCTACAGAAATCTTTTGTTTTAGGCAACCCTAAATTCCATCTATTCTCAATCAAACTTTCACAGCTCTGTCCCCCTTTTTTTTGTTGTCTGCACAAGGGTTGGGAAGAATGCCTGGTGTGGTTGAACTTTTGCTCATTGTAGTTATTTTTTTTATTAGACTTCCAAGAATTGAGCTTGCAGTTTGGTAGTTTCTTCTATGCTTGGCACATGATTCTAAGATATTGTAACACTGAACACTGTTCATTTGATTTATAAGATGTTGAGATTTCATACTCGGCCTAGTCCTTTGGTTAAGTACGTTAGTCTTCCGCTCCATAATAGGCCGGTCTCTTGGGATATATTGGCTAGCGTACTTGTCCACAGGACCGAGCCGAGCGTGAAATCTCAACATAAGATGCATGTGGGTAATTCTTAACACATCACTTGTAGAAATCCTCAGGTTAGTTGAATGATTTCGACTACACAGACACTTATTGCTGAATTCAGTTTCATTATATTGTAACTTTCCTTGCTTTCCTTATTTCTTTTTCTGCTGTAATGTTATTCTCTATTTTAATGTTCAAGCATCAGCTATGATGTTAGGAACTAAACAGGTACTGTTTTGGTTTCAAGTAAATCAAATTCTCTAGTAAACTGCTGAAAATTTGTTAAAGAGAACACTTTGACTTGTACAATGACATTGTATTGGTCCATCATTGAATGATTATAGTTAACTCTTATTTGTTCAAGTTCCAGTAAGTTAGGCCTCATCTGTTTTCCTAATTAGCTTCTTGATTTAAATCTAATTGCTTCAATTTCCTTTTTCTATTCCAAACTCTCTTTTCCATTGTGTTTATGTCATCTGCTTCCTTTTTTCTTTTTAATGGCAATGAAGTAATGTCAGATAATAATGGAATAGATAGAAATATTTTGACATTCGTGACTCGGGAGACCTTTTCAAGAGTGAGAAAGTTTGGTGAACTCCCTCTGTCCTTTTCTCTGTCCGCAAATCTGTCCTCGAGTTGTTGCTAACAGTTCTATAGATGCAGTGGGGGTCCATTCTCCATTGAAGACCTTCCTGATGGTTCTTCTTTTGTCACTCATGAGAAAGAAAGAAAAATATGAGAGAAGACTGAATCTATACACTTTAAGTGTGCAAGAAAGTTTTAGAATACTATGCCCAGGATAACTAAATTAGTAATACTATGCCCTTCATGCATTCAAATGGACAATGCATATCTGAATAAGGGTTCGAAGAAGGCAGCTGGTTAGAGTAAGAAACATACTGTGTTTGTTCAACTACAGGTCCAAGCGTGAGTGGTTTCTTTTACTTCTTCTCAGTAGTTGACATTTTGGAACTGCTCAATGGATTTCAATGTTTTGGACTCGTTCTCTTCACTGACATTTACACAAACAGCTCCTTCCTAAGGTCAAACACATACTTTGGGCTTCTTCATGTAAAATGAAACACTGATCAGTGCTTTAACTGAGGTAGATGTGATGCAGAGGCAACAGATTTGGCAAAATGAAAGGCTTACCTACAGTGCAATGACCCAAAACGCTACTAACCTCTTCTTTCAGTAACATCGTTATAAATCGTCATGCATTGGTTGGTTTGAGCATCGCCTGTGTAGCTCTCTCATGCTGAGCCTGTAAGAAGCCATTGCCGCTCCAGACAAATCTGAGGCCTCAAGTTGTCACTTCTTGTCGAACGAAGTAGAACTTGATATTAATACATAAGCCTACAGTGTGGGAGACAAGGTCTTCTGCGAGTGCTCGCACATAATCCTTGACCATGTCAATTGCAATCTTGAAGATGATACTGGACTTTGACTGGTCGGTTCGATCCAGTTGAACAGGAACACGAGTCCTTAGTTTATAGGCTTCAGTAACTTGTTATCTTTAATGAACAGGACAATATTGCAGCCTGTAAGAACCGATTTAACTAGAGAACTGATTGGTTGGAACTGACTGTTCATCTCTTTTCTTGCCAAACTTTAAAACTCTAAGCTATCTTAAGGAAAAATGAAAAATACTGGAGAAAGGTATTATGCTCTTTTAATTTAACTTTGATGGTCAAGCTAAAAATAAGGTCCACTTAGTTTAGATGGACTTATGTCCATATTCCTTTTTTCCTTATCTTCATTAATTCATTGACTAAGCCAAGTATGTGAATGTTAAGTACATCAAATCTTTGAATTATGTTTTTTTATAATGCTGAATTTCAGTTGTAGTCCTTTGATATGATAGAACCCTCTTGTAAAGATTCTATTTCTCAAGCAAAACAATTAGGAGTTGAGAGAAGAAGATAAAGAAAGCTGAAGTAAGGGAGGGAGGAAGAGAAAGAGAGAAAGAGAGTGAGATCTCAAGGGAAAAGAGAGAAGAAGAAGAAGAAATAAGAAGGAGAATAAGAGTTATGGGACGAGTAAGTGAGAGAGAGAGAGAGAAGAAAAAATTAATACAAAAAGAAGGGTTTGCACCCCCTCATGATGAATCCCCACATTGTCCCTTAAGACTCCCTTAATTCCTAATTAAATAAATAAACAACTCCTAATACAAAAATTATGAACTTTATCATTCCACCCCATAAAATACCAACCTTGGAAGTGATGAGTCATTTTCTTCCTCAAGAAGATACTTATGAAGCCTTTTGCAAGGGTGACCTAGAACAAACTTCTCATCACAATGGAAGCATAAACATTTGCTTTCTCTCATCTCCATCTCTTCAAGAGAGAGCTTCTTGAATGGTTTTCGAGGGAAACTCCCCTTGGATAGGACAACTGTGTCGGCTATCGTGGGAGTAGGAGAGTGTAATGGTCGGATAGGAGATTCTTTGGTTAGAGATTGTAGTAGTGACAATTTTTATAGTGGATAGGAGATTCATTTCCAATCATAGTGGCTCTAGTCATAAAACAGTAATATCTGAGAGGGAGTTTTAAAAAATTGTATAGATCTTTGCTATGTTGGATGTGATTGGTTACAAGTACTAATAAAATTACTAGTTTTTGCTTTGAGGGGAGATCACAAGAGGCTTTTTGACCTAGGTCTCCTTTATGGTGTTTCTTTCTTGTTTGCTTTGATTGCCTATTCTTCCATGTTGTCATCCCCGAGAAATTTAGCCTTTGGTTCACCATTAGAAAACACCCCCACAAATTTCTTTGAGGTCATATATGATCTATTGTAGTTAATCCTTTGGTCCAATTTGTTTTATGATTCTATGATTGCGGTCTCCCCTAGAATTTCCAAAAGAAAATGGTCATTTTTTAATTCTCCAAAAGTTTCAATTTTTTTTTAGGTTGTTAATCCTCTTATTTTGTCAATTCATCATCTTTTATATTTTTTTATCATTTCGGACCAATGCATATAGACCCATTACATGCAAAGTGCAGGAATGTGTCCAATATCCAACTTGAATCAAGTTTTTTTATTTACCCAAGTGGTATTTTTTCTGAATAACCCTTAAAATAGTAATTAGTTTTATTTTCATGCCCTAAAACTGAGCCCTTTTTCCACCATTAAAATTGAGCCTCTATCATGGAAGAACAATAAAGAATCAATCTCCTTGTAATGAGGAAAAGAAGAAGGATCTATCCCTGCATTTGCCAAAAGCTCTTGTATATGAGAATCGTGTTCATAAGGTGTCTTGTTCTCTCAAAATAATAAGGGAAGAGGTGAAGCATGTGATGTTACCAACGAGGATTCATGCTTTTTGGTTAGACTGTCTGCTACATGGTTTTCTACTCTCTTTTGATATACAATTTCAAAATCATACCCCATGAGTTTCACAATCCACTGCTGTTGAATCGGTATAGTAATCCGTTGTTGGAGTAAAAAATTTAGAGGAGAGTGATCAGTCCAAACAGCTAGCGGGGATGGTTAATGCCACAAAATAGATGTGTATTCAGAATTGTCAGAGAAATTACAGATATGAATAGAGGAGGAATGTTTGTGAAAAAAGATAGTTCTCGGTTGAAGAAGGCTGGAGTGGACAGTTGTGGCGGGGGGGGGGGGGGGGGGGGGGGGGGGGGGTGGGGAATTGTCATGGGCGACGAGAACATGGAATGGATGGGGTGCATGGGCAAGGAAAATGGGGAGTTGAAGCAACTAGCATGGGAAGATGACCTCTCTTTGACAGTCTGCAATAATGTTGAAATTGATCCATCCTTGCACAAAGGGTTGACCAATTTTCTAAATTGATTTTTGGTTGTGGATGAAACAACAATTAGTGTTAAGTTGTAGAGTCTAATTAATACCTTACGCAGAGTCGGCACACAGATCGACCTTCGGGTAAGGTTGTCGTGGGGGTTGGAGCCCCTGAAAGGTCTACGATATATTGATTGTTGTTTCATTAAGGGTAGTTTGGGGATTTCACACTTGTATTTCGGTTGCCCTAGTTTTCTTTTTATATTTGGGGGCGCTAGCTATTAAGGTTATCAACAAGGATCATCAATTGTTGTAGAGAGAGGTTAGAGAAAAATACTTGATTGTGTGCAATTTCTCTTATAAACAATTTCATCACCATAGTTAATTATTGCAGTGACGGAAGACAGGATGTAGTCTCTCCTTGGGGCAAACCTGTATAAATCTTGTGTTTTTCGTATTTGATTATTTCTTCTTTTGCGAGTATTATTGCTTTCATTAATATTGAATTAAGGTGTCTAATTCCTAACAATTAGATGACTATGAGTTAGAGTAAGGTCAAATGCCTATTTATTGTGATACCATGAGTTCAATTTGCTTAAGTAAGAATCCTATTCACCATTCTCAATTGAAACATTTTGAGATAAGACATCACTTCAAACGAGAGTTGGTTTAAACCAAGGTGATAAAAGTTAAATTTGAAATTCAATCGATGCACATTTTGACAAAGTCGTAGGGATTCAATCGATCCGCTAAGCTACAGAGGTTAATTAGGTATGAGCAATCCTCCTTAGTTCAATTGGATGATTTTTCATAGATCTAGGATATCGCATTAATTTTAAGATTGAAATGTGAAACAAGGAGAAAAATCCCAATTTGGACATCTAATTCCTAACAATTAGGATACAACAACCTCTTGTTCTTGCTCCTTTTCCATCGCCCTTGTGTTCACCATGGTTGGAGCTAAACGTTCTGAAGATAGGTACTTTGATATCCGTGTTAAGAGCCTCCTATTTCACTTCAGTTTGTGAGAATAGAAGATTGAATATGAGGGAGAGAGAGAAGGGAGATCGAGAGTAGTGGAAGGAGGAGAAAATAGAGAACAAAAAGGAGAGGAAATAGAGAAGAGTAGGAGACAAAAGGGAGAGGGAGACAAGAGCGTAGACTGTCCAAATGTGCCCCTTTCAAGCATTTCTCATTACTTCAGATTTTCCTTATCACATCCTAAGCTTAGCTTTGACCAAGATAAGCTATCTATGCTTACACTTAATAAACGGAAAATACATTATTATAAAAAGGAAAACACATTATTATAGAAATAATACGAATCATAACAGGCTAAAAGTGAATTTTCTTCTCCCATATTTGTTTTGTACAAGTTGAGCCTCTTAAAAAAAGGAGGGATTCCCAACTTAAGGGGGAGAAGTAGAAGAATAAATATAAAAAAAGAGGAATTGAGGAACCTAGTATGAAGAATTCTACGACTTATGGTTGTATTCGATGTCATGCAAATAGGAATCAACGACAAGAGTATTAACAACAAAAAACTCATGCCATCGTTAATAACCTTACCAACAAAAAGGAAAAAAACAATGATAGAAAATTATATTGTCGATAATACTTCAATATAGGCAGATATAACCTCAAACATTGTTTCATCATTACATGTTTTTTGCAAGCGGCACGAAAAACCCACGACGATTAAACATTTAAACGATGAAAATTAGGTTTTGTCGGTGTTGACATCTTCTAATGATGAAGATAACATTTCATTGTTAATGATTAGTATCTTCAACAATGAATCGATTTTTGTCATTATAAGCCATTGTAACAATGAAGTCATGCTCACCATAAAGTTTGTTGGAGTAGTTTTTCAGATGAACTCATCCTCTATACGAAGTGCTACTTTTTCCTTACACTTACATATGAAGGAGTTAATATTGCAAACTAATTTTGATCTTTATTCAGGTGAGTAATCAGACACAAAATAACCTTTTCACATCCATTTCTTATTATAATCTTATAAGAGAAAACATGCAAATCCTAATTTTGGTAAAGAGTCAATGCACTATCAGGCTTGAAGGCCTGAGTTGACCTGAATGCATGACATTCTTGGAAACACATTCTTGAGCTACCAGCACATTGCAATGGTAATATTTACTAGTTTTTCCCAAATTAATGGGAACTCTTTGACTTTTTTATATGCAGGACGGGTCGAATATACGAAATACCCATTAGGGTGCAAAAGATAATCCATTTCTTTGAAAAAAAATACCATCTGCAACAAACAAGAGGAATTCTCAAGCAAAAATAATGATTTTTTGCATGCACAAAATCACTTCAGCTTACAGTGTAAGCAACCATGCTTCAAAACTGGGAGATGTGCAATGGAAACACAAGCTCTAGCTGAAAGCACATGCTTGAGAAGACTTTCATACAGGTGATGATGAGTGGTTCACAAAAGCAAGTTCATTCTGTCATGGATATAATATATCAAACAGTAAAGTCCTTAATAAATAAATAAAACTCTACAAAAAAGAAGAAGCATATTCAGTAACTCTCCCAAGCTCAAAGCTTGATGCAAGCAAAACATAGCCAGTCTACAGAATTCATCATGAGAATCGCAAAGATGGTGCTGTGCAGAACAAATGAAGAATATGAATGATGTTTTATGATACAAATAACACTAGAACTAAACACTTGCTTAAATCTGGTAATGACTGAGTTGATTAAATGATAGTATTCAAGGAGCATTATGCAGAATATACAGCATGAACCCTCTAAATTATACTGCTCTATCAATGATTCATTGTTGATACAGTTTCCTTTTTTTAAGTTAATATTATGCTCTTCATATTGTGAAGACAGACATCTGGGCTCGAAAACCAAATTTTTGTGCAAAGAGTTGATTGAGAATTATTCTTGTGGCATAAAAAACAAAAGACTCATTGAGACTGGCAAACTTTACCATTCTCATGCCAATCGGCCTGACAACAAGAACAATGAACCATTTCAAAGGAGTTTGAAGGATAGGGTAGCTGTTTTATAGCTAAGGCTGATATCATTGCACCAATTCCTCTCTCCAAAGCAAATTGAATCTGTTTCTCATGTCCATCCTTGGGAGCAAAGGACAAAGTTTGAATATTGAGTGGAAGTAAATACGCAGCAAAACGAGCAACCCCACATCCAACTTCCAGCACTTGCGATACCCCAGCTGAAACCAGATCACCTGTCACATTAGTGGTCATATTCCCAAACCTGCATTGACCAAATTAAAATTAACTTTAATAGTATCAAGTAACATAACAAAAAGAATAAGATGATTGTGCATGAAACACAACGAATTGCCAAAGCAGTCAGCTCTGAATTACCTCTGAATATACTCTAGGTCCCATGCTTGAGTAAGTCCCATCCCCTGGGAACCACCATACCTGACCTTTCTCATGTACCCAATTTTGACCTCCTTTGATTTTAGCAAGATGACTATGCTGTGAAGGCCACTTTATTGGTAATTTATAATCTTTTGGGGAGGCACTAAACAGAAAAGTCGCTTTTCAAGAGGTGGGCAATGTCTTTCAAGTTCTTCTCTCCTAGAAAGGTCTAATTGGTGCAGCAATTCTTTGATATAGGACAAAGTCATGGCATGGGATATATGCATTATACACCAACGGGCATACATTCACCCCAGTATCAGGTAAGGAAACTAGTGTTCTTCTAAAAGTGAAACCAACTTTATTAGCAAGGTGTGATTCACCTGAAATTTGTACAGCATAAAAAGGAGCACTAAAGATCACCAGGAATATAAATTTCACAAACATATTTCAGCTAGACTACATGCAAGAGGAATGTCAAAACCAGAGCACAGCAGACAATGCAAGTATACCACATTACAACATCAGTACGTGTAGAAAAGGCACAAGTAAAGGAAGGCAACACCGAATAGGAAAAGATATCCCTATTCTGTCCAAGTGGCACATCAACAAGCACCCAGTCAGAAGAAAGTTTAACCATGCAAAGATACACTGGTTGGGCAACTTCTTTAGCATTCTGCCTACAATTTTCATTATTTCAAAAGTAACTTCAAACAAGGACTCGACTAGTAGCTTGCTTCAAAATGACTAAGTTCCCTTGGTTTAATCTCCCTCTTGCCAATTTAAGTTCAGAATAGGTACCAATACAGCAGCTATTTTTCATTTCCTGCCTTTCATTTATTTTCTGCTTCAGAGCCAATTCATTTATATGAAGTTTAACCTTAAGCAAATGTCAAAAATTGAACGATATGAGAAAACAGAGTTCATCACCAAATATGCCCAGCCATTGGGTCTTTCCATTTAGCTTAGATACTTCCTTTAATCTTACTGTCATTAAAGAAAACTATAAGGGTAAAAATGGGAAGACTATAGAGGCATACAACAAGTTCCTCTATCCAAAGCTAAACTAATTGCATAAGTCCCTTTAGATGATATATAGGTCTTCAGCCCCCATGGGTCAGAAGATATAAAGCAATAAACGGAAAATGAGGCATCGTCGTCGTAACAATTTCCTCTATCCAAAGCTAAACTAAGAGCTCCTTGTCAGGCTTTTCATCCATCCCCTTGAATTCCAAAGCTGAACTATCTCGCACATCGACCCAAAATTTTCAAATCCCGTCAGAAAAATCAGTGTTCTCCTCCAAGCCTCAGTCAGAACCTCCTTCACATGCTGCTTTCCCAAATCCAGAAATTCCATCCTCTCCCACGTCCTCCTCTACTTTCCCGAATCCCGAAACCTCATCCTCTCCAACGTCCTCCTCCTTTCTCTCAAACTTCCAAAAAAGCACCAGTCCTGTCACAAACCTTTTGTCTAATCCCCTCTTCCAGATAAGTCCACTCACCTCCCCTTTTTCCCCCCCACCCCAAGAAACAGTCCCTTTGGGCCCAAGGTCTTGGGATTTGCAGCAATTGTACACTGGCCTCCAGCACTTTGACTGCTTCGAAAAGGCAAAATCTGTCAGTCTGAATCTCGAGGCAAGTCCCCCATCCATGTTTCATCTCGAGGCCCCAAAGCAGTTCAACCAAGAGTGCCAGCTCCCGTGTCTCGACACCTCGAGAACCGCAAATACTGGGAATCCTTCAGACCCAAACCCACCTACCAATTTTTTTAATGACCTTTTCTATCGTCTAGACATTGTTACTGGGTTACATCTCATTGGAGAACGCACAGAGGAAATAAACAAAAAATTTGTTGATGGAGTCTTCTTCCCCAGCTCTGCATCTTTCGGGGAATGGAATCCCCAACTGCGGGAAACTGCTCATGCTAATTCCAGCTTCCTTCATACCCCTATTGAGCAAGATTCCCCTAATCTGAGAACAGATTCTGAACCACAGCTAAACCCAGCATCCCCCCTATCATAGCTACTTACCAAAGAAGACGAAGGCGTCAGGAAAATGCTATCCCTCGGGATGATTCTAGCTTGGCCAATCCTCGAATCCCTGAGAGACATGACTGCGCCCCCCCCCTACAAATGATAGATTTGCTCATCTAGTGAAGGAACTCCAAGTTGAACATCATAGGTATGATGACGAGACATGACAACAAAAGATGAATTTGGCACCTCTTATGGGAGTTGTATATAGGGGTCAAATGCCTAGGGACAGCACCACATCGGGAGTCCAGAAACAAGGTAACAAATGATTTTGCTATCTTGGAATGTTAGAGGTATTGAGGCTGTTTGGAAGTGTGACATGATTTCTAGCTTCCTCTCTCAAATTTAAGCCATCCATTGTAATCTTCCAAGAGACAAAATGTCAAGAGATGACAAATGTCATTGCCAAGGAGCTCTTGTCATGTCCTTCTATAAAGTGGGTGGTGGTTAATGCTATTGGTCACTCCAAAGGCATCGTTGTTGCTTGGGACTCAGCAAAATTTGATTCTCTTGATGTGTCTGAGGGTTGTTTCTCATTGGGTATCCAGCTCTAGGATCTTTCTTCTGGCATAATATGGTGCGTGGGTGGAGTGTATAGCCTGACCAGATATAGGGATCACGACCTCTTCTGGGAGGAGCTTAGTGAGCTTCATCAGGCATGGAGACACCCCTGGCATAATATGGTGCGTGGGTGGAGTGTATAGCCTGACCAGATATAGGGATCACGACCTCTTCTGGGAGGAGCTTAGTGAGCTTCATCAGGCATGGAGACACCCCTGGCTATTTGCAATGAGAAGAAGCCACCGACAACCTGCATATCTGCCTCAATGCGAGGTTTCTCGGATTTCAATGGCGGATGTGGGCTAGATGAGATATCCCTATCCGGAAAGAACTTTACATGGTCTAATGGCCAGCAACAACCTATCCTCTCAAAATTGGACCGTTTTCTGGCATGTCTAGACTGGTTGTAGCTCTTCGGGAGCACTTGGAGCGCTTCAAATATAAATGATGAGTCCAGAGGAGGCTGAAGACCCGACACAGGTCTTGGAGGTGTTGCACACAACTCTTGCTGAAAATCAGGATATCATCAAAGAAAACAAGGACAAATTTTATGAGAAAGGGGCGAAATACCTCATTCATTAATGCCTGAAATGTGGAGGGCGCGTTGGAGAGGTCGAAGGGCATGACAATGAACTCGAAATGGCCATGATGAGTGCGGAAGGCTGTTTTCTCTATGTCCAGAGGATGCATGTGGACTTGATGATAGCCGGACAGCAAGTCGACTTGGTGAAAACTTTGGCCCCATGGAGTTCATCTAGTAACTCATCCACTACTGGAATGGGAAACTTGTCCTTAATGGTCTTAGCATTTAATTCCCGGTAATCAACACAAAAGCGCCATGTGTGATCATTCTTCTTCACCAACAGGACAGGCAACGAGAAGGGAGAGGTACTCGGTCTTATGAGGCCCTGGTCTAGCATGACAGCACATTGCCGTTCAATCTCATCTTTTTGCAGGTGGGGTATCGATATGGTCTCACCACCACGACCTCGGAGCCAGCCTTCAAACGGATTCTGTGGTCACAGTGGTGCAAGGGCGGGAGGCTGCTGGGTAGGTGAAACAGATCGGTAAACTCATCCAGCAGTGATTCCAATGTGGTGACTGTGGGCTGCTGGTGCTGGATGGTATGAAGCTGTGCTGAACCTTCGGTATGACGGCCCTGAAGTGTGATTCTGTGGTGGTGCAATTCAAAGCTCATAGTAAGTGCTGCGAAGTCCCATAAAATCGGCCCTAATGTCTGGAGCCACTTAATGCCGAGAACTAGATCAAAACCAGCGAGGGGGATGATACAGAAATCTGCTGAGAAGAGATGCCCAGCAGTGGAAAACCGGACAGAGTTGCTGACCCCATAGCTCGGCACTTTGTCTCCATTGGCAACGGACACTGAGGCGGTTGGCTGGGATTGCACTTGGAGTTGCAAATACTTGGCGGCGGTGATGCTGATGAAATTGTGCGTGCTGCCTGAGTCCACTAGACCTACTAGTGGCTGGTTGTCAACCAAAGCACAGACCTGCATTGTTGTTGTGGTTTGAATGCCTGCGATGGTGTGTCAGGATACAGCCGGTTCCTCCATATCAATATGTTCAACCGGTTGTTCTTCTTGGCCGTCCTCTTCCATTTTTATCCAAAAGAGTCTCTTGCAGTGGTGCCTGAATGTATAGTGTTCATCACAATTAAAACATAACTCCTTTTCTTTCCGGGCTTCCATTTCGGCTTTGGATAATTTTTTTGTGACTGGTGTGGTTGTGGGAGAAGGTTTTGGGGTGGAAGGAGGAGGGTTGTAAGTATTGCTGCACCAATGGGAGGTTGTGGAGGACCCTCCCGAGTTGGGTTTTCTAGTTGGCCACATTGGCTTTTTGTTTTGAAACTTGTTTTTGGTCTCCAATGCTCTAGCTAAATTCATAGCTTGTGTCAAATCTGTGGGGGCAAGGAGTTCTACTTCCAACCTCAGGGCCTCATTTAACCCGACTGTGAAGAAGTTAACATGCTGATCCACTCGAATGATGTTGCTAGCGTGGGCTAACCTCTATTGAAATAATTTCTGGTATTCAGCGGCACTGCCGGTCTGTTTTAAGAGAATGAGATTGCCCAACGGGTTGGTGTGGGTGGGTGGCCCAAACCGAATGGTGCATAATTCTTTAAAGTCTTCCCAACCCATGCCCGGATGTTCCTTTTCGAGTTGGTGGACCCACAGCTGCGCTTCGCCGAGCATGTGGAAGGCGGCCAACCCAACTCTGTCTACTGCAGTAGTACGTTGGTGGGAAAAAAAATTTCACATCTGTACAGCCAACTTAAAGGGTCCTCTGACCCATCATAAACGGGAAAATCCATTTTAGTGTACCTGGGAATGGTGCCATTGCTTGGCCGAGTATGCTTTGGATGTCCTCCATTCGGACTGAAATGTCCCCTCTGTCCATGGTGTTCTGTGCGTCCTCCATTTGGAGTGGGTGTCCTTCGGACCAGGGTTGAGAGCTCTTCCACTTGTTGAGAGAACGTCTGAGAAAATGAGGAGATCCTGTTGTCCAACAGGGATGCCAAGCGACCCTTTGCATCGTCCTGTCTGGCCTGCATCTCTTCCCTGAACATTTCAAATCTCTCTTCCTAGCTTGACGTATCTCCCTTTTTTCCTCGCTCTAATACCAATGTGTTATGGTCTCTGACCATGGATCGAGTGACTCTACGGAGGGAGAGGTCTGCGTCCAGCTCAGGTCCAGCACCAGAGTGCTGTTGACGTCTTGGCCTTCCTATGTTTCTGATTTCTGGGTGAAGGACATGAGGGAAGTGGGAAAGATGTGTGTTCGGAATAGATTGAAGGGTAGAAGATAACCTGGCTCTGAGGGAGACCATAACCTACGACTCTAAGGGAGACCGTAACCTGGTTCGTCGGAGGAGAACCTGCCCTGTTTCTGTTTTCAATTTCATCCCTCTTTTCCATTCATGTCAGCTCCCTCTTAAGCTGCTCGCTGAGGACCCAATACGTTTTTTACAAAAGTGCCATTAAGGCTTACACGCTCAATGAGCTGAATTCATTCAGACATAAGTCCTAAGTAGATGCTGAAATAAATCAAACACAAAACACAAGTCCTAATTAATTGAGTGATCTGCATCGCCCTTCAACCGCGTCGCCTTTGAATGACTCGTTCGGCTATCGAGTCTATAACACTCATCCTCCTCAAGTCTTGCTTCACGGGCATCTCAAACTATGCACTATCTTTTATGCATTGTCCTACATCTGTATATAAAACCATGGATAAACTCAAAAGAAGATTTCTATGGAGGGGAGCAAGCAACGCCTTTAAATATCATTTGGTCAAATGGGATGAAGTCTGTTTGCCAAAGAATATGGGTGGCTTGGGGATTCAAAAATCTAAGGAAATGAACCAAGCGTTGCTCCTAAAATAGTTATGGAAGTTCAATACTCTTTCTTCCAATCTTTGGAAGGAAATGGTACTAGTAAAACTTGGTTGTGATTCTACTTGGTGGATTTCAGGCGGTAATTAGAGATGCCTATCTTCAATTTGGAGAGGACTATACTTCTTCCAAAATTTTCCTCAGCCAGTAGATTCTTTGTTGGAAATGGCAGATCCCTCAAGTTTTGGAATGATTTGTGGATGGGGCAGGAACTACTACAAAACTCTTTTAGAAAACTTTTTATCCTCTCTGCACAAAGAGAAATATCAGTAGCTGATGCTGTTGAGGGGGGAGGTCTGAGCCTACAAACCAGAAGCGGTCTTTCTGACATAGAGGCTTTGGAAGCCAACCGCTTGATGGATTCTTTGAATTTGGTCAAAATTAGACCTTCAGAAATGGACAAGCTCATCTGGTGGCCAGACAAAAGAGGTATTTTCTCTGTATCATCTGCATACGGATACATCAATGGTTGGGTTTCGACTCAAAGGGAGCATGAGACCTACTTTGTGTGCACCTCCAAAGATAAAATTCTTCATGTGGAGTGCTTGTCAAAGTAAGATTCTCATGGCAGACATGCTTAGAAGAAGAGGTCACCCCTCTATCAACCCTCTGAGCCCTTTTTGCAACACTGAGGTTGAAACTACAAGTCACTTTTTGCTACAATGCTCTTTCTAGTGGAAGGTGTGGACTTCTAATCTTTGTATGTTGGGGCTACAATTTTGAATGACGGCTGATCTGATCTCTTTCAGCAAGTCGCTCATTGGTACTCCCCTTCTTGGTCTCGGAAAAGTGATGATTTCCGCCTGTGCTAGTTTCATCTCGTGGGGGCTTTGGAATGAACGTTTCGATGCAAAAAGTGAATCAGTGGTATGAGTGGCAGGCCATATCTCCTCTTGGCTTCTGATTAAGAATTTTTTCTCCTCCTTTGTGGGTACCTCTATCTATGAAAACTGGAGAAACTTGGCAATGATGCAAATTGGGACAAAGGTCCAAGTCATGCAGGAATTGACCCCTCCTGAACCCGGTTACCTTAAGTTGAACTTTGATGGATCTTCTCTTGGTATCCTGGGATTGCTGGCTTCGGAGGTGTTAGTTCAGATTCTTCTGGTAATCAGCATTTCTCGTATGCCGGCCCTTTAGGCATCTCTGATTCTACTTCAGCTGAGCTTCATGGCCTCCTCAATGGGCTCCGTGTTTTCAGAGACAAGTGCAGCGGTCCCCTTTCACATTGAAGGGGACTTGAAAGTGGTCATTGCTTGGTGTGAGTGTGCATCCCCTCCCCCATGGTGCCATTGGGACATCTTTCGGGAGATTCTAGAAATTGCCTCATTTTCTTGTATTTGGTCTTACATTCCGAGATTCGCAAATTCGGCAGCAGATGTGCTTGCCAAGCAGGGAGCAACCCTGCAATCACTTGTTGTTAAAGATTTGCTCCCTCTCCTATAATTTTTCTCTTGTTAATATAAATACATTTTTATAAAAAAAAAAAAGTTCTTCAGCCTCTGCTGTTGCTGCAGTCTGCATGCCCCAGACAGCAATAGTCTGCAGCACGTGCCCTCTGATGTCTTGGGGCTAATTTCTTTATGCGGTAGGTGTTTCTAGTTTGACAAACATCCTAGGTAGCATTGCTTCAAGTTCTATTTGTATTTGGACATGAGCAACACCATGCCCATGTAAATGGATGTGTACACTGCAGACAGCATTGCTGTCAGGTATAGAAAGACCCAATACAAACTTGTCCTTCTCTACTGCTTCAAATACTTGTGCTGGAGCTCAACCCTCTATTGCTACTCTGGCTTGTGCAGCAGAAGCTTGTTGGCAGGAGATCAAGACTACCAGGAAGATCAGAATTTTTTTTTTCTCTTCATCCACCACCTCAAACCAAAGAACTGTCCAGGGATTAGCTGCACGTAAGTGGGTATCATGTGCGCTCTTGCTAGCTCTCTTCTCACGTGTAGTTCATCAGTCAAGCCTCTCCTTAGTTTTAGGAATTCAGTTCTTATTTTTTGAGATATTTGCTCGGTCGAATATTGTGTAACTTATCTGTTTTTGAACATTTGATCTGTAGTGATATTTCTTTTAAGCCAAGATTGCTGCCCCTGATTTTCAGTTTGGACACGCATGGCTTTCCTTTGAATTTTTCCATTGAAATCTTGTATAATTATGACTTGATATCCAACAAAATCCCATCAAATATTTCATCAATTTTACGGACATTGTCAAACTGCCTTGAGGTCACAGTCTCCTTAGTAAGACCGATCCTTCTTTCCTTCACAATCTTTCAATCTCTTGCTTGTAGCTTCCAGTAGATGTTCAACATAGGCCCTACGAAAGCATACATCCCAAATTGGTACCAGAGCTTGGGAATGAACCAACGAGTGGGGCACCTCAAGATGACAGTCCAAAATCTCTCAAGCGGCCACCAAGCTATAACAAATCAGATAAATGAACTCTTTTCCCAAGTCCACTCACGTATGGAACAGATAGCCAATCAACTCAAGAGCAAAGGTGAAGCTTCAACAGGCAAACAAAGCAGCCAGGAGCCAAAATGAAGGTGAAATTTCAACCAGCAGCCAGGCGCCAAACCAACCATGGCACAGTGGATCATCCTTCTCGTCCAAGGAGGACCTGACTAGTTTGCTGTACAGAGAGGAGCAGTTCTTTCAATTTCACAATACACAGAATCGGAGAGGGTCTTATTGAATTTGTTTCACCTTGAAGAGGAGGTACAACTTCAGTACCAATTAATCAGGTAGGAATTGACAGCCATCTCGTGGGAATACTTCAAGGCTAGGCTGCGCTCCAGGTACGGCCCCAATCAGTTTTTTGACTTTTTTGAAGAGCTCAAAAGCTGCAACAACACAATTCTGTCCAATCCTATCAAACTCAAGTCAAAAGGCTTCTAGCCAAGGCAGGGCACCTCACTCTTGAATGTTAGGTGAGCTGCTTTGCCAGTGGCCTCAAGGACTCGATCAGAACTGAGGTCCAAGCCAACCAACCAAACAACCTGTCTACAGCCATTAGTCTCACTCGGTTGTACGAAGTCAAGACCTTGTCTCAATGCAAGCCAGCCATACCCACCAGGGCCTCCCCTCAACCCACTTGTCCACCATCCACTCCTGCAACAACCAACCCTGTGAAATAACTCAGCTTGGATGAAATCAATGAAAGGCGAAAACTAGGTTTGTGTTTCAGGTGCAACGAGCAGTTTTGGTCATCATAGATTCAAGAAACTTTTCTCAATCCAAGCAGTGATGGAAGATAGCAATGAGGAGGTGGAGACGGAGGTTGAAGATCCTCCTTCAAATGAAGTTTCAGCACTTCAATTCATGCAATGTCGGGAGCCCCAAACCTCATAGATTCAAGAAATTTTTCTCAATCCAAGCCATGATGGAAGATAGAGATGAGGAGGTGGAGACAGAGCTCGAAGATCCTCCTTCAAATGAAGTTTCGGCCATTTCAATTCATGCAATGTCGGGAGCCCCAAACCCAGGAACTATGAGGCTGAAGGGCACCAATCTGCAGATGTATGGCTACCATCCTGATCAACTCAGGCAGTACACACAATTTCATCAATGGGGATTTTGCAAAACAGGCAGGTCTGCAGGCTGTTAAAGGCAGTTCAAGATAATTGCTGCCTCTGAGGAAAGGCTGACTAGTGCCGACAAGTCCAATCAGGTTCAGCTCATCATTCAAGGTATTCCTCTTTTGATTGGCCTCTATCTTCTTCCATTAGAGGACTGTGATATCGTCTTGGGAACCCAGTGGCTGGAGACCTTAGGATCGATCACTTGGGATTTCTCACTTTTGTCACGAATTTCTAGTTGACAGGAAAGGAGATATTGCTGCAAGGTTCTTCTCCACCTGCAAATCAGATCGTTGCTGACCTGCAAGCCGAGATGCCAGCAAAGAACAATCTGTTGCTGACCTGAAAGCTGTGATTCTGCCAGAAATCAGACACATTCTCAAACAGTACCAAGATGTTTTAAGGGAACCAACCAGCTTGCCATCCTAGTGCAACCATGACCACCGGATTCCATTGTTGCCTGGTCATGGACCAATTTCAGTTAAGCCATATAGGTACCTGCATTTCCAAAAAGCTGAGATAGAGAAACTTGTTTCAGAAATGCTGAAAACTGGAGTAATCCGTCTTAGCACCAGCGCATACTCATCATTCGTCATTTTGGTGAAAAAACATGATGGCTCTTGGAGGATGTGTGTGGATTACAAGGCCTTAAACAAGATAACCATCAAAGACAACTTTCCAATTCCCGTCATTGATGCATTGTTGGATGAACTCCACGGTGCAAATTTTTTCTCCAAATTGGATCTCCATTTGGGATACCACCAAATTCAAGTCCGTCCTTCTAATGTGGAGAAGACAGCTTTCAGAACACACCAGGGGCATTATGATTTCTCATGATGCCATTCAGCCTCCCCAATGCCCCCTCCACCTTTCAATAGCTTATGAACGAGGTATTTAAAGATTACCTTCGTAAATTTATCTTAGACGATATTCTAATATATAGCAGAAAATGGGATGAGCATCTAGAACACTTGAAAGCTGTATTTTCTCTCTTACATACACATAGATTGTTTGTCAAAATTGAGAAAAATGTCTTTTTGGCAAAGGGAAGTTAAGTACCTCATATTATTTCCAATCTTGGAGTTGCAGTGGACCCAAAGAAAATAGAATCAGTCACTACTTGGACAAAGCCGACATCACCTAAAGCCATGAGGGGCTTCCTTGGTTTTTGTGGCTAAAACTGAAAGTTTATTCAAAAGTTTGGAAGGTAGCTGCCCCTCTAGCTTAAAAAGAATAATTTCACTTGGAGTCCTACAACAGAAGAAGCTTTTTCCATATTGAAGGGAGAAATGACTCAAGCTCCTGCTTTACCATTGCCGGACTTATCCAAGAGGTTCATTTTCGAGTGTGATGCATCAGAATCCGGGGTGGGTGCAGTTCTTCAATAGATCGACCAATTTCATTTTTCAGCCATGCCGTCTCATCTTTTTTTTTTTTGTTGAAAATGTGATAATTTCATTGCAAAAAGAAGCCAAAATTATATTAAGGGAGACCTCCCCTTACAACAAGAGTTTGGAGGGAGGTTCCAAGCTTAGCACAAAAGTCAGCAATAAAATTAGCTGACCGGGGAACATGAGACCAAATACATGATATTGAGAAAATAAGGTCCAAATGTCTAGAAAAGTGTCCCAATGGCACCGCGGGTGTCAAGGGAGTAGAGCGCCAACCAATCATCACCTTAGAGTCTCCTTCAATGATGAAGGGGTTACTGAAACAATCATGATAAATGCAAAGGCCATGTAGAGGTCAGAAAGTTCAGTAGTGGTAGAATCTGCAATACCCAAAGGTCCAAAATATGAGATGAGAGGAGTACCGTCAGAATCCCAGATTACTCTGCCAAAGCCCGCATCATCCGGATTGCCAAAAACACTGCCATCAAAATTGAGCTTAAGGTAGTCGTGTGGGGGAGGTTGCTAGCATGCAATTGGGGGAGGCAAGGTGGGTACGGACATGTGTGCAACCGCATGCCAGTTGGTGCGAAGAGGGACATTCATCAAACAATCAAAAATTCCTTTATGGTGTGGAGCCAGGTAGAAATGAGACTAGTGGTGTAGCAAATAACCTCATCAAGGGTTTTGTACTTGCCATTGAATCTTTGGTTATTTCGTTCCCTTTAGATGCACCAGGGGAACTGGGTAGTACAAGCCGAAAGGAGAAGTCTACCCAATTTGGGGAAGCGAGCCCCAAAGGAGAAGTGACACATCTTGCCCAGATCTCGGGGGAGATAGAAATGAATACCCAATCTGCTGAGAATTGAAGTCCAAATCTGCCAGGCAAATGAGCAGTGGAGGAGAAGGTGACTAATGGTTTCCTCTTCTAGATTACAAAGGGGGTAGAGAGGACAAGTAGCGGAATTGCCCCATCTTTGGAGATTATTAGCGGTAAGAATCATATTAAGGTAGGCACTCCAAAGGAAAAATTTAACATTATAGGGGACCATGAGATGCCAAGCAACAACATCGACCATATGATCATCAGAGGACCAAGTCCAGCCCAAAATATGTCTATAAGTAGAGGCCACAGAGAAGCGGCCGCTGGTATCAGGAGGCCAAATCAACTTATCCATAACATAGGCATGGATCTTGATAGAGGCTAGACCATTAACCAGGATACAAGCAATGAAGGCTTCCTCATCAGTGAGTCCTCTTCTTAAGTGAAGGTTCCACGACCCATTCCTCCATGCTTTGGTCACAATCAAGTCTTGGCAAGTCGTGAGCTGCATAATGGGTTGGAAAGAGTTAACCAGAGGGTCATCCCTGCTCCACCCGTCCATCCAAAAATTCAAACTGCAACCATAACCCATAAAGAAACAGATACAATATCCAAATACTGAGAAAAGGTGAAACATAGATAGCCAAATGGGTGACAAGTGGTGACGCATGCCCTCAGTGATCCATCTTGCCCCAGTCTTCCGAAGTTAGGCAATTACCATGGGCCTCCATATGATCTCAATGGTAGAATTGAGCTTCCAGAACCATTTTAGCAATAGAGCCTGACCCTTCTCCCTAGTGCTCTTGATTCCAAGACCTCCGAGATGCCTTGGCATACATACATCTTTCCAATTAACCAAATGATAGTTGAACTCTCTGTTAGCTCCTCTCCATAAAAAAACGCCCCTTGATCAGGTCGATTTGATGGCCAATGAAAGCGAGGTAGGGCAAGAATGAAAGGAAATAGTTTGGGATCCTAGCAATACAAGAGTTGAGAAGTGTAAGTCTTACCACCTTCAAGAGAAGACAACATCTCCACATAGGCAATGCTCAAGCCATTCAATAATCGGGCCTAGAGGCTCATCCTAGGTCTACTGTTTGTCAAAGGGAGTTCAAGATAGGTTCAAGGAAGTGTCATAATAGTGCATCCGAGAGTATCAACCATGTTTTGAAGGAAATCCGGATGAACGTGAAGTCCTAAAATTGTAGTTTTCAACCCAATTGATTTTCAAACCCGAGGTGAGCTTAAAGAGGCCAAGGAGAGCCTTAAGCCTGATTACCTATTCAAGTGTCCCAACACCAAAACAAATAGTGTCATCAGCAAATTGCAACAAGGGGATGTCAAACTCCCCCTGGCTAGAGATTGAGTTGAGCCATCCCATTCTTCTGGCAGAATAGATCATAGAGGATAGGTATTCAGTAACCAAATTGAAGAGGAGGGGGGAGAGGGGGTCACCCTGATGAATGCCTCTGGATCCTTTAAAATAGCCACAAATTGTGCCATTGAGAAGGAGCGAGTACCAAGTTGAGGAAATGCAATAACGAATCTAGAATCTCCATCGGTGGCCAAATCCCATGCGTTCCAATATATCATCAAGAAGAGACCAACTAACCTGATCAAAAGCCTTCTCAAGATCAAGCTTGAGGACAAACCAAGGGAGATCAGATTTCGAGAAGTGGTCAAGAATTTCACGAGCGGCCATGGTAGAGTCCAAAATATCTCTTCCTCGAACAAAAGCACTTTGCCCACAGGAGTGACCACAGGGAGGAAGGCCTTGAGTCTTTGGTGAGGGAGACAGGCAATTCTATCTCTTGTTTTAGTTGTTAAAAAATGGAGTCCCTACTTGCTGGAGACAATTCCTGGTGGAAACTGATCATCAAAGCTTACGGCACTTGTGGACACAAAAAATCACCACCTCGGCTCAACAAAGGTGGCTCTTGAAGCTTATGGGATTTGATTTCTCTATAGAGTATAAGAGGGGAAAAGAAAACACCGTTGGTGATGCACTTTCAAGGAGAAACTAAAAGAAAGGGGACAACCACATCAAAGCCATCACTCGGCCGGTTCCTTGCTAGCTGGAAACAATCACAAAGGAACACTCTAGCAGCCCCAAAATTTGACATTTCATTTGGTTGGTTCAACAAGGGGAAAACGTGGGGCCTTGGAAGGGCCAAGAAGGCATTCTATTTTTCAAGGACCGAATTTATCTAGAGGAAGACTTCCCTTTACTGGGACCATCATTGAGCAATTTCCTAGCAACACTATGAAGGATCTCACAAAACTCTTCATCAGGTTTGAGACAATTTCTACGGTAAAGAATTGAGAAAAAGAACTCAGCAGTTCATTCAGGAATGTGAAATCTGCCAAAAGCATAAGGTAGAGCAACTTCTTCCTGCTGGACTCCTTCAGCCTCTTCTGATCCCACTTAAAATTTGGGAAGACATGTCTCTGGACTTCATAGATGAGCTACCGAGTTCCAAGGGAAAGACCAACACTTTTGTGGTGGTTGACCAGCTTTCAAAGTATGCGTATTTCACTGCCATTTCTCATCCTTATTACTTTAGTCCAAGTTTTCTTTGAACAGATTTTCAGGTTACATGGAATGCCTAAATCAATTGTTTGTGATCGTGATCCCACTTTTACAAGCTTATTTTGGGAAGAATTATTCAGGATAAATGGTACTGCATTCAATTTAAGTTCTGCTTATCATCCCCAAACAGATGGGCAAACTGAGGTAGTCAATAACATATTTGGAGACGTATGTCCGGTGCTTCACTAGTTCCCAACCGTAATTATGGCTTAAAATGGCTTCCTTGGGCTGAGTACTGCTACAACAATAGCTGCCACACTACAATGGGCAAGGCTCCCTTTGAAGTTATTTATAGGAGAAAATCTACTTCCTTAATCTCCTACATTCCCGGAACTGCTAAAGTTAAAGCTGTGGAATAGGAACTTTTGGCCAGAGATGCAGTTCTCAAGGATGTTCGAGAGAAGATCATGGCTGTTCAGAACTGTGTGAAGCATTTATATGATTCAAGGCATTGGGACCGTGAGTTTGAAGTGGGAGATATGGTTTATTTGAAGCATCAATCTTATAGGCAGCATTCAATTTATGTGAGGAGGAAGCAGAAAATTTCGGTCAGGTATTATGGTCCTTTAAAAATGGTTCAATGTGTTGGTTCAGTTGCCTACAAGCTTGATCTTCCCCATGAATCTCAAATTCATCCCATATTCCATGTTTCTCTCCCTAAGAAGCATATTGGTCCCGAGTTGAAACTCAAATTCCATTTCTAGCTACCAGCGAGGAAGTTTTGGTTGTCAAGCCTAGATGTCTAGGATTGTCATTCCAAAGGGGAAGGGGAAGAAGTTTTAATTCACTGGTCTTCTCTTTCTCCATTTGAAGCTACTTGGGAGAATTTTGATTGATGCATCAGCAGTTTCCAGAATTTGCTCTTATGGACAAGAGTGATTTTTAAGGGGAAGGGTTTAGTTTTAGGAATTCAGTTCTTACTTGTTGAGATATTTGCTTGGTCAAATATTGTTCAACTTATCTGTTTTCGAACATTTGATCTGTTGTAATATTTCTTTTAAGCCAACATTCCTGCCCCTGATTTTCGCCTTGAGCACGCATGGCTTTCCTTTGATTTTTTCCATTGAAATCTTGTATAAATATGGTTTGATATCTTAACAAAATTCCATCAAATATTTCATTAATTTTACAGACCAGTGTCAAACTGCCTTGACATCACGGTTTCCTCAGAAAGACAGATCTTTCTTTCCTTCATAAATCTTTCCATCTCTCGCTTGTAGCTTCCAGTAGACATTCAATATTGGCCCTAAGAAAGCATACATCCCAGTGGGCACAAAGAAAATATATTACATCCTTGATCCCCTGTAACCAGATAATCTACTTCATCAAATCACCCAAAGGCAAAAACCGTACTTTTACTACACCCAACACAGAAGGTTCATAATTCTAGCAAAGTCTGAGCCGAATGCTTCACAGGTTTAAATAGACCATCCATTTATTCCACGATTAAACTGAGCGCTAAAATGAATTTTTCCTGCCTTGATGCAAAGGAGGACCCGCTGACATTACCAAATTCAAAGTTGAAATTCATAATAGCAATCAGCAGCTCAATTTTAAAATGTGAGAGATAGTACAAGGCACCCGAAGCTCATATGAGACCGTAACAGAAAACAACAAACTTGTGCAAACAATGAAGCGATAATGCAGAAGAAAAATAGTCATTCGACGGTAAATGTTACCTGAGGAGTCGGACGGTCCAATTTTCTCGACGAGAGTGATATTTCCATGACCGAAAAGGGTAGCGGTGTCGAAAGACAGCGATCATGAGGAGAAGAGCTATCAGGATCAGCTGTCCCGACTTGGAATCAAACGCTGCCGACAGAGGATGACCCATCGCACCTCTCTTCCTTTGTCGCTCACTCTTGCGTGGAGTGGGAGCTTGATCAGGAATTTCGTCGAGGAAAATATCGATTGATGTTAAGGGAGAAGATGGAAGATCTGCATTTACGAGGATCAAATTGCAGATGAAGCCTGGAGAGTCGAGAGTGGAGACTGAAGAGCTCGGCAAATCTCTTCAGTTTGGGTTTTCACTCTTGGAATTTGTATACTTCAGTTGCAGAGCCCCAAGAGGCTGTTAGAACGGGAAGAGGGTAAGCAAATGTTTGGCCCATTGAGATTTACGCCTGACCAGGTAGTCGTACTGTATCGTCTACAGAACTACAGGTTAGTGTTCCGCGAGTAACAGAAGCGCGAGTTGATGTTCCTCGAGCGTCGGTAGCTGTCGCTGCTTTATTCGTGGCCCGAATTCCATTTTGGTTCAGATTGAGATAGCCGATGAGGCAGTATTTTAGTGCTATTTATTCTCACTTTATCTGTTTATAATCTCGATGACAGATGGAAGTCCCTGTAATACAGTTACTGTCGCCGCAACCTCTTGCCACCTTCTCGTCTACCAGCTGTGTCTTCCCGGCGGAATTCAAATTCCGTTCTTCGGCGGCTAGAAATGTTACTTGTCAAGCATCAAAAGAGTTGCAAAATGCACCAATCCTTGAAACTTCTACAAGCTCTCCTGTTACTATGAAAAGAAGACGGCAGATCGGATATTATCTATCTCTAATACAGAGAGCTCGAGACGAGTTTCCTATCGCAGAACCTAAGCAAATTCATGCGCAAAGCATTAAAGCAGGTCTTATGGATTCCATTGTACTCCAGAACAACTTGGCAATTCTTTATGCGAAGGATCTATCCTTGTTAACTGCTGCCTGCCGACTATTTGATGAGACTGCTGAGAAAGGAGTCGCTCTATATGCCACTCTTGTAAGTTGTTTCTGTTTGTTGGAGATGTGGATTCATGCCCTACACGTATTTGTTTTGATGATCGATGAGGGTCTCCTGCCCGACAAATATCTCATGCCTACTATATTCAAAGCCTGTACCAGGCTTAGGGACTTAAACCTGGGACGGATGATGCATGGATTAGTAATAAAAAGGAATTTAGATTATGATATTTTTACTGAAAATTCCCTTGTTGACATGTATGCGAAATGTGGTAGCTTGATCAACTCGCAGAGAGTATTTGATATGATGTCTAGAAGGGACGTCGTTTCCTGGACAACCATTGTTTCGGCTTATGCTGATATGGGTCTCTTGGATAAAGCAATGGAAATATTTGATTCCATGCGGAAGAGTGGTGTCATACCGGATCACATCTCTTGGAACGCTTTAATTGTTGGATTTGCTAAAAACGGAGAGATGGAGAGAGCTCTGAAGTTGTTGGAAGAGCTGAGAGAGGATGGATTAAATCCTGGCATCAGTTCCTGGAATGCAATTATTTGGGGGTGTGTACAGAACGGTTGCCTTGAGGGTGCTCTAAACATGTTTACCGAAATGTCTTTAGCAGAAAGTCCTAATGCTGTTTCAATTGTGAGTGTTCTTTCTGCTTGTGCGGGATTGAATGCACTGAATTTTGGGAAAGAAGTTCATGCTTATGCTATTAAAGAACGGTTATCGGTAAATAGCTTTGTATGTGGCTCTTTGATCAAAATGTATTCCCTATGTGGGAAGATAGAGTGTGCAGAACTAGTATTTAAGATGACACAGAGTAAGAATTCTGCTGTGTGGAATGACATGATCATGGGATACATTAATGCAGGTAAGATGGAGAATGCAGTGTTACTTTTGGACTCGATGGAAGTTAATGGAGTGAAACCTGATTTGAAGTCTTACCATACCTTGCTTGGTGCATATGCCAGGAAGGGGCAAAAAGATAAAGCTTTTGAGCTACTTATAGAGATGGATCAGATGGATTTGAAGCCAAATGTTGTATCCTTTAACATATTAATATCTGGATTCCAACATTTTGGTCTTTGTTATGAGGCTCTTAAATTGTTCCAAGGAATGCAAATGCCCAATAAGATTGTCATTAACACTTCAAAAGCTAAAAGGAAGTTTCCTCATCAAGTTCTAACCGAGCCCATCAAACCAAATGCCTACTCCATCAGTAGTGCCCTTTCAGCCTGCAGTGATCTCCACTTGAGGGATAAAGGAAAAGAAATTCACGGGCATGTCCTCAGGAACTCATTTGATTCAAATGTGATTGTTTCCAGTGCATTGGTTGACATGTATGTGAACTGTCAGGAAATGAGTGCAGCAACCAAGACATTTCAGAAGATTAACAAGAAAAATACAGTGACTTGGAACATTTTACTGGCAGGTCATGTGAAAAATGGCGAATCAGAAACTGCCCTAAAACTTTACCTTCTCATGTCACGAGCAGGATTTCGGCCAAATTCAGTCACACTTATGATTCTTCTATCAGCATCTAGTAGTCTGGCTTCTTGGACACTGGGGAAAACATTACATGGTCATATTGCAAAGCTTGCGTTCACAGAGTATAAAATGTCTCTAACAAGTGCACTTGTTGAGATGTATGCAAAATGTGGGAGCATATTGGAGGCAGGAGTTGTTTTTAATCAGTCCTTCCAAAAGGATGTTGCATTGTGGAATTCAATGATTTCTGCTTATGCGAACCATGGAATGGCAAATGAGGCAATTAACCTGTTTGAGCAGTTGGAACTTTCAGGTCTCAAGCCAGATCATATTACCTTCACTGTACTTCTTTCAGCTTGCGCCCGAGTAGGTTTGGTGGAACTAGGATGGAAATATTTCAGTTCTGTGGAGGATAAGCATGGAATTAAGCCTACTTTGGAGCATTATACATGTTTTATTAGGAACTTATGCTCTGTGGGTTTACTAGATGAGGCACTTGACTTTGTCAAAAGAATGCCATATGAACCTGATGCTTGTGTCTGGGCCACCATTATCCAGGGTTGCAGAGTTCACTCAAATGCTGAAATAGGGGAAAGAGCAGGGAAGGCCTTACTTGAATTAGAGCCAAATAATGCATCAAACTATATTGTTCTGTCTAATATCTATGCTATGTCTGGCATGTGGAATTCTGCTCAGGATTTGAAGAATGAGATGAGGAATCGTGGTTTGGGGACCATGAAGGCATGTAGTAGGGTAGAAGTCAATAATTTAGCTTACGCATTCAGAAGCGGGGATGATTTCAGTACTGAAATGCAGCCAGTTTTGAAGAAATGGACTGAGTTGGCTAAAGAGATGGAGAGCAAAGGTTACATTCCTCAACAACTCTGTTTGTGTGTTGAAGATGAGATAGACCCCTTTTCATGTTCACACACTGAAAAGATTGCTATTTGCTTCAGTCTTGTATCATCTCATAGACAAACTATGATACGTGTTGTTAAGAACTTAAGGATGTGTTCTGATTGCCACACATCAGCAAAGTTTATCTCCAAAATTGAGAGAAGGGAGATCTTTGTAAGAGATGGGAGCTTCTATCACCATTTCCAGGATGGAATATGTTCATGTGAGGACAAGTGGTGAGGATTTTAACATGGTTCTTCTAACCTTTTGACAGAAGAAGTTTTGCCTAAATGGGTAGCTCGTATAAATATAATATAATATAATATGACAAAATTACCCTTTAACTCATGATACAAATAAATATAATAGATAAATTTATAATAATACCCTTAAACAATCCCCTTCTATTCTCGTTCTCATTTGAAATTATTGCAACTTCTATTGTCGAATTAAAATTTTCAATTCTTGTGCAAAGGTGTAATCTACTGTTTGTGTTCATATTTTTCTTTACAAATGCCCACAAGTTTTGAATTAGTCTCAAATACGATTACTCGAATTTTGTATTTTGAAGCATGTCATACACTAGTATGGTCACCCAATTCATCAATTCAACCGCGAAATTGACCTAGAGATTGGTTGAATCGGTTTAGCTGCCTGGAGACCCATCCTGGTTTTAAGGGAAACTACCCACGTCGATAAACAAATTGTCTTGCTCGCAAAATCTTTCATGTTAGAAGCGCAGAAGATCCATTCTTCCCTAGTCAAAACTGGCCTTCAGTACCATGTCTACTACTGCAACCTCCTTCTGCGGGCCTTTAAGGAAAGAGGGTCTTTGTCGGATGCTCGATATGTCCTTCATCTCATGCCTCGCCCCACGGTTGTCTCTTGGAACACGCTCTTATCTTCCTATGTCAAGCTCCAGACCATTGATGAAGCTCTCAATTTCTTCTCTGAGATTCCACAAAAGGATACTCGATCATTTAATTCCATCATCTCGGCTCTCGCTCACAATCAAAGAACCAGAGATGCTGTGAACCATTTCGTGTATATGACTCGTGGTAGTAGCGAAACTAGACCTGATCATTTCTCTTACGCAATTATGCTCCCTCTATGCGATTTGAGAATGGGTTGCCAAATTCACTCAAGAATTATCAAAGCATGTTCGAATTCGGATGCTCTTTTGTGGACTAATCTTGTTAACATGTACTCTGAAATGGGAGAGATCGAAAACGCCCACAAGTGTTTTGATGAAATGCCTGAAAGAGATTTAGTGTCATGGAACGCTTTGATTTCTTGTTACTCTAAGTGTGGGGTAAGCGACGTTAGCTTAGACCTCTTTCAGCGGATGAGGAGAGAAGGACTTAAATGGGACGAGTTTACAATAGCCACTGTTACTAACGGCTTAACATCTCGTTCCCAGATTCCTCTAGCAAAGCAGGTACATTCTTTGATTATCCGAAGTGGCTTCTGCTTTGATCGTTTTACAGTTAATACATTAATAGACTTGTATTCTAAGTGTGGAAATGTTGAATCAGCAGCCCAGATCTTGTCGGAGATTCATGAAGCAGATGTTGTTTCTTGGACCACCCTGATTCTTGGGCATTCACATAGCGGGAATTGGAATGAAGTAGTGCATGCCTTTTATCAGATGAGGACATTAGGAATACATCCGAACTCTTTCACTATTGCTGGGTTGTTTAGCACTTGTGCAAGCTCCAATTCATTTGAAAGAGGTAAAGAATACCATAGTTTTGCTATAAAGTATGGACTGGAATCAGATGTGGTAGTAGGAAGTGCCATAGTGGACATGTATTCGAAGTGTGGAGAGGTGAAGGATGCTAAAGAATTCTTCCAACGAATGCCGTGTAGGGATCTAGTTTCATGGAATGGAATGATATGTGGGTTTGCTCAAAATGGGGAAGCTGTGGAAGCTCTGAATCTCTTCCATGAGATGGTACATAATGAAGGGATCCTCCCAAACCAAGTAACCTTCACTGGCGTGTTAAGTGCATGCAGCTACTCAGGTTTTGTCCAGAAGGGTCGTCAATTGTTTAATGAGATGGTTCACATGCATAACATCAGGCCCTCAGCTGAGCACCACACTTGCATGGTGGATATGCTGGCACGGGCAGGACTATTGGAAGAGGCTGAAGCATTTCTAATGCACTTACCTTTCGAACCTGATAATGTGATGTGGGGCACAATGCTGGGAGCTTGCAAAAAATATGGGGAGTTTGTTGTGGCAAAGAGGGTAGCAAAACGTCTTCTTGTGGTAGAGCCAGAGAATTCATCGGCCTATGTGCTTTTGGCAAATCTGTTTGCCGGTGGCTGTGAATGGGTTGAAGCGGTTGGTATAAGAGAAGCCATGCAAGAAAAAGGAGCTCGCAAGGAGTTGGCAAGGAGTTGGGTTCAGATTAGGGACACTGTCCATTCATTTGTGGCAGGTGACATGTACCATCACCAAACAGAAGAAATCATTGAGGTCCTGCAGAGACTACGCTTGCAAATGGCAGGTGAAATTATTGGGTTTGATTCTATACCTTCATGAACCGACTTCTTCATATAAAATAAAGCTAAAGCATATTATAATTTAATATTTCTATGAATTTGAATTTAAGATAATTCTTTTGTCTTTTTATATTACAATAATTTGAATTTGAATGTTCTTTATACTATGATAAAAATTTTTCTCTTACTTCTCTTTCTTTTCTTTTATCTTCAAATTCCATGTTTTTTTGGAGAAAAAAGTTTCTCTCATATTTTTCTTTTCTCTGTAAGAGTCTGTGCTACAAAACACTAGAAAAGGGCTTTCTTTTCCCTTTTCTTTGGTTTCCGAACATAACTTAAGGGCATCGGTGAGTTAGTTTTCGAGTTTATGAACTATGTTTCAAACCTAATAATAGATGCAAAAAAGTATGTAAAAGATTCTTTATATATTTGTTTCCTTTTTTCCAATTGAAATTCTACTTTTATCACAAGAACATGCTTGGGAGTTGGAAACAGTTCATGACATGACCAGGAATGGTAGCAAAGACGGATTTGATAAGGGTAATTGGGTGGGAGGGAGGGATCAGATTGCACATATTTTAAATGAGATTGGCAAGAATTTTCACAAATATGTTATAGACAACATTGCAGAGGCTAATGAGTTGGTAATCGCTGAGTTAGAATGAGTTGTTGAGTTCAGGGTCAAGATGATGAATGTCCCATTCATAAAGGGATTGACATTATATAGCTCGTCTTTGATGAGAGCCAATTGGATTTCAAAAAGAGGGGTTGGAAACTGTTGGGTCTAGGGGCTTTAAAGGATTCCTTGAAGAAAAAAGCTTGGTAGATTTCTTGTCTAATCTGTGTTTGTTGATTTTTATGGCTAACATATAAACACAAGAGATCTCAAGGGAAGAAGAGAATAAATGAACTCTAGCTCGTGGGAGAGAGGAGAAAAGAAAAAAAAGGAGAGAAATAAAAGAAAAATAGAGAAAGATGTAACGATGAATTTGAGCTAAGATGAAGAAGATTGAATGTTCCACCCTATACCTTGAGGTTGTATGGTGTTTACAATAACTACATTACCCTTAGGGTTATATGTTTCAAAAGGAAAAAAACATAAGAGGAGATATTAACTTACATAATTACAATTTTATGTCATCTCTATGGAAGTTCTCCTTATCTATTAGTCATACACGTGGATATCTTTTAATATTCTCCTTTAAACTGGTGTTTGTACCTTTAGTTTGCAAATAATCTTGGTCAAGAAACTTGTGTGTTTGAAAAAAAATTCCAATCTTATTTGACTTAATTTTTTTTTTATTGTCTTGCTTTGATTCATCTTGTTCTTGTTTACTTCTTGCTTATAGCCTTCATTTTATTTTCATTTTGTTCTCTCCCTTAATTGGATATTCTAGTCACATAAAAATTTGATTATCATAACACATGAAATTTTTCATTGTAGATTATACTTCTTCTTCTTCTCAAATGTGGAATTTGGAAGGAGGCACAACAACTGTACACTCAACTTCCAATTTGAATTCTTATAACTAAAAAAAAAAAAGGATTTACATCAAATCAATAGAGTAATGAATTTGATTTGACTTGATTCAGCTTGTTGAAATTTTCATGGTAGATTTTGATTTGACTTGATTCAGCTTGTTGAAATTTTCATGGTAGATTTTGTCACCTACGTCATCTTTCGTAATTTTCTTTTAACCCACCCCCCCCCACCCCCCCCCCCCCCCCCCCCTTTAAGTTGGGAGCTCATGACAATGATCCAATTTGAAGAAAAAATGGACAAACTCTTAAACAGTAAAAAAATATGGGTGATATAGTAGGAGCCGAAACTACCTCAAAGGATTTTGAAAAAAATAGTGACAATAATCATTAAAGAGGGTAATGTTTGTCATTCAAAAGATGGCGATAGAAAACCAAAAGGCACTAACGAAAAAGTCTCAATGGACTTAAAAACACTTATATATCTAAAAAAAGGACCAACCAAAGTAATGCACCAAGGGGTTGGTCTAAGAGGGTAAACCAGAGTAAAAAAGGATGGTAAGAGAAAAGTAACCAAGTAAAAGGGTAATGGGGATTGAAGAAAGAAAAAATAACCACCACCATAATAAGAAGGAGATTATAACGGTAGTATTGAAATATCTTAATTTTCTTACTAAGTATGACCCAAGAGGGAGATAAAAAAAACTCTAATGCGAATATCTCCTTATATAGAAATCAAATTGACATGAAATTTTTTCATTCTAAAACTAGACTTTGATAAATTTTATTAAAGTATAATTTTTATTCATAAAATATACTTATTTTTAGAGAAATAATCTGATAAATTTCAGACTCAGTAATTTGGTCGAATTGAGTGCTCTTTCTTTTTTGGCCAACATGATCATTGACTCTTCCAATATTGATATCTCTCTCTCTAGAATCTTTGATTGAGAATTGGTTTAATAGGTAAGAAAATAGACTTACAAATTTATCTTTTACATATAATTATACATATAAAATTTCGTTCTTGATGGTATAAAATGCCTCAAAAGTTGAAGTTTTTTACTGTTACTCGTACCTTTCTTGCAACCTGACCTTCGTTGCTTCAAATACTGATTTATCTACATAGAAAACTCCAATTTCAAAAATTATTTTTGAGTTGGAAAGTATACCTAAATATTTTTCCGTTAATATATAATTTGCCATATGAAAATATCAATATAGATATGTGAATGCCAAGAAAACAACGTATACTGGGATAGGAAAGAAAAAAAAATATAGAATACAAACCTAAACTAATAGGGATGATAGATCAGAAAACGATCTCATTATCTCTATGGGTTGACCAAGTCAACTCATAGAACTCGCTTTGATACCAGGTTGAATTTCTAGTAAAAATAAATACTTCATTAATTTGCTATAATTTGAGTATAATGTGTCTCTATTTATAATAGAGGAAACAAGTAAAAACATATTACAATTAAACTACCCAAGTCCTAATTACACTCAAAGTCAAACCCTAAAAGATAAGTCCTATAATAATTACACAATTGAACATAAATATAAGACTAACATAACTTTAATTGAGACTCTTCTATGAGACTCAAGTAAGACTCCACCATATTAATTCTCTCATTGAGACTTCTTGGTATGAGAGTTATGTAAAACTCTTCCATATATGCTCTTCAACAGACCTCGAGCTCGATTCATGTGTTAACTCATCATCTTGAAGAAGCAACTACGAATGAAGAAATTAAGACTTGTATATTAGAGTTCAAGTTGTATAGAAAAGTCTCAAGAACTCTAATCATGTAAAAAGACAACACCAAAAACTTCAAATTTGAGGTATAAATGAGTTTTTGGAGCTTTAGGACATATTTCCTTCATAACATGTTTTTTATGCATATCAAAGTTTTAAACTTGCTAGAAACCCTTAGGGTCGTTTTTCATCCTATTAAGAAGCTTAATTTAAAAAATTGGCTATAGCATGATCTATCATTATCAGGTAATGATCGATCATCCAGAGTGCAATTTGGTAGAAAATATAAAGCTTGATTAGAAGTGGGCACGGGTTGAGTGAACTATAAACCTAAAACCCGAACCTTAAAAAAACTCGAAATCAACCTCTTCCCCATTATGTTCCCAAATTTCTCAGCCCTATCCTTGCCTCGTACCCGTTGTGTCCCCACCCCCAACTTGAGAGAATGAATCTGATAGATTTCAGACTCTGGAATTTGGTCAAACTGAGTACTCTTTCTTCTATGGCTAGCATGACCATTGACTCTTTTGATATTGATATCTCCATCTAGACAACTCATATTGAGAATTGGTTTGAATGGTAAGAAAATAGACTTACACATCTTTCTTTTGATATATAATTCTTCATATAAAGTCTGGTTCTTGATGTCATAAAATATCTCGATCATTGAAGCTTTTTGCTGTTAGTCGAACCTCTCTTGCAATCTGACTTTTGTAACTTCAAATGTTTGTTTCTCATTGTAGAAAACTCCAATTGCCAAAATTCGTTTAGTGTTGGAAAGTAGATTGAAATATCTTTCCATCAATATAAAATTTACAATATGAAAAGATCAATATGGAGATGCAAATACTAAAGAAACAACAAGTACATGGACAGGAAAGAAAGAAAAAAAGGTAGAATTCACACCTAAACTACTAGAGATGATAAACCAGAAAAGGATCACATTATCTCTAGAGGTTGACTGAGTCAACTCATAGAACCCGTTTTGATACCATGATGGTTTTTAGAAAAGAGAAAAACTTCATTGACTTGTTGTAATTTGAGTATAATGAACCTCTATTTATAATAGAGGAAACAAGTAGAATCCAATTACAATTAAACTACATTTATCCCAGTTACACCCAAAGTTAAACACTAGAAGATAGGTCCTAGAACAATTGAACAACTAAATATAAATAGAAGGCTAATGTAACTAAAATGCCTTTAACTAAGATCCTTCTATGATACCTCATTTCATGAGACTCTCCTTAGACTCTACCATATTGATTTTGGCTCTATGAGACTTCTTGATGTGAGAGTCATGTAAAACTCTTTCATACTTGCTCTTCAACAGGGGTGGAGTAGGAGTGGTTGCTTTGGGGTTAGTAATAGAATCAAGAATATGTGTGTCTTGCACATGAGATCCCTCATTGGGTTCTAAAAGGTCACCCATCAACTAGAAGAGGTAGGGTGAGGTGTGGGAAGAGTGGTGGGGTGGAGAAATTGGAGAGTTTGATCATGAAGAAACGTGTGAAGCAGGGGGATTAAGTAGCCAAGAGGGTGAAGTTAGTCGAAGGGGTGATGTGGTAAGTTGGTAGTTAGTTTATATTTAGCTAGTTGAGTGCAGAGCACAATTTGTGCCACATATGCACAATAGAGTTGACTACTGAAGGAGAATGATTTTCCTGAGTGGTAATTTCCTTAATATCAAAATCATAAGCCTAGTAGGAAGTGCTTCATTATATATTTCTAAGTTTGTATAATGATTTTTATCAAATAGGGGCCACTTGGTAGCAAACATCCCAATACCAAAAGCTTGGAGATGACTTGAGGTAGCCATTTGTGGATCTTTAATACTTAACTAAGACCAAGCTATCAAAGTAAACATGCTTTGATACTACTCGTTAGGTCCTACAAGGATAAGCCTAGAAAGGGGAAGGGTGAGTGACTAGTTTTATCAAAATTTAATGGCTAATTCAAATTCTAAAATAGTCTAATCAAATAGGTCATGTAATAATTAAAGACTCACGCACCACACAACATATTTATAATGGTTCACAAGCCAAAATTAGGTTGTTATGTCTACTCCCAAGGTGTTTGCACCTCAGAGTTGATTTCCCCAAATCAACAATCAAATAATATCTACAATAGCAAACCTTAAAAGTCAATTATAACACATGTCCAACACTGGTCAACATCAACTAAGTACATATACCTAGACCCTCGAAGGGATTTTCAACAACAGCTACAAATTGGCTTAGCCATGTCTTGGTTGGTTACAACACCACAAAGATTATTTACTTTACAATTGAGCTTAAAATTAATATTTAAACAAATATTAAAATATCAAAGCACACAATATTACACGCAATCCTAGCTAGGTGATACTACCACAACACATGGTAACTCAATTTAATTTCAAATAAATGATTTAAAAGAGTATGCACATTGATAGTTGAAAACCTCGATAGACATAGTCTCAAAAGTTGTGGAAAATACTCGAAGTAAGAGGATGATGAGGTAGACTCTAACCAAAACAAAAGTGAACTTAAATCACTTGGTTTCAAAATAAACTCAATCAAGTTCAACATGAAAAATGCCTGAGTACGCATTAAATTTTAAACTCACAAGCTCGAATACATACTTCTTTTTGAAATAATTCCTTGTTTTGGGATGATAAAAAAATGACAAAGCACTAAGGATGAAGGGAGAGTTTTGTTTTTCAATGTAGCAAGCTTGGTGAATTGTGTAGGTTGTGAAATCATTTTAATAGAAGCCATCAAACGGTCTAAAAACTAGTCACTTCTTTTAAAAAATGACACCTTTTTATTTAGAAAAATCAACTAAAACGAATGCAATAAATCATGAAAAAATACTTTAACCATGATTTGATTTGTTAATGATAATGGTAGACCACTTCAAAAAATTTAGTGATCTATAGTTGTTGAATCAAATCTTTGAAATTTCTCTTGCAATAATTTTAAAATGAGTTGTTCAAAAGGCTATGGTTTAGTCTAAGGACCTTCATAAATTGATTCTTTCGATTTCTTCAATCTAGTTAGTCGGTGGGGCAAATGGGCACTTATAGCCCTTTTCTCTCTCATATTCATTCAAACAATATGTGTTTTATCATATAACCTTTTTTTTCTCTTTTGTCCCTAGTTTGAATAGGTCAATCGGACAAATGTTTGCCTGTGAATTGGCCTTCAATGGTGTCACATCTCTTCTTTGTGTTCTTATATATTTGGGCCATTCCAACACTTCGCCCGAATCACAATTGTTCTAGTTTGATATACAAACTTATAGATTACATGTTAGTCGATCGAATAGATCATCTACCAAATTTCTTCTTGGCCATTTTCTATTAAGATTGCCCAATCAAATTTAATAATTAATTTTAAAAATATTTCTTATTATCAAAATTAAACTCACGGGGATTTTTGGGTCAACAAATATAGGGCCTAATCAAGTTTAATTATCACATAATTTGTATTGTCCAAGTCCAAATCCAAATCAAGTTTAATTATCACATAACTTGTATTGTCCAAGTCCAAATCCAAATCGAGTTTAATTATCACATCACCTGTATTATCCAAGTCCAAAAGTTTAATTATGTTAGATCTAATTAATCAAAAGGCAAATGTTGGATGAATGTCAAATTTCAAAAATAACTATGTGATCCAAAATTATCTAATCCACAACCAAAGCATTTACCATGGGGTTGGAAACCTTTCTTGCTAAGTGTTAGAGGGGTTTCCCCTTTCACCAGCACAAGCAACCAAAAGGAGCCCTCCTTGTTATAAAAAACAAGATGGGAAAGGTTTCTCCTCCTTCACACAATGATGGGGGGAGGTTCCCTAGTGGCTTGCAAGAGTTTGGGGAGGCTCCCCCTATTTCTTCCAATAGTTGGGGATCCATTTGCCTAGGTGAACCTCCCCCTAAACAAAAAAGGGAAAATTACCTCCTACCCTTGTGTATGACCTAGGGTTAAGGGCATGGGTTGTGGATCCTGTCATGTAATTTTTATATGTTCACTTTTTTGGCTATGTGTAGTTGCAGTGTTCCAACTATAAGATGTGACGACTCCTTAAATTAATTTACACATTATTGCAAAAAAAACAAAAAAGAAAGACATGACTCTATACATGCAAGACTGAGTTGGCTGGATAAGTTCAATTTCGAGTTCAAACTTGAAATAAGGTTCGTGAAATATAACAAGTCATACTCTAGGTTTTCCAAACTCTGCTTGTTAGCTCGTGAACTGACTTGTTAGCATAGATTTTTTTTATGAAAATACCCTTATTCTAATTGCTCTTGTTAATTCTTTCTTTAGTTGGTTGATAGTTGCTCTTATTTACCTCAAACCTCAAAGATTATAATTTGTTTAGCCTTTTTGGCTCCCTCGACATCTAATGTTGTTGTTTGCCTATGAAATAAATATTATTGATGGAAGTGTTTGTTCTTTCTATTAGGTCTATTAAGGTGGTTATTATATGTTAGTATGTTTCTTTGCAAAGTCTTGAACTCTTCTATGATTCCTTGCAGTTCAATGGTACAAGGTCATCACAATATTCTCTTTATTTATTTTTGTCGTTTTAAATATTGGTTGGAACTCGAACCCGACTCTATTAAAAACTTCAGACTCAAGCTCGATTCCAATTTTAAGCTCGAGGTTGAGTTCAAGTTCTAAATATTCATATCAAACCAAACTCAACATATGCAAATTCGAGTTTTAGTCAAATCAAGCCAGAAAGAAAATTGGTGGGAGAGGCAGTATCAATAGCATCGATTTTCAACGTTTATGTTCTTCCCCTCTCCTTCAATCAATCCCCATGTTGGAATTTGGCTCCTGTCTTTAATATTCACCTTGTTCCTTCTCTGTAAGGTCGATCTTTTAGAGCAATGTTTCTAATATGGTATCAGATCAAGTTGGTCGTGTGTTCAAATCCCGCTGCCCCCAATATCTTTGTTGACAAATTTGGTCCCCCGCTCATGGGTGTGCCTTTCATTCTTAATTCTAGATTCTTTGCTTAGTGGCACGAGCTATTGCAAGCATCCATCGGCATCACCCCCGTCGTCAACTCGGATGTTTTCTCCTTTTCCGCAGGGGCGACAAGCCATGTATGTCGAGCAGGAAAGTGCCGTCACATCCTGCTCGCCAGCACGAGCTCGTCGACAGGGCCCTGTAATCTGCAATCCAGTATAGCAGTAAAGCTTGAGAGAAAGCACTTGAAAGGAAAAGCTTCTTTTCTCCAAATTAACCACAAAGTGATCCAGAAAGAAAACTTTTGAAAAGTTGGATGCCCGTACTTGATTCAACCTGCATTTTTCAACTTAAATCATCAGCTTACTGTGTAATCGATCACTCAATTCTTTCTGCTTCTTTCTTTTTACAGTTTTTCCTTATTCGACTTTGATCCCATAAAGGTTGCAATATTTTAGCTGTGAAATCAGCCACGATACGGGAAAACAGAAATGTTGTTGCAGATGATGAATCGTCTTGACAGGCCAATGACCAAGGAAATTTCCAGGAAGGAGAGCAGCGGCCAGTTTTTCCTCCTGTTTGGCAGCACCTGCTACTGTGTGATAATTCGTCTCTCCATGTTGCTTCTTTGATGGATGGGTCATTTCAAATTACACGTAACGGATTATCGATTCATTGTACCTCTCTTTCCACATCATGATCTACTAAAATTAAAACTTTAAAGCGAGTCGACCTGCAACAAGAGGAAATTCTTTAATGGTGATATTAACTTTTTCTTCCGACAAGTGCATGGTTGTACAGAAGTCGGAACACAGAGAGAAGAAGCGCCGTGCTTTGGGTGGGTCTTCAGGAGAATTCCACCCAATGCTTTTGAAGATTTATAAGTTATCATCCAACTAGAAACCAGATGGATCGATTATCACGGAGAGCAGCCTCATCCATTGACGGCGCGATTAAACTTGAAACGGAAGAGCGCGTAGCAACCGCGTATCTTGTCACTGTCCAACTGCTTTCTTCTTCCTTCATATTATTATGTAACTCGCCGGTGGCATGGCGAAAATTCCACCCAATACTTGGAAGGGACAAAAAAAAAGCTCGATCTTCTTGTTTCTTCGGAACGATCGACCTAGAATTTTGGAGGATGAGAAAGAAAAACAGTATTTCCAGATTTGAAAAGCAGAGCAATGCGACGGTTACTGATGAGATGTTTCTCTCCGTCTCTGCTTTTCCTATTCACAAACAGGACATTCGCGTACGTGCTGCTCTCAAACACTAACAATTCGCAGTTGAACAGATCCATGCACGACCAAGTATCAGAATCCTCCAATGGCGGCTGAATGGTTTCGAAATTGTCGATTTTGGACCGAGTCGCAGTAATCAATTATTAACATAAAAGCTTGAATGCTGTAAATCATAAAAGTGATAAAAATTACGTCCAACTTCTGGGAAGAAACGTCAACAAAAGAAGGCTAAACCTCCTCCTCCTTCCACGAACTACCTTCCTGCTTAATCGAATTCGACATTTATCTGATACGTCAAGTTCTTGAAACCCGATACGCATTCAAGGTCGCATGGAAATCTAGACTTTACGCGAGCTCTCGATCATCAACAGATAACCAGTCTCAATTATTTTGTTCATACCATGTTCAAAAACAAAACGATAGATGAGCCTACAAAGCTGATTTTATACAACGATTATCAAGGTAAAACTTTGAAAGGCAGCCATTAAAGTCCAGCTTCACCCTGTTGAAGCAACCTTTTAAATCTCTAACTGGGCTGTTAAGTCAAATTAAGAAGCAAAAATATTGAAAAGTCTGAGATCAAGTCTGGTGTTTACTGTAGAAGGGATTATCTTTAATGAACTCAAACTTAAAATAATAAGAAATGGGAAAGGATTTAGAGCTAGAACTGTTTAAAGGATTACGATGATGGTGATGATGATAATAGTAATAACAGCAACATTAAGAAGAGATAAATAGTGTTTGGTTTCATCCATTCATCTCCGATAGATTTCCGTGAATGGAAAGTATGGTAAAGTTGTTGAAAACGAAGAAAAAGAAACAGATGGTCAGAAGAATTGAGAGAGGAAGGCAGAAGAGAGGAGTCCTTTTCTGTCAGACCTGTAATCCTTACTCCTTCAAGGAACCTAATGCACGACAAAAACAACGAAAGACGAAAACCCTGAAACGCTATTTCAATTCATTAAATCCCACCCACGAAGCTTCCGAGAAGCTCACTCTCCACTACCCAATGCCTCCACCATTTAACGTCCCCTTCCTCCCTTCACTTTCCTCCCACCCGCCTCCCTCTTCCCTCTTTCTTCCAATTTCATCCTTCTGCTCCATCTTTTTACAGCCATACAGCCATGAAACTCACTCTCAGGCCCCTCTTCCGATCTTCTTCCAAGAAAAAAAACCGTTCTGTTTCGCGCTCCGATCCGCCGTCTTTTGGCTCCGGGTCGTCCACTTCCTCCTCCTCTTCCGATCTGAAGGAGACCCCTAAGAGCGTGCTCCAACCGAACTGGTGCGATTTCGATTCACGATTGGACGAGGTCGTGGAGATTTTTAAACTGATCGACAGGGACGGCGACGGTAAGATCTCCCGGCTGGAGGTAGAGCACGTGTTCCGGAGATTGGGCGTGGAGGCGCCCACGGAGGAGGAATTGTCGGTGATCCTTGCAGAAGCCGATCGAGACGGTGACGGATGCATCAGTCTCGAGGAGTTCGGCGCGCTGAGCTCCGCTCTTGGTCCGGCCGCCGGTGACGAGCTCCGTGATGCGTTCGATTACTTCGACGCCGACCGCGACGGAAAGATCTCGGCGGAGGAGCTGTTTGGGGTTTTGACTACGATTGGGGACGAGAGGTGCACGCTGGAGGATTGCCGGCGAATGATAGTGGGAGTGGACACAGACGGCGATGGGTTCGTTTGTTTTCAGGATTTTGCAAAAATGATGGAGAAGCAGGGGTGAAGGATTGGAAATCTGTGTGTAATTATCATGCGGATGGTGGGTTTTTTGCTGTACAATAATGAAGTCATTACATATCAGAAGAACCAAACATGAACAACGAAAACAAATTAAGACCATCTTCTTCCCTTTCGCAAATATCTCGGCTAACCTCCTAAGAATTTTTTCTACTTCTTCCGGTTGATTTTTATATCTGAGCCTTGTCTCTTGAGAATGAATGTCTCTGCTCTCTATTCAAAAGAAAATTTCTGTGGTTTCCAATACTAATAACTGTGTAACCTGTAAACTGTGTTACATTAATGGCGGTAGCTTTAGTGCTTCTGAATCACGGCGTTGCCGACAACCCTGTAGGCAGCACTGTTCGTTGAACCACTGATAATCGCAGATTTGAGAGCATCGATCAACTGGTGCTTCAAAGAATCATCACTCATATGGAAAGAATCAAACAGATATGACAGGCACTGTGGTCAAAAACGACTCCCAACTTTTCTTCTCCGACAAATGCAACCAATCAAACCTGCCGCCACTTGCAGAGATTGACGTCGACTTGTGTGTACCCAAGTGGGTAATCCTCCGCGCAAGAGGGTAGGGTTCGTTGTCCATTGAGTTTCATAGTGGGTAAGTGATTGTTTATCTACGAAACCAGTATTTTTTCGGTCTCTATCAGTGATTCGATGTCCATTGATTTCAGGAATTCGTAGAGGGAAAGGGAGAGAGATTCACCCTCTGCTCTTTCTCCTGCTAGACATTGTATGGTTTTCTTCATCTCTGCCTGACCAGTTCCCTGAGAGCTTATGAATTACGGTAAAATCAATAGCTATTTCACATCATGCACCAGGGATTTTCGAAGCTACACTTCAATCTTAAGCAGGAGATGGCAGTAAGATTGGTTCCCTTGATGAGATGAACTAATCGTAATTAAGACCTAAGGGTGATAGCTCTCTCTCTCTCCTAAGGGTCTTTCCCTTATTAACAGAAGGGGGGAGGGGTACCTTTATATTGATTAAGCCATCTCAGTGGGTCGGTGGCTAACCCAAAAACACCAGTGCAGTTTGTATTGTATTTAATATTAAGCAGCGTGCTTTAAGAAAAAAAAAACAACAAACGTAAGTGCAGCCGACAGGGACGATGCTTTTCGTTCATTTCTTGGCGTCTGCAGAATACATGAGGTCCTCAGGAGCCCATTGGAATTTCATAAACGTAGGACAACGCGCATGGAGTCGAAATGGTTATTTTAAGCGATCTAAGTAATTTCTCCTGGGTTATCTCTCGCTAAAACTTTTATTCCCCTTACCTGCCTCTCGAATCAGCAGAAGGCGACAGAAAATTTTGAACTCCACGTTGCGTATAGAATACTATCCTTAAAAAGGTGTCTGTCTCGAACCAACTCACTCTTCTTTTCTCACACTTTACCTTTCATTTGCTTTGAGGGAGTTTCGTCGAAGGAAGAGTATTTGCAGGAGCAAACTGCATAGGGAGTCGACCATGTCTTCTTGCACGCAGAGGTAAGCATTAAAACCCCCACCCTTCAGAAGCGCTCTCTGACGGTACCATTAAAGAGCTCTTTTTGGTTTTTCAGAAAGCTTCCGACGGATTGGAGACGGGGAGGGTTTGTTTTATTCGGAAAAGCTTGTTTTCTTGTTACTCTTTTGTTTTCGTTTCTGCCTTTCTTCATACGCGAGTACCTGAATCAGTTAGTAGCAGCTGGAATCCTTCTGACAGTTTAACCTTTGGGTGGGAAAGAGAGAAAGCTGCTCCTTGTTCATCGAAGATTTTCCCCATCTTTCATCGTCCACTTTATTCTGTAATTTAGTGCCTTTTTTTAAAAAAAAAAAAAACTGATCCAGGGAGAGTCAACTTGTCTGCAACTTCAGACTCATTTTGGCAAAGCAATTTATAATAAAAAGATTTTACAAATCAAATCTATTGAGATACTTTGTTTTTCCGTTTAATTTATGAACAGGGACGGACCCCTTTTTACATCTGTGCAGTCCAATTCATAGCGATTGAGATTTTTTTTTTTTTAATTTTCAATTTGACATAAAAAATTAATTGCGGTTGCCCGATAACTGGGAAGGTTGGAAGGAAAAGTGGCACTTATAACGGGCGGCGCGACGGGGATAGGCGAGGCCATAGCGAGGCGCTTCCGCGGCCATGGCGCAAAGGTGTGCATCGTGGACGTGGAGGACGAGATGGGTCATCAAGTATGCGAGTCGCTCGGCGGCGAACCGGACGCCTGCTACAACCACTGCGACGTCACCGTCGAAGAGGATGTGATTCGGGCGGTAGACCTGGTGGTGGAGAAATATGGCCACCTCGACATCATGGTCAACAACGCAGGTATCAGCGGTGTTCCGGAGGCGGACATCCGGAACGTAGACATGGGGGAATTCCAGCGAGTGTTCGACATCAACGTCAAGGGGGTGTTCATGGGGATGAAGCAGGCGGCGCGGGTGATGATTCCTAGGGGAAAGGGGTCGATCGTGTCGCTGGGAAGCGTAGCTAGCGTAATGGGGGGGATGGGGCCGCACGCGTACACGGGGTCGAAACACGCAGTGGTGGGGCTGACGAAGGGGGTGGCGGCGGAGCTGGGGAAGCATGGGATTCGGGTGAACAGCGTGTCACCGTATGCGGTGCCGACGCCGTTGTCGGTGCGACACTTACCGGCGGAGGAGAGGGGAGAAGACGCGCTGCAGGGGTTCATGGCATTCGTAAGGAAGCAAGCGAACCTGGAGGGAGTGAACTTAACGGTGGACGACGTGGCGGAAGCGGTGGTGTACTTGGCGAGCGAGGAGGCGAGGTACATCAGTGGGCACAATTTGGTGGTGGATGGCGGCGTCACTTGTGTCAACCACACGTTACGAGTCTTCAGATGAACTCCGGCACCCTCAAGAAAGCCAGCCCCCCCAACGTAGGGCTTCTTTCTACCTCCTGTTAAGAGCCGAGTTTCAATCCCAAAACAGCTCTTTGGGTTGAGTGCCCATCCGTCACTGAACTGAACCACTTCATCTGAATTTAGGTTTTTTCTACTTTCGGGTTCACTTGGTCTAAAAGCTCTATCTCGGTCCTTCTCTTTAAAAAGCTTCGATTCCAACAGTGGAATTGGCAAAAGTTTGGAAACCTCCATCAATGGCTGGATAGTTTACAAGTCTTTTACTCCAATCAGCACAGAATTCACAATTCCTGTCTGTTCATGAAGAAGAACTCATGCAGGGTAAAGTCTTTACCTCGTCTATTGAATTCCTCCCATGAAATCCTGAAATATCAGTTCTTGGGCACAATGATATTCTATTGGATGAGTTGAATTTTCAAAATTAAAATCTTTTCATAGCTTTTGTTGCTGAAGAAGGCACCCCCCAAGGCAGTGTGTGTGAATGTGTTGACATTGTCAGTTCGGCTTTACACAGGATGGATCTGCCAACCATTTGATGTCTCACCAATATCTAGCTCAATCTGATTACCTAACGGACGGAAGAAAAACCAAGCAATGCATAAAAGTTACCTAAGAAGCAGAAAGGTAGTAAAATGAGCTTGTTATAAACACAATTCAACCACCCTTTTTGAGTAAACATAACGGTGACTTTGACTGGGTAGAACCTAAATACCAAATAAAATCTGTGTGAGTTCTTCGACATCAATCTGCATGAACTATGTGCCCTATCTATGCCATGCATTAGATAAATATTCTTGATGGTGTGAACTTGGATATTGATACCGTTCTTGAATGTCAGGCATTCATATCCTCAAATAATCATGCCATGAACGTACAAAAGACCTCACAACCATAAGGGCATTTGTAACTAAGAAAACCATATCCAACTTTCCCAATTTATCTTTAACAGATACAGATAAGATACAGAGAATACCAGAAATTTGGGTGGAAACAAATTGGACAGTTCTGCAACCTTAGAGCAACAACTGCAAGAACCACTGCAAGAACAATAGAAATTAGAAACAGATTTGTCCTTTAATTCAATGCATAAGCAAAAAGTCAGTTCATTGCTGGCAATGAAAATAAATAACATTCGGTCCAATAAAAAGAATCAATTTTATTACGAATTCTGGTAAGAATATACAAGAAAGATGAAAACATAGATAACTCTATTTTCTTTCTAAAAGGCCAAAAAAAGAAAAAAAGAAAAAAAGAAAAAAAAGGAATTTGGAATATAGAATCAGTTGTTCAGTGCAGACCTGTACAAAAAGGAACGAAGTACATCAATATGGATTTGTTGCAACAAGGGAAGTAAATCACCAAAGCAATGTTGGAAGTACTGGTTTGATGTTATATATCCTCTGGCTGGAGTGTCTTAGTTTTAAGAACTAGAAAAGTTCAATTGAGCATGCAAGTGCACCTAATGCTACAAGTTCAGCTACAGCTCCAAGACCTAAAGTGGCATTTACAAGGCACCAAGATTTGCAGTGGGAAATGTTATAGAGACACTCTGATGATATTAGTTAATGGATGTTTCAGTAAGCTAACAAGGCACCAAGATTCACACTGGGAAATGTTATAGGGACACTGGGATGAAATTAGTTAATGGCTGTTTCAAGAAAACTAAGGAAGAAACAGATTTTCCTTAGATTTGCATTGGGAAAATATTATAGGGACACTGTGATGATAAGTCTATGGATGTTCAAGAAAGCTAAGGAAGAAACAGACAGTGTCAAGACAGACTGGAATAAGTTGTACTGACCTGGTTTGGTTACCATATAATAGAGCAATTGCCGTCTCCAGAATCCTCAATTAGACTAACTTGTCAGATAATGGCTTGAATCATTAAAAAAACTCAAATACTTGCTTTGCGGTAGCAACATGTGTGCCTCAAGAAAATCCAAAAATATAAAACTAAAAACATAAGAATGTGTAAGTTAGAATAACCAGCCAGGTGCAGCTTCCTCACAGAGATCCAAGGCCCTTCCATGAAGTTAAGAGAACCAATAAATGATCCACAGTCTTTCCTGTTGCTTCACACATGTGATTCAAGAAGCCAGATCTGCTCCAAAACCTTGCTTTTCCTCAAACAGCAAATCATATTCCAGATGGAAAAGAAATATCCTCTGGTACCATGGAAGATGGTTCCACCCTTGAAAACCATGAAATTGCCTCTTAATTTTTCATCATAGAGATAAAAAAATAAATGTCAAATCCTGGTGTAGCAGAATGTTACTACCCCTTCTCAGTATCCACATCATATAAAATACTTGTCTCTGTGGAAGTGTCATCCACTCTGCTCGAAGCTGCTCCCATTTGGCCACCAGTGTCTCCCTCAGAGTTGTGAGAAAGATAAACTGGTTCAAAGAATTAATGTGATCAAACTATACAAGACTCCAATTTCTCTTCAAGTTTCTCAAAATCCAGAATTTGACGAGAATCTGCAATTGGGTCTAAGCAATTCATTTGCTCCACATACTGATTAGAGGGAAGAACTTGTACTTCAAGTAGTTCATTTGTAAGTTTATCATTTGACTGACCCATAACATGGCTAGATCCTTCATCTTTACTTCTTTCTTCACATGACTGGACCCCTTCTATTGTTACCATTTTTGACAGGGGACAGGTGGGCCCTCTCCTTGCACAGCAAGTGTGACAACTGAATCCAATAATGTTGTCAATGTTGTGAGCTGCAACGCCAAATGCATCTGCATGAAACCAACCTGCATATAAGATGAAAGCAGTGAAAGGATCAAATTAATATGACAGCTCCATAAATTACCATAAAGTTTGCAAGAAAAAGTTTGTGGAACTTTACAGTTGCTAAATATGAAACTCAAGTAAAGAATGTACATAACTTTAACTAAATATTTAATAATATTTTATAGTTTAATAGTTTCACTAAGTTTTCATGATTCTCCATTACACAGAGATTTTAGATTAATTAGCACCTAAAGGTGCCACAGAAAGCAAGATGAATATTGATCATTAAATGGCAAAATTTGTAAATATAGGACTACATGTCCCTTGACTTTGATGCCACTGATCAGTAATTCAGCTGATAAGTTGCCCTAGTTAGTGGTTTGCCTCAACTCTCAATAGCCATATGGGAGGCAGAGTGGGCTGAGGGCTCTGCCTGTAATGTGCGATCTTGGGGCCAAGCCTGACTGGTAAGGTGTTGTCAGTGTTTGTAACGAAAAGTCAGGAACTTTGTTTGAAACAGGTTTCTCGTAAAAACAAAGACAAGCTATAGCATTCTAAACACTTCTGTGTCTTCTTTAGCCCCTCTACAGATGCTAGCCACTTTGCAAGTGGCATCAAATTTTAATATCAATGTGATGGTGGATAAGCCTCATAGAATGATGAACATGATTTCACAGGTGGTAAACTAAAAATCCGTCAATATTTACATTTACATTAGTTGTTTTGCTTGCAAAGAGGGAAAAAAAGGAAACAAGATGTTTACAAAGAAAAACTGAGGAACAGACATACCTTCACAGTTTTCACAGGCAATATAGATCAATCGTGAATCATAACCTTCATGACAAAGAGAACAGATGGGTTCCAGAGAGGTCTTCATTGCTAGCTGTCCAAATGGCAAGAGAACCTTTCCTTCCCTAAAGCAGAACCCATTTTCATTATTTGACTTTCTCCCCCAGTGAATCCCATTGAGCCAGTATGGATGAGCAGTTTGTGTTCTCTTTCCTTTATGCCAAGTAATCCATTGCATAGTATCCTTAGATACTTCATTTTTGGGTTTAATTTTGTTACTGCTTTGAGGTTTGTTGGCACGTTTTCTACGACCCAGCTTTTTACCTTTCACTCTCTTAGAAATTCTTTTCATCGGTGATCTTTGATTAACTATCCGGGTCCTGGTTTTGGTCTTGACATGTTTCTTCTTCTGGCAATTGAAGCATGTGTATGTATATTTGGCAGTAATAATGCTTTTTGATGCTTTGATATGCATTCTGTGAAAAAAACCTGAAATTCCAGCAAGGAGCCAAATCAGAAGGCCTACAATTAGTACTGTGTGAAGACTGAGGTGAAGATATAACTTAATAAGAAATAAGAAACTAACTTTCTCTTCTTATAAAACCTAATTTTACACAAGGGCCTCTTATCTTGATAGAATATGCCTTTAATTTTATCATCAGAATCCAGTTGATGCTTTGCCGTCAAAATTACAAACACAAAAGTAAATGTAAACATAACAAGAGTTTCCTAGTAATCATGTAACATAAATACCCCAATTTAGACAAGACAAAGATCTGTTGATTAATCTTCTCAAATATGTCCCTTAAATAAAGAACATAGTGTGACTGTTCTAGTCTGAATCATTTTTGCTAGCCCTTTACAGAGAAAAAGAGCAGACTCACTAACTCATTAACTTGCTGCACAAGCTCCAAACTAGGTAGGTTTTAAACCTGGTATCACCAGAGAAGTTTGGCTTTAGCTTGTCCAAGGAGGAAGTGTGATATCGTGAAAGTCAATAATTTGTCCATCCACGCTCCCCCTACTCACAGTTTTTCTATGAAAGTTTTTCGAAATTCAAGAACTCTATAAAGATGTTGTTGGTATTTGGTCTCATGTACATAGGTTAGCAAATAGTGCTGCTGATTCTCTACCTAGAGAGAGGGTTACCCTCCAATCCTTCATTGTAAGGGGTCCCCTCCTTGATGTTCCTGTTTAGCCTTCGGGCTTTTTAATGAAGTGTGCCCTTTTCTCCAAAAAATAAAAGGAAAGATGTGACAAAGAGAGTTGGTACTCATCAGTTATTGTGAAGTACTAACAAAAAGGCATGGATGTTTATCACTTTAAATTCGTACTATCTGTTTACTCTTCTAGCCTACCACTTCTCTGTGAGTGCCCAGCCAATGTAAAAAGCTAGAGTCATGATCTTCTCCAATATGCTCAAATTCTGAACATGGTGAATTCCTGGATCATTTTTTGCCAGCCCTTTCAGTGAAACATAGCCAATTAATAAGACTCATTAACTTGGTGTCTTGGCTCCAAGACTTGGTAAATTTGACCCAGTATCGCCATTGATGTTCGACTCTATCTTGGTCCAAGTAGGAAAATCCTAGACTAAGCCCTCAGTGGTAATGAGCTGCTCCTCAAAAGTGAAGTGGAGAAACTTCTAATGAAATTACTTGGCAATTTAAACCCAAAATGGGCTTCAGAGTTACATCGAAGGTGGATAGTGAATTGCCTTTCATCTAGTACCCTCTCTCTCTCTCTTAGTTAATAGTTCCGCCCAAGGATTAAGACAAGGTGATCTTTCCCCAGTAATTCTACCACCCCACCAAACGACCACCATAAAAAAAGTCATATATGCCATTTTCATGATGGGTTTGCACAATGGTTGGCAACTTACTTGCCCAAATCCCAATTTCTACCACTTACGTTTTTGTGAAAGTACTCCTAGTTAGGCACTCAATATGCTCATATGACAGCCCTATGGCCTCTATGAGTTGAGAGGAGGTTTAACTTGCCCAAAGCTTCCACCAATAACAATCATATCCCCAGAGATAGGACACTACCAACTTGCTTCCACCATTGAATATAGAGAGACACCATCCCTCATCCCACCTTTACTTTCCCTGGTTCACTATGGGACCCACAAAATTCCTCCAAAAGAAATGTACTGAGTGCACATTCCTAATTATTCCTTCTTCAGCACATGATTAACCTTTCAAGAATCCTAACTTTGAGCTATCGAGAGAAGACTTCTCTAGCAACGCATCAATAGCAGGTTAAGATACAATTTGGTCAAACGGGATGATTTTTTCCTATTACCAATAAATAATTATTTTTTTCAAAAATCATAAATGGGACAATAATTGCCTCCAAAACACTCTGGAGCACATCCAACAAGGACTCTCTTGTCTGGACAATGTTGAAGATTTTAAGTTGTTAGATCTTGACTTAAATTTCACCTTCTATCAATTTCAAACTCTAGAAGAGAGACCTCATAATGATAAATAGTGATGCAACAACTCATCAAACTAAAAATTATGCCCCAAGTAGATTAAGAGAATTTGACAAATCTGCATGATGGATAAGAGGCCTCACTACTAACTATAGAAATCAAGATAACAAAGTGCTTCCATATCCAACCCCTTGGCTTCTAGCCTTTGAAAAGTATTTGCAAGCATCAATCCAAATTCTTTCATGCATGCATTTAATGGACAACCATTATGGGAAAGCACCCTCTTGTTTTCCCCTTTGTTCCCTTTCTCATGCTCTTTTGCATCACCAAACAACCTAGATTTTGGTCATTGCCTCTCCTTCCCTCAACAACACCAACCTCTTAGGCTCATGAACATTACTTCCACTCCATCCCTAATACCCTCTAACTCGGGCCAAGGTGATGATCTCCTCATTTTCAAATGGAATGCTTATTCACTGTCCTCTTATTTTGACCTTGCGAATTGTCACTTATCGTCTCCTCCACTCCACTACACTCCCCAAATTTAAGAAAATTGACTAACCAGTCATTACAAAAAGAAAAAGTTTACATTGATCAACAAAGGGATGCAGCTTGACAATCGCCAATGCAAGTTTCACCAATAACAGTGAGAAACCATATCCTCATCCACCACTCATTTAGCTCTCAAGGGGACTATTTTCAAAGATCGGCTCTCGTACTGCTCCTGGGAGCTCTCCACCGACAAATTTTGACCATCTTATTATCATCTAGTGTGTTTAGGAGAGCAGCAAATCTGATTTTATAGATAGGATCACCGAAAAAGCCATCAACTCAAAAGTTCAAGCATAAACTGGAGAGGCCAAATCCTAGTTTTTATTCTAGGTTGGGGATCACTTCATATCAGATGCACGACCATTTAAATGCTCCCCTTTAAACACTCATTATAGCTCCAAGGATAGATAATTTTGGGTAGATACCCTCTTATCAGCCAAGGTCCATCAAACCTACTCTAACAACATGAAACAAAGCATTCAATTCTCAAGTTTAGAGCGAGTTAAGGGGTGTTTTGGTCTTTTCATACATGTATATGTATTTCCTCTAGACTATATGTCTTGTGGAGTGATAGAATGTATTTCGGTTCGTTTAATTTTGTTAGTTTGCTGGTTTAATTAGTATTTCTGAATAAAAAAGCCTAGAGGTGCAGTTTAGTCATTTCATGTAATTTTCACCTAAAGTAGTTTTATATAAAGAGTTAGGGGTAGAATTCAGACCCCTAAGGAGGTGCTGCCTTGATCGCACCTTTCTTCCTTTCTCCGTTCTCCTATTTTCTCTTTTCCCTTCTTCTCCTTGCATTCGAAACTTCTTGCAGGATTTATCATTAGCAAATTCCTGAAGTATCTCAAAGCCATTACTCAAGACAACTGTAGGATATTTGCTACCATTCAGGTACAAGACTGGAGGATGTCCATGAGTGGACACCACCACATAATGGTCATATCAAATTAAGTTTTGGCATACAACAGGTCGTTGATGACCTGGTCATGCTAGTGGTGGAGCTTTACGGAGCACAGATAGAAGAACCATGTTGATATTTTCTTGACCCTTTTGGCATACGGAAGCCATAACAGATGGTCTAAGAGCACTCCTCCACAGACACACTTTATACAAGTTCTTTTCCTGACTTGATCCAGCTAGTGGTGGAGCTGTCAGAAGCAGAGATGGAAGAACCATGTTGGTCTTTTCTTGACCCTTGTGGCATGCAGATTCCATAATGGATGATTTGAGAACATTCTTCAGCAGACAGACTTTATAGCAGATCTTTTCCTGACCCACTAGGGTGGAGAGCATCACCACTAATCAGGTTACCTAGTCTCTCTCCCCTCACCCCCCTTCTCTTCTCGTGTAGATCCTTCTTCATTTTTTTAAAGAGATAGTAAACATCTGAATCACCATAATATGATGGTCAAACATCCCAAGATAAGGCAATCAGTTGGTTGATTCTCCAACCATCTCAAGTTCTCTTAGCCAGTGGTCCTATCATCCAAATCTCTTAAAATACGCTTTTAGATGGTGGGGCAAAATAACTAGTGTCTACCGCATTTTTTCCATTTATTCTGCACTTGGAAGAACCTAGAAGTATGTTTACATTTCCCTCACATCCAATGTTATATTAGGGTCAAGGTCCATTCCAAAATTAAGTCTTTCCCAACTCATAACTACAAGAATTTTTGTAACTTCAACCTACATAAGATCATTCCCAATAACAATCTCTCACATCCAGGCTTAAAAAAATACACAACAGGCTTGAGGCGACTGAACTATTTCCAATGGAACAAGGGTCTTGCTCTTATACCGTCTCGAAGTTAAGTCTAGGTTAACATCCAATTTATGAAAGAATGTCTGCAACCTAAAGGCAACATACTCAGAAAGTGTTTGTTTTTTCATATTAATAGCAGGACAAAATGTTAGATTCTGGCTTTACAAACGGGAAGGCCCTGATAATCTAGCTTCAGAATTCCTAGATCTTATCAGGCTTGTACTCAATAAAGAAATCACAATGGCTGATTCCAAAACAGTAAATCCTACTGATAGAAGATGCAACCACAATTTATGAAGAGCATTAAATGTGGGGAAGACTAACGGTGTTATTGGATTGCTGCAACTGCTGTACAGTATCTTCATTTGTGGATTAGGTGATGATATTCCTATTTCAGAGTCATAACTCAGCAGGAATGTTTACCAGCTTCATTCTACAAGGCTCAGTGGCTGGTGCAAATCTCGGGATCTTATTCAAAACAACAGTAGCTTGAAAAATATATTGGCCCGAAAAGGAATTCACTTCTTGCAGACAGCAGCAAGAAAAGCTTCTAACTGGTGAAGATTTATCAAAAAGGGGGCAGAAAATTGTCAATTGATTATGCAAGTAATGTAATCAAAAGGAGGAAAAAGTCAGCCATCAAGATAAGCCATGCAAACTGGGCGCAATCCAGGAAGAGTTCAACATATAAACCTGTTTTCCCCAATCAATATCAGAACTACAAGACCAGAGCCTTTCAATCTGATTGCCAAATGCAGGAGAGACCTAGAGAAAGTTTCTATTGCAGCCACTGTTTGGCACATACGAGACAAAAGGAATGACATAACCTCTAGGTGCTGCAAAAAATCAGCAGGAAGAACTATTGAGCGCATCATTCACAGTATTCTATGGAGCCACGTCTTCAGCATCCTCACCCCCCCCCCCCCCCCCCCCCCCCTCCCACACACCACGAGCTGGTTGAAAAAGGTGCCTGTTGGTGTAGGAGGCATCATCAAGGACTCCACAGCACAATATCATGTGGCCTACTCAGGTCCTGCTAGGCTTTGTAATTCAGTTGGAGCAGAAATAAAAGCATTTGCTAGCAGAAGTTAAATTTCATTCTCAGCATATCAGCAACCCAATGATTATTGAAGGAGATTCAGCTTTAGTTATAAAACAGTTTCAAGGAGATTCCCCTCCTAGATCAGCCAACTCTTTGGCTGATAAATTGGCAAAATTCGGAACTTCCCAGCAATCTTTCATTGTACAGGAAAGGTTCTCTCCTTTGTAATTTGCTCTTTTGAGCTTTTGACTTAATAAAAAATCAGCATCATTTAAAAAAAAAAAAAAAAAACTCCCCTCCCCCACGACAGATAAGGCACATATTTGATGAAATCAAGGCAGTTTTTTTAATCTCCAGATCTCTTGGCAGCAGAAGATTCATCTTTAGTTATAAAACAGTTGCAATAAGATTGCCTCTCCACCCCCCCCCCCCCCCATTGAAGGATAAGGCACATATTTGATGAAATCACGGCAGTTTTTTTAATCTCCAGATCTCTTGCCAGCAGGCAGTGGCGTCTCTTGCCCTGCACTTGTATTTAGGGACTCCTTCCCCCCTGAGGGTTCCTCCCTCGTACCTTAAAATCAACTTTGAAAAGTTGGGTCCAAGGTCCGTCCCAAAATTACTAGCCATCTTAGGACAGGCCTTGGACCCAACTTCACATGGTATCAGAGCAGGTACTCGTATGTGGGCCTCCACCCAAATTATCCACATGTAAAAGCCCAGAGGGCCTATACATAAGGGGGAGTGTTAAGGAATAGCTCCACATGGATTAATGATAACAAACATGTTGAGTTCATTAGTTGGAAAAGAAGTTTCCTAAGATGACTAATCATTTTGGGATAGGCCTCAAACTTAATTAATAAGGCAAATTAAGAAAGGAAAAAGTTGGGTCTAGTCCATCAATGACTAACTGAAATTAGGAGGCATTTTCCCACCTAAATAACCACAAGATTTGCCCAAACTTTTTTTTGAGAAAAGATGATTTTATTAAAAGAACAAACAAAACAACAACAGCTTAAGGGAGCAAAACCCTAACAGAGGCTCCCTGCTTAGCAAGAGCATCAGTAACAGAATTAACGGATCTCGGAATGTGAGACCAAATACAAGCATAATGGGATACAATATCCATAATCTCAAAAAAGACATCCCAATGGTACCAAGGGAGGGCAGAGGAGTGAGCACACCAGCCAATCACCACCTTGGAGTCCCCTTCAATGTAAAGAAAACTGTTGCAATGATCACAAAAGATGCGGAGCCCGTTGAGGAGGGAGTGAAGATTGACTGTCGTTGAATCAGCAATCCCCAAAGGGCCGGCAAAGGAGATGATCTAACTGTCATCGGAGTCGCAAATAACTCCACCAAAACTTGTTTTCCCGGTGTTACCAAGAGAGAAGCCGTAAAAATTTAACTTGAGCTGCCCGGGCTGCAACGGAGATCATTCCAGACGGTGGGGGACCTCGAGCACACCTGCATCTGAGCCAGGCAGAATCAGTTGTCCCTCATGGAGGAACCAAAAAAAGGGAGAAGACCTTCTAGTATAAATCCAAGCAGAAATATTCCCCGAAATAATGTCGGTGACTCTCTCTGGAGATTCAAATTTGGCATTCAAACATTTGTGGTTTCTCTAGTTTCAAAAAGCCCACAATATGAAAGCGACACAGGCAGAGATCATCAATTTTCCCAGGCTGGGAACAAAGATGCCAAGAAGCATCTTGCTGGCAACAGAGAAGTCCGCAGGCAAACAAAACTGAACCCCAAATTGGTGAAGAATAGAGGTCCACACCTGCCAAGAGAAGGGGCAGAAAAGTAAAAGGTTGTTGATCGATTCCTTCGCCAAACAGTAGAGAGGGCAAAGGGGATCTACTAAGTGTATGCTCGTCTTGTAAGATTGTCTGTCGTAAGGATCTTGTTGTAGCAAGCACTCCACATGAAGAATTTGACTTTGGGAGGGGCACTTAGTCACCAAGTGAAGGCCACCTCATGCACAACACTATGAGACGACCACCATTTGGTGAAGTGATGGGCTGAGGAAACTGAGAAGAAGCCACTCTTGTCAGGCCACCAAATTAACTTGTCGCGGACATAAGCACGAATTCGGAGCGCATGAATGGAGTCCAATAAACGGCTAGCCTCCAAGGCATCAAAATCCGGAGGCCCCGACGGGGGTGGAGACTCCATCCACCATCACAACGAGCTTCAACAACCGAAATCCCTCTCTGTAGGGAAAGACGAAAAAAGACCAGCGAAAGAACTCTATAGAGGGTCACTATCCGTCCACTAGTCCCCCCAGAATCTGATTGACTAGCCATTGCCCACGTAATATCGTATAGCAGAGGAAAATGTCGGGAGAAGAAAGTAGAGGGACCTCCAAATTGGTGATAAACATCTTCTACTCCTTCCCAAGGTCCACCAAGTAGAGGGCACACCAAGCATAACAGTCACCATGTCCTTCCATAGATTTGGAGTGGGTGAGTTGTATCTCCAAATCCACTTTAGAAGCAAGGCACGATTGATGTCCTTGGATAATCTTATTCCCAGCCCCCCAAGGGACCTAGGAAGACAAACATCCTCCCAGCTGACTAGATGATACGTGAAATGTGTATCAGAGCCATGCCAGAGAAATCTTCTTTTAATCTTTCCAAAAAGTTGGCAAACAGATGTAGGACAAGGCAGGAAGGATAAAAAATAGTTCGAGATGCCAACAATACATGACTTGAGGAAGGTGAGTCTCCTGGCCTTGTTGAGCAAACACCCCTTCCAAGTAGCAAGACGCATTTCAATCTTCTCAATAACCAGAGTCCAGAGATCCTTGCTGATACGACCCAAGAATAACGGAAACCTGAGGTAGGTGGTGGGTGTGGATGAGACTGTGCAGCCCAAAATATGTGCCATGTTCGAGAGGGTTCCCGGATCAATATTAAAACCCAACAGAGAGGTCTTCCCCCAATTAACCTTTTGCCCCGAGGCTAGCTCAAATAGCCCATGCACCCCCTTGATTCTTCTAATGTCATCCATGGACCCAATCCCAAAGATCATTGTGTCATCAGCATATTGCAAAACGGGGATATCAAAATCCGGAGTATGACTGATCGAGGGCAACCACCCACACTCCTTGGCAGAATAAAACAATGCTGAAAGAAATACTGCCACAATGTTGAATAACAGCAAAGAAAGGGGGTCATCCTGTCTCAGCCCTCTCAAGCCCTAAAATAAGCCACAGACCGTACCATTGAGGATGAGTGAGTAAGAAGCCGATGATATGCAATTCCTAATCCAGAATCTCCACTGATCCCCAAAACCCATATGTCCCATGAGATCATCCAACATCAGTCAATTGACACAATCAAAAGCCTTCTCCAGATCAAGCTTCAAAACAATCCATGGGTCCTTGGAGCAGTTGAAATGGTCAATGAGCTTGTGAGCAACCATTGTGGTGTCCAGGATGTTTCTACCCTTGAGGAAAGCACCTTGACCATGGTGGATCACAATGGGGAGGATAGCCTTGAGCTGATGAGCAAGATGTCTAGCAATGATCTTATAAGAGCTGGATATGAGGCTGATTGGCTGAAAATCATCCGATTGCTCAACATTAATCTTCTTAGGAACCAAAGTGACAAAGGAGGCTCCAATACTACAAAAAGTAATGCCCCTATCGAAAAAACCTTGAACCATATTAAAGATATACTCTTTTATAATTGGCCATGCTTGGCAGTAGAAATCGTCGTTGAAACCCTCGGGCCCCCAGGCCCTTTCATAAGCCAAACCCATTATTGTCCTTTCAATTTTCGTATGAGAAAAGGGAACCTCCAGGAGAGACGCAGCTATAGGGGAGAGGTGGCCAAAGGGTGAAGTGCAGTTGCTGAATTCTGGGGCGATTTAGACATTCCTTCATATAAAGGTCTATGAAAAACATGAGAAGCACATCGGTAATGGAAATTTTATCTGACGTTACCTCGTTATTGATGCATAAGAAGGTAATTCAGTTAGATCTCCTCCTTGTCGGGGCAAGGCATCTCCTTCGGCCAACCATTTAAACTAAGCCCTTTGTTTCCACCTTATCCTCTCACGGGTAAAATTGATTGAAGTTCATTTAAAAGAGAAAGACGGGTGGAGTAACTTTGCTCCTCCGTTGAGTCTAGGTCGGCAATTCGAGAGAGAAGAGAAGCCTTCTCAGCACCCAACAAATGACAACGGCAAGAGGACCAATCTTTGAGTTTGCCCTTCCGGAGCTTTAACTTCTGAGGAAGGGACCAATCGGCTCTACCCCAAGTCTGGAAATTGGACCACCAGTCCCTTAAAAGAGAATCGAAATCTGGTTCCATCAACCAAAAGTTCTTGAATCGGAAAGCTGGGGAACCCCATCTACCAAAGAAGGTAGATAAAAGAATGGGCCAATGATTCAACCCCACCTGATTGGGCAACCTGCCCATCACATTTTCATAGAGATGAAGTCAGTTCGAACCGGCAAGGAAATGATCCAATTTGGATAAAATTGGGTGTTGCTGTCCATTGGACCAAGTGAAGGTCTTTTCGGAAAGGGGGATTTCATCCAACTCACGACTACTAATGAAATCCGCGAAGCCCCTCATGGAAGATGTGATACCATTGACTGGAGGCTACTTCTCTTTACAAAACCGAATAGCATTGAAATCACCTAGAAAAAGTCAAGGCGAAGACCAGCGAATTCATATAACTCCTCCCAAAAGCAATGCCTCTCATGATAACGAGTGGCTCCGTACACTCCCGCGAGGCACCAAACATTGCCCGAGGCACGATTGCGAAACTAAATTCCCATAGAAAATCTCCCATAATAGACATCCAGAGCATGAAACATCGTGGTATCCTATAAAACAATAAGGCCACTGGAATGGCCAATAGCGTTGATGCCCACCCAATTTAAAGAGGAATAATTCCATAGATCCTTAGCAAGAGAGTCATCCATAGCTTGACACTTCGTCTCTTGAAACACTACAATAGAAGGCTTGAATTGAGCCAAGAACGACAAATGATAGCTCGTTTACGCAATGAGCCTACTCCCGGGACATTCCATGAGATCAAGATCATTTATGGTTCCCCTTTTGGACTCCCCCGGAGTTGTTGTCCCCTGGTAGTTGACCATTGTAAACCACTCCCAATAGCCGCACCAAATTCATCATATTTTGCCATGTTTCTTCATTGTACTGATGGCGCTTGGCTTGCGATTCAGTCACCAACTGCAGAGATCTTTCATTAGAAGGAGGAAAGGGGACGTTTGGGTTCTGCTTCGGGTTGCTAGGGGGCAGAAGTGCTAGAATTAGACTCACCAAGTTGATCGGGCTGGGGACGACTTCTTCTTCTCTGGTAGGTGGCAAGGATGGGTGATGAAGGAAATTTTAGGCGGCGAGCAGCCCCGGTTGTGGATTCCGAATCTGAGTGGTCGGCCTGGTCTAGTGGGGGGTGCAGAGGAGCGTCGTCCGAATCTGCCGGGGCATCCATATCACCAGTGCAAGAGTTGGTTTTGGGGTAATTAGTGGGGGTTTTTATAATGTGGGATTGTGTTGATTTTGGTGGGGCCATGGATTGACCAATCAGAGGTTGGGTCTGCTATGAGTTCAAAGAGACCATATCAAAGACGTAGGTGAAGTTTAAAGGGGGTTGTCATCTTGGTGGCTGAACAGAGGATTGTGAAAGGCTGGGGCAGTGTGCCTGGGTACTGTTTGGGTGTTGCAGGGTAAAAGGGGGGTGGGGCCAATAGTCATGGCAGTCGAGGTCTGAAAACAAATGGGGATAGAGAGATAGATGGGGGGATAGGGTCATTCGGGGAGTGTGTCTGAGGGGGAACATCAAACAAGGGAAGGTAGACAAGTTCAGATGTGACAGAGGTGGTAGGTGGGGCAGTGGGTTTTGGGATTAATTGGCTGGCAGCGACGGCAGGTCTGTCCATTGGGAAGGCTGAGTCTGCAGAGCGTGTTAGAGGCAGGGAATTTGAATTCGAAGTGGAATTTGGGAGTGATGTGGATGAGTCCGAAGAAGTCATGGCTGTACTGAGTTGGGTGAGTCGACGTGGTCAAACGATGACTCGGTCCAGCAGTGGTGAAGGAGATGGTGGGGACTAGCAGTCTTCCCACCTGGGAAGCTTCGCAGGAGAGTCAACAGTGACTAATTCTCCTAAAATCACCTCAATCCAGAAGAATTCCGGCCCTACGACAACCATGAAGAAAGAGGGGTCTGATCAGAATGTTGTCGGAGCAACGAAGACCCTGGCCACATCAAGTCTGGCCCTGCTGAAGGTGTCGTCTTCCCATTTTATCGGTGTTTCAAATGCCTGAGCAATTTTGTCCAGGGTCTTCTCCGACCAGAGCTCCGCCGGAAGTCCCCATATCGATATCCATTGGCCATAAGGACTGTTGGGGGGAGTTGTGACCCAGTCAGTCACCACGACCAGCCAATTGTGCTCTGACAAGGGGAGAAGAAGTGTTGCATCCTTATCCGTCGGGGAATGGAATCGAAGGAGCCATTTGAGAGTGCCCAAAAAGGAGACGTCAAGCCAATAGTCAAGTTGAAGCTGGTTTCTGAACCAAGAGGCGAGGGTGCCTTTGTCCCAACAAGGAGAAAGAACCTCCACTACCACCACCAAAAACAAAGAGCGTCAACCCATAGTAAGAGAGTCAGGGGGCAGGGTGATAGTGTTTTTTGGTATGGTCACAAGACCAGGGGGTTTGGGGTTGGCACAAGATGACAAGGTCGACCCTGCCATAGGTCTGGATGTCGGGAGGGGAGGACAGTGGAGGTGTCTATTTCTGGGAGGTGTCGAGGGTGTAACAGCAGGGGTGGTTGAGGGTTCTGAGTTTCTTGATTGAAGAATCGATCGGAGACTGTTGCAAAAAATGGACCAATAGAAGGACACACCTGCTCGCTCTGGAACATAGCTTCGGGCCAATACCAGATCTCCACAACATTGTACAATCTTGCATTCCCTGGTGTCTCTGTATCTGAAGACTACGAGGGAGAAGGAGACCGGTCCAGTGGTCATCTCCCGCAGACAAAGTGCTGATGTGTCGTTCCCAGTTACATTGCCGAAGAGACGGAGGAAATCCATCCCCTGCGATGTTAGGATTGAAATAAATGATCTCTTTGCCCCATTTTTTTACCATGATACGAACAAAATCTTGGCTTTTGTCTGTAACCCGACCAAAGAAAAGTTTCGATTTTTCGAAGGAGAGAATAATCAATGTGTTTCAATTCCGATCCATCCTTCTGATTTTCCGTCGTTGAACCTTCATCCATTCATCCTGATCATCCACTTGAATCTTCTTTGCTCTACCGTCGTCGCCATGCTGAGTTGCCAATAGGGCTTCCTTCTCGCACCCGAAAAAGCTTCACCTGTTCTCACCGTCCAAGCAAAGTGGGATCCCCTCTACAATCTTCAATGGGGGACGAGAAGGTTTGTCGTTGTCTTGGTCCCATCGCTGATGAGGGTGCTGGGTGAGAGCGTCATCGCCCCAGTCTTCGTTCCGCATGCCCATCTTTTATAGTAACTTCTCAAAGATTCTGGAAATGCATGATTTGCCCGACTTTAACCTTGGGAATATTCCCATTAACACCCTCCATTAGTGATTACAAGTTTAGAGACTATTGATCATCAATTGACAAGTCAGAGCATTAGAAGCTACCATACAGACTCAAGCAATCAAGTCATTAGTTGCTTGCCCTTTAAAAAAAAAAAAAAAATTGATAATTTTATTTCAAAGAAAGAGAAGATATATCGAGGGAGACCTCCCTAACAACAAGTGATTGAAGGAGGTCTAATTTAGTGCACAAATCAGCAGCCGAATTGGCTGATCTAAGTACATGAGACCAAGTACAAGAAATGGTGGATACAATGTCCAAAATATCAAGAAAAATCTACCAATGACGACATGGGGGGAAGGACGAGGTGGAGCACCGTCCGATGACAATCTTGGAGTCTCCCTCCACGATAAGGGGACCACTGAAGTAGTTTTGAAAAATTTGCAAGCCGTGAAGGAAACCGGAGAGTTCAGTAGTGGTTGAGTCAGCAATTCCGATAGGGCCATAGTAAGAGAGGATGGTAGTGCCCTTTGCATAAAAAATTACCCCACCAAACCCAGCCAAACCCAAGTTCCCAAAGGTGCTACCATCAAAGTTTAGCTTATAATATCCAGAGGGAGGAGGCTCCCAAACAGCAACTCGGCGGGGGGCAGTGGGGACAGATATTTGAGCGATAATCTTCCAATTGGTGCGGACCGGGGCACAAGAGAGACAGGCAAACTCTTTCTGGGTGCTGATCTAGGTAGATATGAGCCTAGTGGTGGTGAAGGAAACCTTAGCAGCAGAGCAGAAAGTACAGTCAAACTGTCTGGAGTTCCTTTCCTTTCGGAGGCACCAAGAAACAAAAGCAATAACTTGCCTAGGCTGGGCAGGTCAAGCGGGATACAGAAGTTGAGTCCCATGTTGTCAATCATGTAGGTCCAGACCTTCCAAGTGAAATCACAGTGGAGGAGGAGGTGATTCACAGTTTCAGCCACCGTCCCGTAGAAGGGGCAGAGAGGATCAGGAGTCGTGTAGCCACGCCTAATAAGGTTGTCTGCAGTAAGGATCTTGTTGTGGCATGCACTCCAAAGGAAAAACTTCACCTTGGGCGGAGCCGAGAGGCACAAGGCAAGAGCAGCCGCATGCGGGGCAGGAGGCTGGGTCCATCCCATAAGATGACAATAGACCGAGGAGACTGAGAATCGCCTGCTGTCATCAAGAAGCCAAATCATCCTATCAGCCGTTTGAGGGCGAACCATAACACTACTAAGACTATCAATCAAGCCACAAACAGAAATGGCTTCCTCATCAGTAAGGTCATGTCTAAGGCAGAGATTCCATGAGCCATTCTGCCAAGCGTCAGAGACAGATAAGTCGTAGCTGGTGGTGAGTTGAAGTAGTGGTGGGTAAAACGAGGCAAGAGAGCCATCACCCAACCACCAATCCGTCCAGAAACGCAGACTGGAGCCATCTCAAAGAACCGAATGGCAGTGCGGATAGAGGAGAACAAATGAAGCATGGCCTTCCTAATGGGGGAGAGGTGACAACAGTTGCCGCCAGTGATCCATCTATCACCAAGACACCAGAGCTTGAAGGCAACCATTGGCTTCCACTAAGCCCCCGAGGAAGAGTTGAGCTTCCAAAACCACTTGATCAATAGAGTATGTCCCATTTCCTTGGTGTGCCTGATCCCAAGCCCACCCAAAATTTTTGGCTTACACACTTCATCCCAACTGACAAGGTGATAGTGAAACTCATTTCTAGTGTCACACCACAGAAAACGTCTCTTGATCATGTCAATACGCTGGCTAATAGAGGTGGGGCAAGCCAAGAAAGAGAGGAAGTAGTTGGGGATACCCGCGAGGCATGAGTTTAAGAGGATCAATCTACCAACCTTGGAGAGCATCCTACCCTTCCAAGAGAAGAGGCGTCGCTCAAGCCGCTCTATTACAAGAGCCCAAAGACCCATCCGGGGTCTGCTATCAGTAAGAGGAAGACCCAAGTAGTATGTGGAAACAATCGCAATGGGACATCCTAGAGTCTCTGCCATAATCTGAAGCAAGGGGGGATCAATGTGGTAACCGATGATGGTTGATTTTCCCCAGTTAACTTTCTAACCAGAAGTGATCTCAAAAAGGCCAAGAAGGGCCTTAATGTTGCGGACCTGGTCCAGTGTGCCAACACTGAAGCAAATGGTGTCATCCGTGAACTGAAGCAAGGGGATGTCAAAGCAACTTTGTTTGGAAACAGCCTCTAACCAACCAATGTTGTTGGCAGAGTAGAACATAGAGGATAGGTACTCAGCAATGATGTTGAAGAGGAGTGGGGAGAGGGGGTGTCCCTGACGAATGCCTCGAGTGCCCTGGAAGAAGCCACAGACCGTGCCATTGAAGAGCAAGGAGTAAGAGGCTGAAGAGATACAATTGCGGATCCAAAACCTCCATTTGTCTCTAAACCCATGCGCTGCATAATGTCATCCAAGAGTGACCGACTAACTCAGTCAAAAGCCTTCTCGAGGTCCAACTAAAGGACAAACCGCGGCCGACCCATCTTGGCAAAATGATCCACAATTTCATGTGTGCCCATAGCTGAGTCAGGTATGTTATGGCCTCCGATAAAAGCACTTTGGCCCCAGTGGATGATGGTAGGTAGAACAACCTTGAGACGACAAGCCAGGATGTGGGCGATGATCTTGTAGGGACTTGAAACAAGACTGAACGGCCGATAATCCTGAGGGCACTCCACACTAGTTTTCATGGGGACCAAAGCAATAAGAGAAGCACCCACACTCTTAAAGGTGATTCCACAATCATAGAAACTTCGGACCATGGAAATGATTTCCGACCTCACAGCAGGCCAGCAAGCCTTGTAGAATTCCCCATTGAATCCGTCAGGCCCCGGGGCCCTATCCAGGGGGAGTCCCAATACAGCATCCCCAACCTCCAAGTCAGAGAAAGGAAGCTCAATGAAACTCGCCAAAATTGGGGAAATCGTGGAGAAGTGAAGGCTAGGGAGCCTAGGCCGGTGGTGGTGCTCCTCTCTGTAAAAATCTGCAAAGAAACTGAGAAAAATATCAGTAATAGAGGTCCTATCCAAGGTAACCTCGTTGTTAATAGACAAGAAGGTGACCCGGTTAGTCCTCCTACAGGCCGAGGCAATGGCATAGAAGAACTTTGTGTTAGCATCCCCCTCGGCCACCGCTTGAAGCAGGCTTTTTGCTTCCACTAAACCCTTTCAAATTGCAAAATAGATTGAAAATTGCATTGAAGAGAGATGCAAGTAGAAAACTCAACATGAGTAAGACATCTTTGCTCCTCAACTGTATCAAGGGCAGCAATCTGAGACTAGAGAGAGGATTTCTGAGAGGAGGCAGCAAAGTGATGCTCCAAGGACCATGATTTGAGTTTTACTTTGAGACGCTTCAAAGATAAAGGTGCATGACTATAACATGAACCAAACTCAAGTTTGTTTTTAGTAGCTTTTTTAATTTGTTTTTCTTGCTTCAGTTGACCTCTGTTTCTTATGATGAATGACAGGTGTACTTGTAACTTTTTAGCTTAATATCAAGATTAGACGAAAGTGGATGGTTTGAGTAGATTCACTAACTTGACAGCCTAGTCTTCCATTCTACAGCTTCATTCCTTTCATGTTCTCATCTTTTTCTTCTCTCTTCTTCCCCACATCTTCCCCTCTATCAACTCTTCAAAACCTTAATAGCCTACACTCATTCTGCATTAACTTTTCCTAGGTTTTCATTAGTGTTATCATCAACCCATAACTATAATAACCAAATTAACACTGTGAAACAAGCATAAATGTAAAAAAATTTCAATAAGAGGAGACTACCCTCAACAGGAAAAGCAAACACAGACCTTTACAAGATCGGCATTTTAGAGCATCCCTGCAAATTAAATAACAAAATAAATGAATCAGTTCCAGCACACACTATCCGAAGCACAACGTATACATGGACATCTCAGAAATAGTAGGCACTGGACTGTCTTTGCTGGAGATTTCATGTGATTTTCAGAGCAGAAAAAATTTTATTGACAATAAGTTTAAAAAACAAATGGAATAGTCTATATGTGAAAACTTAAACCTCTGCTTGGAGGTTTGAAAGTCCAAATGCTCCTTGTTAGAACGAAGAAACGCCCATGCAAGGAGCATCCAAAAACAAGTATTACAAATGGAAGGTTTCCTTCATTTTCAACCTCTCTCTGAATAGGATGCAAGTGCAACTTTTAAATGTGATATAGCATAGGTGATATACTTAACTCCCTGACACATAACATGAGAATTTGGTGAAATAGAAACAATTATCCTACCTGCCAGATACATCTTTTCTGCAATGACCACACCGATAGTTCTCATATTTCTCCCTTTCAGACCTAAGAGTTGAGACTCCTTTCAGCCTGGTGGACTTCTGTCTTTTCCCACCATCAGCAACTAGCTCCACCCTTGACCTATCAATTTCTACATTTTGTCCTTTAGACAAAAGATAGGAAAGTTCTTTACGCCTAGAGACCTTCTTTTGATTGCCACCCATCTCAGAAAGAAGTCCGAAGTTCATGTTATCAGTCTTATTCTTCCTACTAAATTTCCGGGCTAGCTTTCTCTCTTCAAAAGCCTTCAACAGATTCAGAGGCACATAACATTCAGTAAGCCAATACTTTGTCCGTGTTGAAGATTCATCAGGCAGGGAGCCGTAACGGGTCACAATGTCAGGCACAATTTTTCTTTTTCCAAAATCAAGTAGATATTTCACTTGTGTTCCCTCCATGCACTTCTTCTGGATACTAATGTTTTTCAATGGCCTGGTTATCTTTCTAGATTCCTTTGACACCTTAGGAAAAAGATCAGTATTTGCAAGATCACTCCAACGAATGTTACTATCAAGATCCCTAACCTGTTTGCAAGATAGAATAAATGCATCAAAAACCAAGGGTAATCTAATCATGAATACCAATTGGGGACATAGTCGCCTTGCCAGATAAAAAGAAGAAAAAAAATTGACATGATTGACTCGAGGGGAAAGATGCACTTGAATAGAAGCTGGCAATAGACATTTAAGTATGCAACGCACCACAGCAACTTTCAGTCCTTCAACAGAAAGGATGTCATTTCCAAGACACCCACACATAAGATAATCATAGCCAACAGATAACCAGTCTACTGAATTTTCTGAGATAAAAGCATTTGCAGCTAATAAAGCCTGTTGATTCATGCTTATAATTTTCTGAGTGAAACAAGCTTAGTTAGTTGCACGCTTCGAGCTCAGATTGCTACAGTTAGACATCTCATTAAAATACAATTATGCCCATGAATGTGCATAGACAATATCAAACTAAGCTAAGGGAGTCCACCAACGGATAACCAGTCTATATGAATTCCCAAGATAAAAGCATTTACAGCTAAATAAAGGTGTTAATTTATGCCTACAGTTTCTGTGTGAAACGAGTTTATTTAGTTGCAATCTTCATGCTCAGCTTGCTCCAATGAGTCATGTCATTAAATATACACAAGTACGCTCATGTGTGTGCATAAACAATATCAACTAAGCTCAAGAGAAGACTCCAGTACTAGCCAAGCAACAAAAATCAGACCTACCCAAGCTCACAAGCTTTTAAAGATAGACTGACACGGTCTCTCCTTGCAAACTAAATTAGCTCATTTATAAGTACTAGCCAAGCAACAAAAACCAGACCTACCCAAGCTCACAAGCTTTTAAAGATAGACTGACACGGTCTCTCCTTGCAAATCAATGAGAAGTTTGACCTATAGTGAAATGCTTTAATTTGTGAATCTGGAACATAAATATCCACAACCACACAAAGCACAAGCAAACAAATGAAAGACATGGTATTCCTGTGAATGGTCTGGAAAGGTCTGCATGAATGCCCACTGAAGTAGCAAGCATAACTATACCTGATAAGCTAACTGTGCCACACTAGTTGACATTTCAACACTAGCTCGCCAGGCAACATATTTACTTCTCCTGGCAAAGTCTGATCCATCAGGATAGAATATTCCAGGTATCTTCCTACATCCACCTACAGAAATTTAAATTTTCTACAGAGTTAGAGCAATTTCTCAAGTTATCAAAGTTGTGTAAATACAGACAGAAGCAACATAAAAATGTAAATCTAAACATGCAACAACAAAAAACAATTAAATTGAACCTTGTCGGGCAGCCAGGCGAGCCAGTGATTGAGGCAACATCTTCCAGCTGAACAATTGACGTGAAAGTCTTCCACCCCTCCACCAATGGATACCTGATTTACCTGCAACCTGTGAAACGAACATGGACTCCTCATCTTGGTGCATATTCTTCCTGGCACGCTTTCTAGCAGCCCAATTCTTTGTGGAAACATTTACCGAACTTGTCAAAACATGAGCAGCAGATCCAACAGTAACTGCACTATCCACTTGTTTCAACCATTCTGCAGAAAGTGTAACACGCCGCAAGTTTGACTCTACCTGGAGATTAAATCATTCAATATACGCACTATTCATAAAAAAAATCATTCAAACAATTAAAACAGTGGTAACAAGTAACGCTAAAAGAGGGAAATAGAACTAAAACAAGAAGAAGAGCTACTCACTACAAGGAGCAGTGACTTCACAGAGGCAACACTGGATGACTTGAGAATACTTTTACGCCATAATTTACTGTATTTTGGGTTCTCCCACGGACCACATAGAAGGCCACTGAGCCGATCTTCAATGGAGAGAATATGGTTTATAACAGCACTAAGATAAGCTTTCTTATTCCTCTTAGTTCGAAGTCCAACAACCCCATCATTAGACACGCCAGTGACTCTATTGTCATTAGCATTAAATAGACAATTTTGATCAGCAGAAGTTCTACATGAGAAGCACCAACCACAGTTTTCCTTTCGTGCATCCTCATGTAACTTATGAATGCTGAACCAACAAAACGTTGATGACTTTTTAGAAATAATCTTCAGCTGATGAGAGATTATCTCCTCATCAGATTTTTTTGATGGATCTTTGATGCTATCTGTAGCTTTTCTTGTCAATTCTTCGGCAACAGAATAAGCCATCTGACCAAAACTGTAATAATTAGTATAAGAATCTGGTTCATTTTGCTTTTGAGATAACCCTTCTTTCTTCAGCTTAACTACTAACTGTCCAGATTCATCAAGTGGAGATCTTGAGAGGTTTTCTTGTGCAAAAACTGGATCACTGGTTATTGAAGGAATTTTTCCACTAGTCAATGCTACATTTACCATGTTTTTAATCCCAGGGGAATATGCACCAGATTTTGAAAAACCTTCAGAGCTTGTATATGGAAGTGTCACTTCAATATATTGGCTCATTGAAACAATACCTCCCTGAAGACCATTATGTTCAGATTGGCCATAGGTATCCACTGGCTTTAACTCATCAAATGCCTGTGTTGCAGCATCAAAACTTTTGACATGCATATCCAAGTTTGTACCAAAGCAGTTCGTAGTGTCACACTGGTCTTTCACTTCAGTTGATTCTCTACCAACATCCCAGTATGTGCAGATTGCGGTTACTATGCCACTGTATGAAGCATCCAATTTTAACAATTCAATGACAGAAAGCACATCTTTTTTGTTATAATATCGGTATGAAGCTTCTGTCTCACACGAATCTGAGCTGCAAATCATTAATGTGAAACTGGACATTAATTGAGCAAAAAGGATCACATGCCCAAAGACAGAGAGACAATGAGAGCATTGTACAAAAATAATCACAAAATGACAAAGAGACTATGACTACAGGAGAAGAAACAACATATTATATAAAATCGAATCATCACAAAAACCATTCTCAGAACTTATCACATCAATTTGGTTTATTGCTCTTAGGCACTATCATTTGGTACCTCCATTATTAAATCATCCTTCTTCCAATCTTTTCTTGCAACCTTCACCTACAACATGTTGATTTTTCTTCCATTAGCCCTTTTGCTCACACCTAAATTTATTTTAGAAAAGGGAAATTTATATTAAGCCAAAGGACAAAAAAATACAGTAAAGAAGAGGGTCCCTGACAATGACGGATTGGAGGGAAATCCCCTCTCTAGCAAGAGAGTCAGCCAAGGAGTTGGCTGCTCACACCTGCCTTTAATAAAACATGCCCAAATCATATTTATGGTTTTCTCTTATCTCATCGTCTAATTATGCAACCCCTTAGTATTCAGTAATACATTCATCTCAAAATCCATCTCTCTTGTTTTGTCACACATCTATCTCACATTCTGATGTGTTCTAACTCAAATTTTATAGATGTGAAACTAATTATTTAACATTTTATTCTCAGTAAAGGAAGGCTGTTTCAGTTCAACAGCCTTTCGATACCCAAACATGAACCAACCCCAATTTAATGTAAAACAGAATGTCAGTTAAAAACATGTAATGCAGTAGAATATCACAAGTAACATTTATTATTTCATTTTTTTATAAAGATATTTATTATTTCATAGTAAAAAAGTATTACTATCAGAACTATTGATTTAGAAAAGAGAGAATTCTAGGACCTCTCTGGAGACCGAAGCAGAACTAATTGGAAACAATTTCTAGCATGGCGGGTCCCTCTATGTCTGCTGCTGTGAGTTCTAAAGCTCCAAGAGTTGGAAGAAGTAAGCTCTGTTTTGAACGGTGCTCTAAAGGCAACCTGGGGCAATCTGGATTTGGGCGAGTTTTCAGAAACTATGAGGGTTGCATTCTGCCCCCATACACAGGCATATTGAGGATTTTCAGATTTTTTTTGAAATGCCGAAGTCCAAGCTGTCCTCCGGGGTCTGAAGATCTACAGAAGCATGTCCTCCAATCACTTAGAAGTCAAAGGTAACTCTTTCTAAATCATCTGCTGGTGTAAAAAGTCAAGGAAGCCTCCATGGAGGCACTGGCAGTGTTTTGATGAGATTTTCAAGCTGGCTTCTGGAAGAGTTAGCTCTTAGTCTAATGTAATCAGATATGTAAATGGTTTAGGTGATAAGCAAATGAAGAGATAGACCCACAAATTGAAACCCCCCCCCCTCCTCCTGATGTACGCAAGTTTGAACCTAAAGTAGGGAAGTGCTTAATCCTGGTAGAATGAGAGCACAAGGGTATTTGACATATCAGGGAGCAGCAGTAGATGCCATCCAAAGTAACATTCGGGAGAGCTGCTAGCAAATGTAGCAGGCATACTTATCAAAGTTGTGCATTGCCGCGAACTGAAAGCTTGTCATAGATGAATCAGTTCCAGAGTCCAGATCATGGATGTCCAACTTTGACTTGGTTACCTTTTCAGGCTGCCTGTAATGCAAGATGTCTTGGCAAAAAGAATTCAAAAAATCCTTTAAATATCATAAACTAGAATGAAAATATGATCATAATCCTCTGTAACATGATGCAATATTGAAGGAATAAGAGCCTGTTTGATCAAAAGGAAACCTGGAATTTAGTTTTCTAAAACATCATTGTTGACTTGGAAAACTGTCAGTTTAACTTTTTCATATTCCATATTTCAGTATTTGGTGACTGGTGACTAGGACTCTCCCAAATCCTATTTTCAGTTCAGAAACACTTAATTATTGAAAACTTACTTACCATTACAAATGTAAAATAGTAAAAATACACAAAATGACAAATCCAATACATGTAGAACATATAACTGCATGTCATCAACAATTTTGAATCAAATCTGTAAATTCTAAAGCCTTAATTATCTAATAGAGAAAAGTAAAAATAATTCTATCTCAACAAACAAAAACTGTCAACAAATAAAATTGAATATGTCAGATAAAAATTGAACTTATATATGCCAAATAAAATTATCTAAGTTGCACGTGATAGTTTTACAAACAAACATAACCTCTCCTTCATCAAAAAAAAAACAAACATAACCTCTTGAATAAGCTCTAGTAGACAGTTCACATTCCATTCCATTTTTCTGTGAAATCTAAGTTACATAGATAAACAACATTGTTTTTTATTTTTAAATAGTGCTGAGTTATATTAAAAGGCTCAAAAGAGCAAGATTACAAGGAGGGGGAACCATCCCAAACAATGAGAGATTGTTGGGAGGTTCCAAATTTAGCTAGCCTATCAGCCACAGAATTGGCTGACCTAGGAATATAATCCCAAGTACAAGAAATGGAAGATACAATATCTGCAATAGATGAAGTAATTGGCCAATGCCGCCATAAGGGAGAGGCTGAATTAGAGCACCAGCTTATGACCACTTTAGAGTCTCCCTCAATCAGCAGTTTCCCTTGAAGTCTGTCTTTGAAAATCTTCAACCCAAGATGAAGAGCATTATTCGCCTCTGCAGTGGTAGAATCTGCAATACTCACAGGCCCAGCATAGGAGAAGATAGTCTCTCCACTATGATTCCTGAAAACTGATGGTGTAATCCATTTCTACTCCATTTTTCTTAGCATCAGTACTGAATGCCGCCCCACCTCAATGATTGTTTGGTGTAATCCAGTCCTCCTAAGATTAGGCATTTCCTATGGTATGCTCCATAAGGTAAAATCCTTATCAATTGATGAACTTATTTGTAGAGTCAATTTGTCCAGAATGTTTGCACCAAATTTAATGGCACCACAAATGAGTCAGAGGATCATATTTTCCTTCATTGTCCATTTGCATTTGTCTTATGGGATGTCTTGCCCTGAAAATTTTGGCTTTCAATTATCGCAACCTTCCAAACTTTTTTCTTGAACAAACACTTCCCAAACTTTTTTTTTTTAATAAAACCTTCCCAAAACTTTAATAATGAGGTTATCATTCATTACCAAAAAGAATCCTGTGGCAGACATCTCTCATTGTAGCCATTTGGGCTTTGTGGGAGGAGAAAAATAGCAAGACTAGTCAAGGCAGACATCTTTTATTGTAGCCATTTGGGCTTTGTGGGAGGAAAAAAATAGCACAACTAATCAACCTTGCCCAGTCGGATACGTCATTCAATAATTCATTACACAACTTTGAATTAGTAAGTATCTCTCCTTCCAACATTTGCCCAATGTCGTGTCAATAGAACGTTAGATAGATATAAATGCCTCTTCTGTCCCCAAGCATGCGCTGATGTGCTCATGAACTCTTCCTTATGAAGATTTGAGTTAAATTAAATAATGATGGTAGCTCAGGAGGTAACCCAGACCAATAGGTGCTGGAGCCAACTTATTTGAGTATACTCAGGTGACTATTGGGTAATGTGATTCTACCAACGCATAGCTTTGAGCATCTTTTGTCTATAGTACCTCCATTCTCTTGAGGTGGAACATAACTCATTAGTGGTCAATTAGCTAGTATTCTTCCAGGAAGACCCCTCCATGGTGGTTTCTTGCCATTCATAACAAGGTTTATTACCTTTTGTAGATCCATTTTTTGGTCTCTTGGTAAATACTTTGTAGCATTGCACATTCTTTAGCTAGTACAGTGTTGTCCTCCAACATCTTGTTGTGGGAGGTTTCCCCTATGGATATTGTGTTGGATATCTTTACTTATTTTTCATGTATATTGGTTTGATTCGCTTATTTCTTGTTTGCCTGGTTTTTTTTCATTTGGTTGAGTTGCAATTTTTTCTTGTCCTCTTCCCTCTTCTTTTAATAAAATTTTCATCATTTTCTAGAAAAAAATTAAATTAACACAAGTAAGCAATAACATCATAAACTTGATAAAATCGTATTATTAAATTATCACAGCATTAAATCATATTAAGATCAATGTGGTAGAATCCATGTAAAGGTATTTTGATCATTTCACCAATCTGGTATGCACCTTGTGAGATAGCAGTAGGCTAGGAGTCATGTTAGAATTATCAGTTTCAAGTTTGATAAGATTCTTAATATTTAGTAAGTTATGAGAGTTTAAGCTATGAGGGGTACTCTTGTAACTTTACTAAATTATCCACCTAAGTGACATTTAATAGAAAGGGTGCTCGAGTTTTTGCCATGTCAAGTGCAGCTTCATGCACTCTTTTCTTCTCCTTCTTTCTCTATTTTCTTCTTTTCTTTTAATTTCACATTTTTACATGGTATCACAGAAGTGAGATTCTGCTACAAAGCCTTTCAGGTGTTTTTCCTTCTTCTCTTTCAATTTTTCACCTACTCTAGGGAAGGGGATTTCCAAGTTTTTGTTTGATTGAAGTTAAATGTCAGGTTTTCTCTTCTCCTTGTACCATAATCTTAGGGCTGATGACCTGTATTGCTAATTGGAGCAATTCTATGTGAAGTTTGTGCCTCGAGAGTGTTGTACTATTGGAAGTATCCCAATTATTGCTTACATAGGTCACCAAACCTGCGCCTACTGCCTGCTCACCTATCTGGAAGGTGACATCATCCTTCCCTTGACAAAGCTTTGATGTTTTAATTGAATTTTGGATCTGCCGTTTATCAAATTGAATAATTATACTTAAGTTGAAGTCTCTTTATTGCCCTAATTGATCTGGTGTGCAGCCCACACAGCCTACGTAGACCTTGTTTTGGGGTGTTTGGTATCTTTTTTATCTTATTGTTAGTTTTTAATATGGTTGACTCTAGTGAGGTGTTTACACTGACTAGAAGAAATTCAAATGGAAACAAATTGAATGACCAGAATTACTTAAGCCGGTCAAAATCCTTCGGATCCATCTGAAAGTCAAGAGAAAGACTAAATACCGAAGAGATAATCCTCCTATTCCAATAACTGATAATTGGAAAGCAGAAGACAATCAAGTAATGAGTTGGCCACTCAATAGCATGGAATCCAAACTTAGAAATCAAATTATGAATTGTGAAACTACACAAGAGATTTGGGTTTCCCTTGAAACAATGCATGCCCAAGAGAGTAATTTGTCAAGAATTTATGAGTTATATGCTCAGTTTTTTAGTTTGAAAAAAGGTAACAGAAAATTCATTGATTATTATAGTGAACTACAAAGTGTACTACAGGAGAGCAACGTACTACAAGAGATTAGCATATATGATCCCTTTACCACTGATGAAAAAGAGTTTCAAAAGCAATAGGGACAGATTTATGTGGCCAAGCTTTTCGATGGCCTAGGGTCTAAATATGATGCAATTCAAGCCCAATTACTTCCCTCAGATGATGTGTCTTCGCTTCCCAATGCCTTCACTAGGGTCGCGCGTGTTGAATCTGTTGTGGCCTTGCATGGTAGTAAAGAAACAACAATCGTTGAGGCTGCTGCCCCTTAACATTCAGTGTGAACCAAATCGGTCAAAGGCTAACCATGGACAAGGTGGGGGCAGCAGAGGACTAGACCAAGATAGTTAAGATCATGGTAAAGGCCTAGGTGAAGGGAGAGGTGAAAAAACGATCGGTACATTCTGGACGTACCAACCACTTTTTTAATAACTATTGGGACAATTTTGGTAAACCAGCATGGGCAAATTCTAGTGTTCTTGAGAACAGTGAGACCTCTACAACTCTTGTAGTTGACATTGTGCATGGTGCTCCAAATGAGATGTAGTAGCTAATTTAACGGATGGCCCAATTGATTTCCTCCTCTATGTCCATACCTCCATCCACTTCTTTACCTATAGCCACTCTGCCTAGTTCAAGTGAGTTTGCTTTGCATGTGATTCCAATGTCTACATAGGTTATGGATTCTGATGTGTCATCACATATGTCAGGTATGTCCTAATTAATTTTGAATTTTAGTCAATTCTCATGATGAAAAACAAGTAACTCTTGCAGATGGTTTATCATCTTCAGTTAGTGGAGTAGGCTCCATTCAGCCTACTTCCTCATTACCTTTAGATTCAATTTTACTAGTTCATAAATTTCCTATGGATCTTCTTTCTATTAGTTAGATTACAATTGAATTGTTCAGTAACCTTCTATCTTACTCACTGTGTTTTTAAGGACCTCGAGACGAGGAAGATTCGTTCAAGGCGTGAGAGAGATAGGTTGTATCACTTGCAGGGTTCATCATAGCATACTTCTTGTGCACTTCATTTAGATGGTATACCCTTCCAGTGACATCTTCAATTAGGTCATCCTTCTCTGGTAAAGTTTTCTTAGCTATTTCCCGAGTTACCATCTAGATCTGAGTTTCATTGCGAGGCTCGTCAACTAGGGAATCCCCGACAAGCATCATTTCCTTCTAGTCAAACTTCTAGTAGTAGCCTATTTGAAATAATCCATTCAGATGCATGACTTGTTGTTAGTTATTTTGGTTACAAGTATTTCTCGTCATCAAATTAGTAGGTTTACTAGGGTGTATCTCCTAAGGAAGATAATTTAAAGTTCTCTATGTATTCTTGACTTTTTACAATGAAATAAAAACACAATATGGTGCTTCTCTTTGTATCATGCTTATAGATAATGGGTTTGAGTTTATGAATCATAAGTTTGCTTCATTTTGTCAGTCTACTTGTATCATTCATCAGTCTTCTTGTGTGTATAGTCCACAATAGAAATGGAGTTGCAGAAAGGAAGAATTGTCGTTTGCTTGAAGTTGCACACAATATTTTGTTTCATATGCATCTTCCCAAATCTTATTAGGGTGATATCGTTCTCACTACCTATTTTCTCATTAACAAGATGTCTTCCCTTAGTGCTTGGAGGAAAAATTATTTTCCAAGTCTCAAGCCTGATAATGAATTGTTTCCTCTGTCCCTTCATGTTTGTGGATGCATTTGCTTTGTGCATGTGTTTGATCCTACGGTTGATAAACTATCTCCCAAAGCCATTAAGTGTATTTTCCTAGGTTATTCACAAACACAAAAGGGGTATAAATGTCATTGTCTATCTACAAGAAAACTTTTGTACCCGTTGATGTTATTTTTCCTTATCTATTACTTGTCTATTACTCCTTTTAACACGGAACATGTTGTTCCTAGTCCTATGGAGGACCTTCATAGTCATGTGCCACCGGTTCAAGCATCAAAACCATTGCAGGTTTATCAGCACAAAAATATACTAAGACACCACATAAGGCCTTTTCACCGCCATCTATGCTAGCACCTTCTTCATTTGAGGCTCCTAAAGTAAGTGATATGGATCTTTTTGTTGTTATTCGTAAAGGTGTTCATACATGTACACGCTATCTGATAAAACCCAAATTTATGCAAAAACATGCATGTACCAAGCTAGGGGGGACGGGGTACAAATTGTAATTTGGGGGGCATTTATTTTCACAAAGTTGAAGGGGTGCCACCTTAAGGGTAAAAGTCACAATTTTATTTTATTTTTTAGAAAATCTAGGGTGCACTACTTTGGACAAGTGAAGATGAATTCCTTCTATGATTCATCGACTTTCAACCTTGAAGACAAGGTTGATAGTCAAAAAGGGTGGAACGATAAAGACCCAAAATTACCTCCAACGAAGAATAAAAGAAGAAGAAAGAAAACTAGAAAATGGCACCATCCAAAAATTAGAAAGTGGTGCCACATCCTAGAAAATAGGAGCTCAAGGGTAAAAGAATAAATTTACCCCTCATGGGGCTGGTCAAAGTTGGAGTCAAACTTGCCTCTCTTGAAGAAGATGGAATCTTGTTAGAATAGAAAGAATTTTTCCTTTGATTGATTTAATCTTTTATATTCCTAGAATCACTCTTAGATTGATGTAATTTCTCAATCTCCTAAGATCTCTCCTTAAATTATGTAATTAGGGAACCCTAATTTATTGAGGAGTTCCCCAAATAATGCATAGGAAAAAGTATAAATAGGCATGTTGGCTGAAGGAAAAATCAGTCAAGCCTTTTCCAAATCTCTCTTTCCCTTCTCAAATTCGTGCCTAGCACCTCCCCCCTCTTTCTCCTCTCTTCTTCCCTTTTTTCCTTCAAGATCTCTCTCTATCTCCCTCTTCCTCTACTTTACTTCTCTCTTACTCCAACCCTTAACCTCTCATTTTCAATTCTTCCTTTCACTTTAAAATATAAGGACCTCTCACAATTAGGGTTTTTATCAATTGGTATCAGAGCAGTCCTTCAAGACCTACTTAGTCTCAACCGTTAACCTAAAAGAAGATCAGTTCAGCCAATCTGGTGTTTAAGTAGAGCATCGCCTTCACAAGAAGCATATTTCATGTGGCAATATTATACTTGAATGAAAGATATTCAAGTCTAGTTTTGGAAGAAACAAGCCTCAAGTCAATCAGATCTCTATAAAAAGAGATATCTCTATCAGAGTCGACAAAGTCCTGCTGCTGAATAAATCAATTCAAACAAGCAGAAACGATTCAAGGTGGCTATCAAATTATATACCAAATCAAAGATCTTCGAGTCTACTTTCTAGATCAAACAAATGTTAGTATTCGGAGCTATATTTGGTGGGATATCATATATCAGAAGCCACAAAGGTCAGCCTTGTAGAAACTTTCTTCCTTCTTCCTTGAGCCTATTCGACCTAGCCACCCTTTCCTTTCCCCTATTACCTAAAAATCCTAAAATTACTTATTCATCATACTCCACATGATACACCTTATCTTAGAGTGTCATTACGTCTACACCAAACCACAAAAAAAAAAAAAAAAAAAGTTCATTTTCCTTCTTCCTCAAAATTGGATTGGCAATCTACTTATTGGCTATTATGCTTCTGCTGGTGGAAACTTAATTAACTAGAACAGTAAGAAACAAAATATGGTGGCCCACTCTAGTGCAGAAGTTGGATATTGAGCAATGGCTCATATAGTCAGTGAGCTTATGTGGTTCAAATCCATGCTACAGGAGTTGAGTTTTCTAAATAAAGAGGTCATGACTATGCATTGTGATAATCAACTGCAATTTTCACTTCCAGCAACCTATATTCTATGAATGCACGAAACATGTATAAGTTGATTGTCACTTCATTCGTGATGTTGTGATGAGAAGAGCAGTGGTCACTCCGTATGTTTGATTTGCTAATGAGATTGGTGCTATATTCACCAAAGCTTTGGGCAAGAAAGAATTTGGGATTTTTTGTAACAAATTGGCACTTCATAACATATATGCTCCAGCTTGATGAGGAGTGTTAAAATTCATGTAAGAATTTTGATCATTTCACCAATCTATATGCACCTCGTGAGATATAGTAGGCTAAGAGTCTTTTTTTCTTTTTTTGAGAATGGTGTTAGTATTATTAAAAAGAATGAAAAGATACAAACATCTTAGGAGAGCTCTCTCGATACAACAAGTGATTGGAGGGAAGCTCCCTATTTTACAAGGGTGTCAAGCAAAAGAGTTTGTTGACCTAAGGACGTGGCGCCAAGTACAAGTGGAGTAGAGGCGATGTCAAAGATTTCACGGAACACAGTCCAATGGCGCCAAGGTGGGTCATTGGAAGAAGTGCACCAACCAATCATGACCATGGAATCTCCTTCAATAAGAAGTGGGCCAAAGAGGTGGTCATGAACGATGATGAGGTACTAGAAAAAAGCAAATAACTCTGCAGATGTTCAGAAACGCCTATAGGCCCAGCATAAGAGTAGAAAGGGTCTCCTTCCGACTTCCTGATGACACCGCCAAAACTAGCAAACCTGGGGTTACCGAAGACACTTCTATCAAAATAGAGTTTGAGAGAACCAGTAGAGGTAGGTTGCTGAGTTTCCATTGCAAGAGGTCAAGGAGGGATGGACATTTAGGCCACGACACACCAATTGAATCGAAGGGAAGTGCCTCTAAGGTTTTGAAATTCCTTTTCAGTGTGGAGCCAAAAGGATACTTGGCCAACAATCAAGTTGGATACCTCCTCCTCATTTCAGAATTTGCAATTGAACTGGCGGTTGTTTCTCTACTTCCAAAGGCACCTAAGGTGAGCGCCAGGTAATAGGAGAGGAGAGTTTTCCCAACTTCGGGATGTTGACTCCCAACACCGTGAGGCAGGTGGAAGTGAGATCCTTGAAGATGCAGAAGTGAATACCGATTTTGTTGAGCATGTTGGACCATATCTTCCAGGCAAATGGGCATAGGAGGAGTAGGTGGTTGTCACATTCCTCATCAGCATTGGGCAAAGAGCACATGGGGTAGTGTTGCCACATCTAAGGAGATTATCCGCACTTTAAGATTTTGTTGAGCCAAGTTGTTCAAAGGAAGAACTTGACTTTTGGCGGCCCAGATAGCTCCCAGACAATTTCAGCGTCAATGGGATTGAGGCTGCAGTTCACCCCTTGAGGTGGTAATATGCCAAGGAGACCGAGAACACTCCAATGGTGTCCGGCATCCAAATCAACTTGTCATGGGCGGCGCCCGGATTTTGAGAGAGCTTAGATCTTCCAAGAGGTTGCAAACATCAATGGCATCGTCATCATCCAGCCTGCACCGGAATAGGACATTCAGCACCTGTTTGGGACCCCAAACATCAGCAATAGTCACCTAGCATTGTGAGGTGATGGTCAGCAACAAGTGATAAGAGGAAGCTAAGGGGCCAATCCCATTCCACCAATCTGCCAGAATTTAGTCTTCAATCCATTGCCAATAAAGTAGCGAATAGCAATAGCAAATTCTGATAGGAGGATGAAAGATCTCCATAGATGGGAGAAGCAATGGCAGCGTCCTCTAGCAGTCCACCAACCATTGACACGCTTGGGCTTAGCAGCCACCATGGGTCGCCATATGGACTTGAGCAGCATGTTGAATTTCTAGATCCACTTAAGCAGGAGGAGTTCATATCAGTTGTGAGTCGAATGCCAAAATGACCCATGTTTTTTGGCCTGCAAATGTCTACCCAGTTGACGAGGTGGTATTTAAATTTACCATCAGGCCCTCTCCAAAGAAATCTTCTCTTGATGACTTCGATCCAATGGCAGATTGAGGCAGGGCAAGGGATAATGGAGAGGAAGTAACTTGGAATCCCAGCAAGGCAAGATTGTAACAGCACGAGCTTGCCAGACTTGGACACTAATCTACCCCACCATGTTGCCAGCTGCTTTTCTAGCCTTTCAATCACGAGAGACCAGAGATTTTTATGTGGCCGGCTATCAATAAGAAGCAGGCCTAGATAAAAGCTAGGTGTTGAGTCCAGCAAGCAACCCAGGTAAGTGGGTGTGGAGTTTAGATCATCAGCATCAATGGAGTACCCCATAAGAATAGGCTTCTGCCAATTGATCTTTTGAACTGAGGAGAGCTCAAAGAGGATGAGGGCTTTAATGCGTCTAACCTGCTCAAAGGTACCTTCCCCAAAGAATAAGGTGTCACGATGTCAAGCTCAAGTTGAGAGTTTAAGTTTCACGTTTTATAAGATTCTGAGTAGTATTCAATAAGTTATAAGAGTCTAAAGCCATGAGGGGTATTCCTTTAACTTTGCTAAACTTTTCACTATGGTAATACTTAATAGAAAAGGGGCTCAAGTTTTTGCCCTATCAAGTGCAGCTTCATGCACTCTTCTCTTCTCCTTCTTTCTCTATTTTCTTCTTGTTATCTAAAAGAAAACATTTTTACAAAATGTATTAATTTTTTAATAATTTTTATTAGTAAAACGCATTAAAACATAATGATGCAATTGATTTTATTAGTATCAAATTAAAAAATTCACCAATCATGATAATAAAAGAAGCGTGATAATATATTCTATCAGCATGATAATTAAGAAGTATTAAATATATTCAATCAGTTCACAAAAAGTAGTATAACTTAATTTACAATATATAAATAATAATATCAACACTCCTCAAAAGTTTGATTTCAAGGAATTTTTTATTTTTATAAAGTCCGATTTAGTGTAAGTCGAATTTTCTTTTTGACATGCCATGTACACACTTATAGGGCCCAATTGAGGATAAATATTTCAACTAACTAGAAATTTTTTTTAATGGCAATCTGAATATATGTATGTCTAGTCTATGTCATCAAGTTTTATTTTATTATTAGTTATTTTACAATAGAGTTTTGAGTTGTGTGGAATTGCATACTGTCAATAAGAAGGTCTATTGCCAATTTTTGGTAAAACTCGTTATAACAAACTGAATCTCCCAGATGGCAAATGCAGGGTGAAGAAGTTGGGAAAACATTCTAAAGACATGCATTTGTTCCAATATTTGAAATCAGATCTATTTGAAAAATGAATTAGCATGCCACAGAAAAACAAGAAGAGAAGATTTATCGGAAAAGAAGAAAAAAATGGCACAAGCAATGTTGGACGGTAGAAAACGAGGACAGTTGGATATGAAAAAGACATCAAAAAACATGGAAGAAGATGGCAAGAAATGTCTGAAAGATACAGTTTCCTTTGCTTGGGGTCATTTTTAGTGGCTCATGTCATTACAGCCAAGTTTGAGTCCAACTCAACCAAGATGTAGTTTGCCAGCCCAGATGAGATGTTTGCCTGAGTCAAACGCACTATTTCATCCCAAGCTTTTGAATCTGAACCAAATCAATCAAGACATGAGCGCTCTTCATGTTGCTCAAACATTGTCCAACATCAGATTTATTACCGTTAAGACTGAGGCTAAATTTTAAATTTAGGTGAAATATGAATGAGCTAAACCATAAAGTTTAAATAGCATAATCTCATGTCGGCTAGTTCCTACCATATAGAGTGATTATCCCATGTAATTAAAGGACCATCTGACCCCCTACGTGAGCCAACTTTCAACCCCTCATGAACTAAAGCACAATGGCCGTAGTCATGCATCTAAATTGCATTGATAATTTATCCATAAGCATCGGTCCTACTCTTTGCTCCCCTTTATTTGACATCAATCTGAAAGTGAGGATAAAAACAAAATTCCAACCTTATTACAAGACTATAGGCTTTTATTTTACTAAAACATAAGCCGTGTGTCTCTATAACAAAGAGAAAAAGAGACTTTTTTATTAGCATCTTTCCACTAAAACATCATGAAGCTGTGCTTATTGAATAATTTCATAACTAGCTTAAGGGATACTTAGCAGCAATCCTCTACAATGTTCCTAAAAAAAAATTGAGGGGGATTCACCAACTTCATTGTGTCAATTAACGTAGAAAGTTGTTTCATGCACAAGAACCTATTACCTGAAAAGGTAAAAATGGTTCCTAGATGCTTACTTCAGAAAAATATGTGAAAAGCTTCAAGAAAAAATTTCAAGAGTAAACAATGAAAAATCAATAGATAACAAATGAGAACAAAAATAAAAAAATAAAAAGGAAAATGGACTTACACCAGAAGATATCCAAAGCTACCAAAATAAGCTCTCCCATAAGGATCGATTCCCAACAGGTCAGCCCCACGAACAGGATTCAGAGTCTTCATCCACCCATCATGCTTCTTCATCTCACACTCGAGGCAATACCAATCACCCTCTGGCAAAAGAACTTTAGCCATCCCAACACACCTTAAATGATAAGCAGCAGGACATCCATCACAGCATATTAAGCTCCCGTCCATCTTACAGAGGCAGCACTCATCATTATTGGGGTCCACTTCTTCAGCAACCTCATCCATCAAACCAGAACTTCCAAAATCATCCACAAAGTCTTTTCTTCTGAAGTGACTGTCCCCAACCCCATCTACATCCATTGTGTCAACCTGGGTCGCTGAATCTCTTCTAACTAGCTCTGACCTGATCACTTCTGTTCCAATTATATCATCACATAAACACCTAAGAATCTCAAGCTTCACCTGGGCTGACTGTTTATAGTAATCCCCATTCAACAGCTTTAGATGAGAAGACTCAAGGTTCATTTCAAATCCTGATGGACAAATCATAAGATACTCGACTAGGTAAATAGGCCAAGTTATTGAGTCCAGGAAAGTCCAGTTAAGGTTCCTATGCACAAAAGAAATATATATTATGAACAAAAAGCAAAAATTAAGTTCAATACCAAGAGAGCCAAGCACTTTTATTAAAACCATGATAAAAAAAAGTGGTTACCTCAGGCAAACAGAAGCAGATTGGAAGCCCTCACCAGAAAGAAACTCCAAATGCAGCTTCAAGACTTGTAAAATAGACAAATGAATGGAATCCATTAGAGAGTTAGGTATCGAACACCTGAGAGCAGCTATAAAAGCGTTCAAACTAAAGGGGCTCAAAAACAACAAAGTGCTGAAAGATCTCAAACAGCTGTAAACAGAGAAAAGATCCAATACAGGAAGCTCATCTATATTTAGATCGTTAGATGAAGAAGGTAATGCCAGATTTAGAGAAAGAGTCCTTTCCTCGGATACTCCTTGATCCAAACTAAAAAATTTCTCATCTGACTTAGGAATAACTGTAGGAGATCCATCTGTTGCCAATGTGTTATTGAGAGAATCGGTCGTCTTTGCAGTGACTCTGCGAGTGCTCCTTCTCAATGGTGTTTGTGGTATCGGGTCTAGTTGCTCAGATAGTCTTATTCTCTTATTCCATTCCTGTGCTTCCGTATAAAGGGTAACAGAACCATTTTCTGTTTTTGGAGTCTCCATATGTCCGAAAGGAGATGCAACTTCCTTCAAGTCGATTTCTAATGAACTGCTTTCCTCTTGATTTTCCTCATCCACAGCTTCTCCTTGCATGCATAGCACATTTTCTTGCATAAGTTCACCAAAGTCACTACTTAGTTCAGCTTTTTCAATGACCACAAGAGGAGTGTTTTTCTTCTCACTTGTATCAGTATCACAAACTTTACTATATGATTCTTCAATAAATTCACTGAAACCATCTCCACTATGTTCCCTAAAGTTGTTACCGAAAGTAGTATCCTCAAACTGTTTTTCTTCAAGAATCCCAATAACATCTTTTTTCCCCAATTGTCTAGAAATACTGACTCCCTCAGTTTGGCTTTCTACCATTACTGCAACAGAAGAAGTTTTGCCCAAATTGACTTGAAAACCATGGCAATTATTTTCAGGCTGTTCAATAACCCTAACAGAACCATTTCCGTCCAAACTCAGATCAGAACTAGGATCTTTCAAAATGATTTCTTCAACGACAGCGCGAGACTCATTTTTCAAATTTACATCACAAGACCGAACGCTTAACTCATCCATAAGTGTGCCATCAACAACGCCAATGGAAACATTTCCATCTAAGGTGAGATCAAAATCACCCTTGTTCACCCACGTTTCTCCGAAATCACAATATTCGATGTGACTATCAACAAAGGTATCAGAAAATTCAAAATCCTCCAACGTTTCCCCAATTCGGCGCCGTTTCTTTGGCTTCCGACCTCGTTTTTTTTCCCGTACAACGTCCTGGTTACAATTTTCAATGCGTCCGCCCAGAAGTAGTGCTAGCTCCTCATGCTCCATTTCCTCCGCATCCCCATCCTCATAGACGATTTTATAAAAACCCGACTCCGGATCATATGATCGGACAAAACCGGAGAAGATCCCATAGCCTTCGAAGGCCTTCTTCACGGCTCTGCCCACTAGCTCCATGGCGTAAGAGGCGTAAGATGGTAAGCAGTAAAAAAAAAACCTTTTTATGAAGGATAAAACAGGCTGCAGCACGCGAATGGTGGGGGGATGCACAGAGGGTGGAAGGAGCAGTAGAGAAGGCGGAAGGCAAACGAAATGCAGAAATTGGTGGTTTTGCTGCTAACAATAAGATAGTCGCCAACGAAAGGCGTGTCCAATTTACTTTTCACCCACCTCTTGGATTTAATTAAAACTCTGCAACTTAATTTATTCATGAGAGACGTTATCCGGAAGGTGAGCGTTATTCAGTTATAAACTGATCCTCCTTTGAAATATTTACTCACCAAGCCATAGTCACCGGTTAAATGGACAAACTAGAAACTCATCTCAAACAACATCTGCTTTCTATCTTTGATGTCATATGCCTAAGCCTTGGTATATCTCTTCTTGAGAATTTTGTCTACCATGCAACATCTCATTAACCTAAGCTTGATGTTGTTATTGTATGTGCATGAACTAGTGAGTAATATTGAGTACATGATTCTTGTTGTTTGCACTGTGGTTTTAAGTTATTTGCCAGTTGTTGGTGTGTCAATCTTGTTTTACTAAAGGTTTTGTTAGTTGCCTTTGTATTTCTCATACTTGGCCTAGGTTATTTTTATCATCTTGGTAATCACTACTTCGTATCACTAAGATATGTGGCCGAAAGTTGTTCGAAGGATGATTGTCTCATTATACTCTTGCCACCAAGTTTTGAGGATAACAAATATTTAGTACTAACTATGTATCCTGACTAAAGTTTGGATGAGTTTAAAATCATTTTTATGTCTCGCAAACTTAGAGCATTTAAGTGGAGTATTCGGATAAAGGAAGAAAAATGTTGTAAAAAGAGACCTAGAAGACAACATTTGAATGCCCAATGTGGTCAAGAATAAGTTTGCTCGAACTAAATATTTTCTTGCTCGAACCTTTTATGGCAAGAATAAATTTCTAGAGAAAATTTGCCTTAACAACATTTTTGTTTGAATAAATTATAATAGCAAAAAAACTTATGAAGCTAAAATATTTAAACAAATATTTATGTCAAACAAAATTCTAAAACTAAATGCAACTGGAGCAAAATTTGTTTGAAAAAAAAAACCTTTTTTGTTCATGCAATTTTTTCCACATTGGAAGAAGTGGTTTTCTGCTACAATTTGGATTGTTTGTCTCCAAAAAATGAAAATGACCTACTTGTGTGGTCAGCATCTTGAGCAACACATTTTTAAGTATTTTTCATGATTTTAAATCAAATATTTGACAAATTTACAAAAGGATAAAATTATCCCATTGTAAACCTAACAACTCTATTTTAGAACGTTAGAGATTCCTTTTTAAAACAATTTTCTAGATCATTTCATGAGATTAGATTATCACAATGAACAAGACCATTTTCTAAGCATTTCATGTTTTGAAATCATCTTGGCAGGTCAATTTGGGGTTCACAAGCTCAATCCACTAGTTATCTAAAAGCTAAGTGTATATGAGTTTTTATTTTAATTTTTTTTATATATTTTAGTTTAGATTCATGCTAGAACTAATCATAGTGATTGACAAATCATATATATCTAGCAAGTTTGTTTGAGTATGACGATTAAACTAGTTTGTATATATTAAGTAACATAAAACTCTCGTTTTTAGGTTGTTTTAGCTTTTAGATTGTATTGGAGTTGATGTTCCTAACTTGTAAAATCATTTGCAATCACCAGTTATTACTCTCGAGTTTAGATTTCATATTATCTATTTAATTGAACTACTTGAGTGAAACCCGTGTCATAGAACTCTTATTTTGAAATCTATAAGAGTACTTGAGTGATTTTCAAGCTGAAATGTGTCTTGGATTTTAAAATCATTAGTGTAGTTCAAAAACTTATTTTGGGTTGCTATTGTATAAAATGAATATTTGTTTTGGGGTTGTTTACAAATTAAACTTATACTTTGAACTCTTCATTAGGGCTAGAAAACTGTACTATGACTTTAAAATACCTAAATTTGCATACCTTGAATTGCTTATCAGTTCGGGGGTATATAGGAGTTTGTTTAATTTTTTGGATTGTAATATCAACCTACTTTAGAGGCATTAAGTAACCCTTGGTTATGTACTTAGTCAAGTATTGTGTAGGAAAGATAAAAAAAATTTACTCACCTTGCTTGGAAAGCCTTTATGGCTATAGTTAAGAAGCTACAAATCCCATAATTGTGTGTCGAGGCTTGAGTGGCCTAATTGAGTTGTGACAATTCCTTTACGAGTTCAAGGTTGTGTATCCTAGTGTGCTATAATGTAAGTCCATGAATGAGCATTCTTTTAATTTTTTATGTAGTCGTTAAGCTGTTGTAAGTCCCTTTGTGGCCTTCTTCATGTGGGTGTCATTTGGCTTGTGATACAATGGATTCAACTTTAAAGTACAAACACTTTGGGAGTGGATGTAACAACCTGAATTTGGTTTATCAACCACTATAAATCAAGTGTATAATGGTGATTGATCATGTTTGCATTGAACCTTACTTAAAATCACATTGCAAATATAACTTCACATAAAAAGAAAAGAACATATCAAGCCCACACCCCGCACCACCACCCTCGAGGTATTTTCTCACATGGCCTAACTAGTCTCAAAGAAAGTGTACACAAATATTTTGGTATTCAGGTTGAGTAGCAAAGATCCCCTGTGATAATGAAGACAATAACATAAGCAATCACATCTCTTCCTTTTAAGTAAATTTGAAAATTATGGTCATTGAGGTAATTAACATCTCTTCTCTCCTTGATCCCAAAATCTTTAATCTTGGAAAGAGAGGATGAATAGATGGAAGCTAGGAGTACAATTGTGAAAAGGTCAAATATTCCCACAAATGGGAAATTGGTTATTGAGTACAAGGGATGTCTTCAAGTCAATTCACTATCTATGCACTTGCTATCTTATGCAATTAAAGATGAAGACTTGCACAAGAAGAACATTATTAAGCAAATTGTTTGGCGTCTTATTGATCAAAAGAGAAAAGAAACTGAAAATACAATTTCTCAAGAGTTCCTTTTGTCAAGATATGAAGGAGATGTGGCCTTTGTCAAGAGTTCCCTTTTCCTATTTGTCATTCTTCTTTTTCTCTCTCTGGTTTATGTTCTTTTATCTCTTTCTTTCTATTTTTCATGTTGCCCTTCTGATTCTCACATTTCTTTCTTTTTACTTAAGTCAAATGGTTGTTGCATGAGATGATCGATGCACTAATCATTTAAATGGCGCATGGTGGTTCCCACATAGAGGGACCCACCCAACATAAGTAACATTCGAAGGCCAAAGCTTCTAAATGTAAATTTTGTTCCATTGTGATGGATGACTACTAATTGTTGTTAATACATTTGTTGTCAAATTTAGAGGGCCTTCAAAATCTCTATTTTCACAACTTAAACTATGTTTTCCTAGAATCCATAGTACAAACCATAATGAATATATTTATAATAGTTCTATGAATACTCTCCAGTAAAAAAATTTTATTTTCAAATTATTTTCCATGTCAGTATTATTGTGTTTCACAAAACTCACCACCCATCAAATATTTTTCTGATCAACACTTGGGTTGTAGAGTGTGTTGATATGTAGCGACTTTTTAGCTATAAAAAATTCATTTTGAAAGCTACATCAACTTGTTCCATGAACATACATTTACTTTGCCCATACACACTGTGCATTCATTTCTTTTCAAATTATGCCCAAATAAAATTTCATTTAATCCTTTTTTACTTTGTCAACAATAGAACATGGATAAGGAAAACACTCATCAAATGATTCAACTCGTCCTCTAGGATTGCTTTAATAAGTCGAATCTATTACAAGCCTTCTAAAATCACTAATGGAGAGGGAAAATAGTACTCGACCATGGGAATAAGGATTCTCAAAGGAAAAAAGAAAAGAAAAGAAAAGAAGAAGAAAAACATAAATAAGGGTTCATTAAATTTAGTGAGCATATTACCCGTATAGATTATATAAATTCACTTTATATTTTGCTTACACTTGAATTAAATCTACACCCTTATGAAAACATAATGTTTCTACTAACTAAGATAGTACCTAACAGTAGTATAACTCGAAAGAGCATAACGTAAAATATTTTGCCAGCCCTTGGTAACATAGACTACACTATTTAAACGGTTAAAATACTCTTGGTTTTTATACTTTACTACCTTTAAGAAGGAAACAAGTTTGTGATTTGAAGATGTTGAAACAAAGACTATAATCCGAGCATATATCAAGAGATTATCACAATATGAAGTATCTAAAACACGAGAAACCGAAATATGTGCAGAAATAGTAAATAAATCCCACAAAAAAGAGGTACAAAGTTTACATGGTACGGGAACAGCCTACTCCACGGGTAGAGAAGACGATTCACTAAATCAGGAGCAAAGGAAGAGATTTGTGGCTCCAAGCATATACAAAATGAAAATGGATTTCTCCACCTCGACGAAACCCTATCTCCCGAAAGAAATCCCCAAATCCCAAATGTCTCGACTCCGGTCCCGAAATGAAACTCCCGATTAAGTAAACCGGGTCGGGGACGAACCGGCAGGTGGTCAGGTCGATGCGTCACAAACCGGGCTTAATGAAATCAAGCCACCCGGTTAACAGAAGACATTATTGATGGTGTCAATCTTTGATTCAAGAAAACAAAGCTGCAAATGAGGTGATCTCACTAAGAACCACTTAGAAGTGCACTTAGAAGAAGCATTTGAAAGTGTACTTTATACTGTGCAATCATATCACATTATAGAAGGTGACTCATGAGTGTTGTTGAATTTGTTGTAGTGGCAACAAAGTCAATCCACATTACCACTTTTACACATTGCTTACTTTTTTCTTATTTTCCTAAAACTTTTGTGAGTCTTTCCCATTAATTAGACTGATTATTTATTTCCACAACACTCTTTAAACTTTTGTCAAACAACCACTAGTGTTTAAGAAGATCAAATAGAAACTTTGGGTGATATTCCAGCAGAAACATCACAAGAAGCTACAAACAAAAAACAATCACGGGCTCCTAGCAGAACAGGCGAGCACAGTGATGAGTAAACTGAGACAAACAGGAATCAGAGCCACGGCAGGGACAACCCCTCTCACGGAGGAACTAAAGAGTTCACGAGATAGAAGGAAACAAAATGAAGGGATGAATTCTATGGCGAGGCTTCAATCAGCTGCAGTTGGGCTCGGTTTTTTTGTCGAGCCCTCTGTAAGTAGAGAGCATGTGAAGTCACATGAGAGATCCCAAACTGCACATGGATGAGGTAGAGGAGAAACTTTTCTGCAACCGTGAAATTCCTCTTTGATTTATCTGAATAAATTTAGCTCTGCAATGACGGAAATGTTCGTCAAGGATAGCCATATTCCAGATTTTCAATCGAAATGTTGCCTCTAAATTCAAGCTGTGGGTGATCGTTGGGAGGAGAACGAGGCCAGAAGCTGAGGAAAAACAACCAAAACCAACTGCCTATAAATACTCCGAACTTCCGCCATGGATCCTCACTCTACAGCTTCAGGTCTAACAATGGCAAGGAAACCAACCGTTGCAGTCTTCTTTTTGGCCATGCTTCTCGTTTTGACGAAAGAAAGCATGGTGAGTGCAGATTCCACATTCATTCTCTTTTTTAATAGGCCACCAAGTGATTTTTAAAACAAATCATGCTGTTCTTCCGCAGGGGGATGGAGCTTATCCGGAGACTCCTGCTCCACAGCCGGCCACCTTTCCCATGGTGATATACGTGAGCCCTGGGAAATTTTCTTTCATGTTAGCGTTCGCAGAATGAGTTCCTGATCTCGAGTACTTTCACTGATGACACTTTTCACATTTTTTGGTTAATTTTCAGCATGGAACCACTGAAGGCAGCCTCCGTCCCGAAGGTAAGAGAGATTGAGAAACCCAAATTCTTTATATAAGCCGATCGATACACAATCTGTCTCCAGTCTACCAACCTCATCATTCAGTTGCAAGTGTTCTACGATTTCTTTCAGAGAACAATAAAAATTCTGAAACATCTTGTCTGGTTACGAGCAGAGTGCACGGTTAGGTGCGCGGAGAGATGCTCGGCAACCGCCTACAAGAAGCCCTGCAAGTTCTTCTGCGGGAAGTGCTGCGGCAAGTGCTTATGCGTACCTCCTGGGACGTACGGGAACAAGCAGGTCTGCCCTTGCTACAATAACTGGAAAACGAAGAGGGGAGGACCCAAGTGCCCATGAACGACCCAATCTGCAGAATGAAACAAAAGTACATTTGGGAATTGGCCACGTTGTTTTTATCGCTTCAGAAGAGCCTTGAAAGGCTTTAAAATACGTCCTCATGTAGCCTCCAGTTCTCATGAACGGATCCAAATTACAGCAAAATGGTTCAGAAACACACTTTCAGAAATAAAAAAGTTGGTTTAGTTTTGAATCTTTGACCATCCTCGTAAAACAAACTTTATTTTGAAGATGGAGAAAAAGTGTTCACCGGAAGACAAGAAAAGCTCTCTATCCTCTAATTCAGAAAAAGAAATATCACGCGTAGGCATCAGGATTGGCGAGGAGGAAGGCTTCAACTGCTTTGATCGTCCCCAGAAGTCCATCCTTCCCTATGTTGATTTCCTCTTCCGTCAATTCGACCTCCTCCGTCGTCTCGTACTCTGCAGATGCCTTGCAAATACTCCCTCCGGCGGACGGTTCAATCTTTATGTGATAAAGTGCCGAGGTTACTTTTGTTCCAAGGTATGAGCCTTCAGTTACTGTGTACTTGTACTCCAGGTTTGTCTCGTCAAGAACATCGATTCGTTGGTTGACATGGCTGAGAGGAACAACTGCAACGCCAAAGAAGATCCAAACGTCAATGGAAAGTAAATAATAAATCGTTACTGAACAGAATGAAGCTTCTGGGAACTCAACAGTAAGCAAAATAAGATTATGGAGGAAGCTAACTTTCAGTAAACTTGAACTGCTTGACACTTCCAACTCCGCCGTCCCCTTGAAGCAATGACGCAGAGGAGACAACCTGAGGCATGGCCTTGGGCATGACACTCTGCGAATCTAGAACCGCGGCCTTGAAGATTCTGGCAGCATTTACGGGAGACTCCAACTCAAAGCTGAATCCAGTGACAGCCATGAGAATCAGATACAAAAGAAGAAGAGGAGCTTCTGTTCTTGAGAGGGAGAAATGGAGGGGCGCTCGGCAATTATAGAAGGTGAACCAGAAGAAAAGAAGTTATTTAATCTTGGCCTTCCTTGATCACGTTGTGCTTTCCAAGGGCATGTAAGTTTATTATATGTCGAAATGGAATTTGAAAATTCTGGGTTGAATCCTTGGAGCAACAGAAGCCAGAAGCACGTGAAGACTCGGTTGAGACTGATTGACTGAATCAGGTTTGGGGATTTTATGCTCTGCGTCTGGACGTGATGTTTATTATCAGAAAGAGACGAGAAGTATACTTTGGTTCTGCTGCTTGACCGCCATTAAAGACTACTGTGGCGTAGTACGTCTAGTTTTGTTATTTCCAATTTCGATATCTCTGTCTATATCCATTCGAAGGCCAGTTTGGAATCTGTTTGACGCTCATCTCGACTTCATAAAAATGGAGTAAAGTAGTATCTGTGATTCTGCAATTCAGTAATTACAGCGTCCAGACCCATTTTTCTTCTGCGTTCTGCGTAGGCTACACTTGCTCCCAAGTTGGCAGGTTAGTCATCAATTCCCAGGTTATTTTTTCCCGATTGATACAATCGCCAGTGTAGCCATTGCTGCTCTGATTCAATATCCTTAGAAAAACATAGACTCAAATAGTTTGTTGGCCAGCATCCAATTGTCGCCAGAAAGAAATCCAAGTTGGAAATTAAAGCGACGCTCTCTCTCTCTTTCTAAAAAAAATTACGCTCGGACAGGAAGAAACTCTCTGAATTTTTATTTTATTTTTTTCTTATTTCTTCTTTCTTATTAATTTACATTACTTACATATGTATTTATACATGTAACAAATTCTTTGCCATACACGTTGTTGTTTATCAAGCTTCTTCTCCAAGCTTCTTGCTAGCACAATGTGCTTACTGACTTAACTTGCCAACTTAACTGTTAATCACAAAGTTTCTTTGAGTTGGGCTTGGATTATGGATCATGGATCAAGTTTATGATCTAACACCCCCTCTTAAACTTTATCATGTAACTTCAAGTAGATTTTTTAATCTTGTGAAGCCTTCGTTTGTCAGTGGCTTAGTAAAAATATCAGCAGCTTGATCTTGTGACTTCACATATTCAACTTGCACATCCTTTCTTGCAATGCACTCCCTTATATAGTGATAGCGAATATCGATGTGCTTGCTTCGATCATGGAATACTAGATTCTTTGCTAAAGCAATGGCTGACTTATTGTCGACATAGATTCTAGTCGGTTTTTTTTGTGTTAAGCCTATCTGTTTCAATAGATTTCTGAGCCAAATTGCATGACAAACGCATGAAGTAGTTACAATATATTCTGCTTCATAGGTGGACAATGTGACAATATGTTGTTTCTTTGACATCCATGTGAAGGCAGTATTTTCCATGAAAAATACGAATCCAGTAATACTCCTTCGGTTATCTATGTCTCCACTCCAATTGCTATCGCTATATCCAATAAACTTGTAATTCTTAGAAACTAAATAGAACAAGCCTAAGTCAATAGTACCTTTTAAATAGAGAAAAATTCTCTTTGCAGCTTTGAAATGGGTGGTTGTTGGAGATTCCATGTAACGACTAATCAATCCAACTGAATAAAGGATATTCGGCCTTGTACAGGTTAGATAGCGTAGAGTTCCTACCAAACTTTTAAAAAATGTTGGATCTATATTTTCTCATTCTTCATGCTTGGACATCTTGATTCTGTATTCCATCGGTGTGTTTGTTGACTTGCAATTCTCCATCTTGAACTTTTTCAGGATTTTTTTTGCATAGCCTTCCTGTGAAATAAAAATTTCATCTTCTTGTTGCTTAACTTCGATGTCAAGATAATACGCCATGAGCCCAATATTTGTCATCTCAAATTATTTGGCCATTGCCTTCTTGAAGTCATCAAATAGGTTTGGATTATTACTTGTAAAGATAAAATCATCCACGTATAGGCACACAATTAGAATATCTTTCTTTTTTATCTTGATATAGAGGGCATGCTCATATGGACATTTTGTAAAATCGTGCTTTTGGAAATACTTGTCAATCCGGCTATTCCATGCTCTTGGTGCTTGCTTTAACCTGTAAAGAGTTTTCTTTAGCTTCAAAACTTTGTCTTCATTTTCCTTCTCTTTATAACCTAAAGGTTGCTTGATGTAAACTTCTTCTTCGAGGACTCCATTTAGGAATGCAAACTTTACATCCATTTGATGAAATTTCTATTTTTTTTAGTTGCAAGTGAAATTATTAGTCTTATAGTTTCTAAACAGGCAACAAGAGCAAATACCTCATCATAGTTAATGTCGGCTATTTGGCTGTATCCTTTTGCATCTAATCTTGCCTTATGTTTTTCGATTTCTCCCTTGGCAGTTTTCTTTGTCTTGTACACCCATTTAACACCAACGGGTTTGTGCCCTTTAGGCAGTGGAACGAGTTCCCAAGTGTTGTTTTTCTTGATGGCCTTGATTTCTTCATTCATGGCATTTAGCCACTTTTTCTCTTATGCAGCTTCTTGGAAACTTACTGGTTCACAATCAGCAAAAAGATAGAAAGGTGTGACATTACCAGATGGTTCATTTTCTTCATATATTTCTCGGAGACTTCATATCCGTGGAGCGATTCTTTGACTTCCACTTGAATATGATGAAGGTGACTCATCTTCGTGTGTAGTTGAAGTAGGAGGAGTTGTTGGCTCTAGTTGGGTTTCTCCATGTTGTTCGATCGATATTGGCTCATCTTCAAATGGAGGGGAGAAATTGAAGTCATCTTTATGAGATCCAAAATCCCATAATCCTTCTTCATCAAATACCACGTCTCGATTATAATCTTCTTATTGTCTGGATTGTACAACTTGTACCCTTTTGAATTTGCATCATAACCAATGAAGATAAAACTTTTGCTTTTATTATCAAGCTTGGTTCTTCTTTTATCTAGTACATGTGCATGGGCTATACTTCCAAAGACTCTTAAGTGGGAGATGTCAGATTTTTTCCACTCCATGCTTCTTGTGGTGTTTTTTCCAAAACACTTCTTGTTGGAGATCGGTTAGATAAATAAACTACACATGACACAGCTTCGGCCCAAAACTCTTTAGGTAATTTATTGATTTTAAGCATACTCCGAACTTTATTGAGGATAGTTCGATTCTTTCTTTCTGCCACTCCATTTTGTTGGGGGGATCTAGGAACCGTCATTGGTCAATGAATTCTATTTACTTCGTAGAATTCTTGAAATTCTCTAGAAGTAAATTCTCCTCCTCGATCAGATCTCATGGCTTTAATCTTTCTACCACTTTCCTTCTCTACTGCAGTTTTGAATTTCTTGAAGACTTCAAAAACTTCTGATTTTTGTTTCAAGAAATATACCCATGTTTTCCTTGAAAAATCATCAATAAAGAGAAGAAAATAGTTTCTTTTACCTAAAGAGCTTTGGCTTTATTGGACCACATAGATCTGTGTGGATTAGCTCGAGTAACTTTTTGGCTCTTAAATCTGATTTTTTTGGAAAAAAATTTCTGAATTGCTTCCCTGATAAACATATCAGAACTAGGTGGTTTCGGTCCACTTGGGTTAGGTTTCGTCCACCCCTGGTCCACTGATGGGTTAGGTACTTGGCTTTCCGCACTTAACAGATCGGTCTGTTAAGTTGTATTGGCTAGGCATTTGACATGGTATCAGTACTGGGCACCACGTTCTATGTTTGAATCCCGGCGAAAGCGGTAGGGAACGGGAACGGTGGGTGTCAGAGCTAGGTGGTTCCAATCCACCTGGGTTAGGTCCCATCCACCCCTAGTCCACTGATATGGGTTAGGTACTTGGCTTTTCTCACTTAACAAACCGGTTTGTTGAGTTGTATTGGCTAGGCGTTTTACAAAACACCCTTCACACACTTGATTAGGGTAATTAATGCCAAGTAAGCTTCTCACCATTTCTTTCTTGGATAATAGCTTTAATGCTTCAAAATTGAGATACCCAAAGCGAAGATACCATAGCCACGATGTGTCTTTATAACAATCCTGTAAACACTTTGCAATATCGTTTTGAATATTTAAAGGAAACATTCTATTCTTTGACATTTGTACATTGGCTATCAAATCTCCTTTGTCATCTCTTATAAAAGGCTATAATTCTTATAAAAAGGCTCTGATACCACTGATGATTTTTTTTTAAAGTTTATACTTTATCAAATCGAAGCTCTTGACGAGATGAATCCAACGCCGCCAAAATCACTCGATAAGACATCAAAGAGCTGTCATGGGCTACCAGAATCCTGAGTCAACTAACTGAGTTGAACGGAACCGAACCGATCGAGTTGGAAGCGGGTTGAGTGAGAATTGGACGAGTTTGAACCGTTCGGGAACCATCATTTTTCTGAATCTGAAAGGATTCGTGAACCGGGTCTGCTTCAGAAATTGGGTCAAAGATGGAACCGAGTCTGTTGGTCATCCTCTGTTTTTCAGTTTCCAGAAAACTTTTTCAGAAAACCTTCACCGGATGCATCTTTTCGACGACAGCTTGCAGCGGAAGCGTAGTACAAAGATTTCGACCAGCTCTAATACCACTGTTGAAAATTAAAATGACGATCTTCTCTCTATTTCTAAAAAAATTACGCTTGGATAGGAATAGGCTAACTCTTTGAATTTTTTTTTGTTCTTTCTTCTTTCTTATAGTTTTACTTTACTTACATAGGTATTTATACATGTAACAGGTGAATAATCAACACATAAACCTTTGCTACATGGCAAATTCTTTGCCACACACATTGTTGTTTATCTGGCTTCTTCTCCAAGCTTCTTGCCAGTACAACAAGTTTACTGACTTAACTTGCCAGCTCAACTGTTAATCACGAAGCTTCCTTAAGTTGGGCTTGGATTATGGATTATGGATCAAGTTTATGATCCAACAATTCAAACCTCAACTTTGAGGCCTTCCTTCTGGTTTCAATTCATCTCCAAATTTGGTAAGAGATCTAACATTATGATTAATAAACTAAAACAAATATTTTAAGTATTTTTCATAAAATATTAACAAATGTTTTGATCAATTTTTATTAGAGGTCAAAATGTCATTTTCTACTCAAAATGACAAGTTATTTATATGTTAAATCTCCTTTATTTATGTGATTTATTGCCCCATTTTATGCACCAATGATTGCTAGAATGAATATTGACCATTCTTAAGTGTATCCTCACTTTCAAACCGATTTGTGGTATTTGATTTCAAATATAGAAGGCTTATCCTCAAATTTTGGGAAGAACTAAGTACATTTGATTCTTTATTCTAATATCTTATAATTGTGCTTGGCAATTTGTTGCTAAACTTGTGTTTGTTTTTTCTAAAATTATTTAATTGAGTTCAACAATTAATTTCAAGCTTGGTTTTTGAAATTAGACTTTCCTTTGAAGGGTTGCCTCAAAGTAGTTTATTGAAACTCATAATGGAGTATCCTCCCAAAATGCATATTTATAGGCCTTTTATTACAATTAGCGAGATTTTTGTCAATTTTGGTTGACTAATGGTCCACCAAAGTTATTTACAAAATTGATGGTCAACACACCACTTCATCGATCAACAACCACTATGGCACTAAATCAGTGATGTGGTGTAATCCCCATCACATTTTTTAATTTTTGCATTGAAGCTGGTATCATTGATACTAACTTTAAACTCCATATCCAAGATACCAACTTCATTATGAAATTACTTGGCATACCGAGTTTCATATCTAGTTTAAAAGTTAGCATCAGTGATACTGACTTTAAAATCAGTATCACCAATGCCGACTATAGGGATAGAATTAACCATTTTAAGTAGTAATTTTGGGAAGGATTTTTTTTCTAAAACTTGGTATATGGAATACCAACTCTATAAACGGGTTTGTGGATGGATACTGGCTTGAAAGTCATTTTTCCTAATACTAAGTTTAAAATCAGTTTTGTGACACCATCTTTAAAGTCAGTTTTGTTGATACTGACTTTAGTAATTTATGGGGTTTAGGTTTTTTTAAAACTGAAAAATAACAAAGAAATATGAACATACAAAGACAAGTACAAGAAAATGCATTATTCCAAGCTATACCAAAACCCTTCACTACAACGGAAGACCATGTTCATTTCAAGGTGGCACAAGGGGCAAAGAGGGACAAATCATCCATGTAAAACCATGCCAGGTTGATGCCCACCTCATCCACTCAAAAGAGGACGTCCCCATGCATGGTTTTAAAGAATTTAATCCCTTCAATCTCTCACATGGATGTCCCACTACATCTAACTCAAGAATCTTCTACAAATCATGATCAAATCAATCAAGGAGACAAATTATTTCAAATTACTGAATCAATGGAAGAAGATCAAGGCAAAGTCAAATAAGGAAATCAAGATCCAAAATCAAAGAAAGAAGAAAGGAATGATTGAACTCTATTTTGAATTGATTTATGTAATTATGTAAAGACACTTAGATTATAACTTGTAAGAAGAAGTCCTTGTGATTTATTTCTCCTTTAAGATTTTTACAAAAACCCTTGCAATCCTTCTACAATTCATTCAATACACATAAAAAATTTATCCCTTGCCTTCTCTCTCTTTTTCTCTCTCTTGGTTTTTTGTCTTGAATGTCTTGAAGCTCTCTCATTCCTTCACTCATTCATGGTGGATTAAAAATTTTCATGGTATCAGAGTTGATGGTTTGATCCTAAGGGGGGTGATCTCATTCAAACAAGTAGGCACTCTTCCATTAATTCCATATCATTTTTTTCATAAACATTGTCACTACATTCTTCTTCTTTTACTTCTTGAATTCATCATCTTCTAAACAATTCCGTTAATTGTCATAGTCTTCTTACTTCTATCTCTTATTATAATCATCATAAATACCAATGTCATCTCAATACATTCAAATCCACCTCTCATGTCCGTTACTTCTATTACTGCATTCATTTCAATTAAAGTCTCCTCCAATAATTATGTGTTATGGAGAAGTCAATGGTTGGTTTTGAAATCTCAATGCCTCATGGGATTCATTGATGGATCTATTACGCCACCTTCAAAATTTGCTAGTGATAATTCATCCATGATAATTCTATCATTTGAAGAATGGGAGCTTAGAGACTAGTTACTTGTTAATTGATTCAATGCTACAATGGTTAAAGAAGCCTATGCCATGTGGTTGCACTCAAAACTGCAAGGGATGTATGACAAAAATGTAAAATCATTTTTTTAAATCACTCAAAGGTACGAGAGACGCACCTCCGTCAAGTTTTACAAACAATGAAGAAGACAAAAGATCAAACTTTGAATGACTATGTCACAAAAGTCAAAGGAATATGTGATGCTTTAGCAACCATACAAAGTCCTATTTCAGAAGAGGACAAATCTTTGGCTTTTCCATGGGTTAAATGCCCCATATGAATCCTTGGTCACAACAATGTTAGCTCAACCTCCATTGCCAACTTAGAAAGAAATTTTTCTGATACTCCAAAGTCATGAACTTTAAATAAGTCAAACACTTGGAAATTGATTTTCAGCCATGATGGTAAACAAATTTTTTTGCAAACAAGTCATCAAAGGCAAAAAAAGCAACAGCCAATTTTTTAACCAAAATTCAAGTAAGCCCCCTAAACATAACAACTTCACCCAATCTAGAAATAATACTTTCGGTCAATTCCACAACAATAAGCAACCATTAACCACCGCCTCATCAAATGGGATTCAGTGTCAAATTGATCATAAACCCAATCAAACTGTTGATACATGCTGACATCGGTTCAATCAAAATTACCGAGCTGAAAATATTCCAATGCTTTAGTAGTTCTCACCATCTTCGAACCAAAAGAAGACTCATAGTGGTTTCTTGACACTGGTGCTACAACACATATAACAAACAATCCAGGTATGTTCTCAAACCTATCTCCTTATAAAAGATTAAAAAAAAAAAATACAAGTAGGAGATGGTAATGATCTCTCCATTGAAGGAAAAGGACAAGGACTTGTTCCGCTAGTATAATTCAGGAGGATAATATTATACTATATGATCTCACTAAACAAATTCTCACGATAGTAACACTTCATCCTTTAAATGACATTTCACTAAACAAGGTGAATAATTTTCTTATGCACTACAATATTTTAGACACACTCTTTATAATTTGGGAAAAAAAGAGTATTGACCTAATTCCATTTAAGGTTAAATGCACCCAATTTTTAATGTAACCATCCAATGATTTTAAAAATTAATCCATTCTACCTTACATTTATTTATTATCCCATGTATTTATATTTATTTATCTATTTTTATCAAATTTTAATAATAAAATAGAGATAATAATATTATTAAACATATAAAACATAGCCTACTTTCCCTAGGGTGGAAGTAAGAGGGATACACCTAGCTTTCAAAGTGACAAAGTGTAGTGTTGAAACTAAAATACTAGCGGTGTTAATCGACCCTATCAGGCATCGGTATAGGGCTAGAGTTAACCGGCGTGCCTGCTGCAATCCCTGATAGGAAGGGTGCACAATCGCTTATACCTGTCGGCCGTTTAGCCCTTTCCTTCGTTGGGGAGAAGTGGGACCAAAGCTCAGGCGAGAAGCCCGTCGGAAGTCGGCACTAGCTGCCTGAATTTCGATAATCGATATCGTCATTCCGACGGCGCGGTTCATCGATCTCTCCTCCTTATACCCTACCATTGTTTTCCGCAACCATCACGCTTCGGTGTGAGTATGTTCGGCCTACGGAGGCTCTCTTTTCCAGCTCTTCACTTGCGCTGCTACTGCGCGCCAACCTCTTCCCCTACCTCTTCCAAGCTCTTCGTTGGTGGTATCGTAAAGATTCCTGTTTTTTTGTCTTTCATATTGGTTCCACATAAAGGGTCGTCCGTTGATTTCGACATTTTCCTCAGGTCTTTCGTGGGGAGTGGATGAAAAATCCTTGAAGGATACTTTTTCATCTTTTGGGGAAGTGACTGAAGGTATTAACTGGAATTGACTATAGCTCTTTTTTATTTGCATTTTTTTTAGTTTTCTTATTTGTGTTTATTTGAGCTGGCCGATTCCTTACACAATTGCTGAATGGACATGATGTGGACTTTGACAAGGGTCTGTTCTCCTCGTTGCGTGAGTGGTTAATTACTTGGTCAGTTTTTTTGCTTATATATAAAAACTTTTAATACCGATATGAAATTAAAACATAGTTAAGGTTCCTTTCATCTGTAATAGCTTGAATCGCTGTTCTTGACATTGTTGTTATAACAGTAAAAGCCTACAACGAGATTAAAAAAAAAGGAAATGCAAACGCTTCTGCTCATCATTAGAAGTTTTTGTATTGGCTTTATCAGAAGGGTTATCCATTATTTAGCTTCTTCGATGGCCTCTGTTTTTTATATTTTTACAGTATTTATCTAGTGGGTATATGGATCTTTGCTGGACCTTGCCTGGGTTGAGTTGGGGGTGTTCAGCTGCTTCAATGACCACCTGCTCAGTTGTATCAATTGCTTTTAAATGTTGTATTCTGTGGTTTAGTTCTTTCAACTAAGTCACTCGTTTTTTTTTTTTTTTTTTTTCATTTGCCCCTGAATTTACCTCCTCTCTGGTTCTCTCTTGAAAGGAGTATGATATCATGAATGGAAGTCTCATTTTGGCAAAACGTGCTTGGCATTGAATCCACTGAATAGATTTATGGGCTAAGTTGGTGACAATGAAATCAGTCCATTTAAGTGTATGAATTTTGCTTCTGTGCCCTATGAGTTTACGTAACAGTCAGGCCTTTGATACTTGGGTAGCTGATATCAGGTTTGTTACCTGAAAGTCTATAAGACTAAGACCAAAGGTTAGAATTGCTAAATGTTGAATGAGTTGAATATCTTTGGATATCTCTTCCTTAAACCCACACGATTTTGCAAGTTAATTATTGGTGAGGTGGGCATAGGAGGTGATTTCAGGGTGCTCTGTGTATTTTACTCTTGCCTTGTTCTATTACTTGAAGTTTTTGTAGGTTTGAGATTGAGTTGTTGATAGTTTGTTTGTGGAATACCTTGGAGAATCATCCTAGTGGATGTAGCGATTTTAGAGTTAGTGGCCAATAATTTTGACATGAAAGAGGACTTATGTATGCCATATGTGCTTTGCTCCTGCCACATGCTCTACTACTTGAAGTTTCTTGGGTCATGCATGGCATATTTGATTATTTTGACACATGTTGTCAGCATTATTACACATCAACCCATTGGCAGTCCACACAGCTGAACTGCCTAATTTCAATTATTCTTTTCATGGCTCCTTGGCATGTATCCATTGGTTTTCTTAGCTCTTGAATGTATGCATATAGGTCTTTTTCCCTTTTTCTGAGTCGGTGCATTCTGCATTCTATGGATTTTTTTTTAAATGTCATTCTATGGAGTTCTTAATCACTAGCTTTATATTATCCTTTCATTGTCAAACAAGTTGGTGTTACAATGTCTTGCAATTGGCATAATTACTTTGTCTTATATGTTTTCAAAGATGTAAGGCAGCTAAAGGGAACACTTCTAAGGCAGTCTCCATTGCTCTGCCACTTGTAAGGGGAAACTTCAATACTTTTTGAGCTTGGGTTGGATTGGAGCTCCATGTGTAGAACATATATACAGGAAATCAGCTAGATTGAGGCAGTTAAAGGAGATTCAAGGGAAAAGAGATGAAATCTGAAGCTAAGAAAGAAAAATCTGAAAGTGGAAATTAGAGAAATAGAAGCACAATAAGAGAGACTCATCTTTTTGAATATAAGCCAAAAAATTGTAATTCTTGTAGAAACTAAGCTGCAACTTTTTGTCTATTCTATTACCCGAGAATTATGGTATGACTCGGAGCCTGCATGGGCTAATGTCGATGCGATTGGGCACTCTGGTGGCATCGTTGTCATCTGGGACCCAAAAGCAGTTGATGCTACTCTCTCTCAACCGGGCCAATACTCTATTGGCTTGCGTTTTCACGGTCACTCTCTTGGAACTTTCTGGGCGCTGGCTGGTATCTATGGTCCTACTCGGCAACACAACCGGGCTTCCTTTTGGGAGGAAGTTTTTCTACTCATTCAATTATGGGATCTGCCCTGGCTTTTGGCTGGAGATTTCAATGCCATTCTACTCTGTTCCGAAAAAAGCCCTCTTGCAATCAAAATTTCGTCCAACATGAGAACCTTCTCCAACTTCATTGGTAGTCTCGGCCTTTCCGAAATTTCCCTCTGGGAAAAAATTTTCTTGGACCAATGGTCAGTCATCCCCTGTCCTCTCAAAGTTGGACCATTTCTTTGCAAACAATGAATGGTGTCAACTCTTCCCTAATACTTGTGGCCAAGTCCTAAACAAAGTTGGATCTGATCACTGGCCTATACAATTCAACACTTGCCCACCTGCTTGGGGGAGATCCCCTTTCTGCTTCGAAAATGCCTGGATCTTTGTTGAGTCATTCACTTCATCCCTTCCTGGCTGGTGGCAAGAGCAGGAGAGTCATCCTAACCCAGGCTGGGCGCTTCCTCTCAAAATCAAAGCACTTAAAACGAAGATCCGTTTATGGGCCAGTAATCATCGTGCTGTTGCTGCTTCCCAGAAAGAATCGGTTCGTCACGGCATATCTGAGCTTGATCTACTCGAAGAACAAAGTTCTATTTCTCCTCCTGATTTACTTATTAGAAATTAATAAATTTGGAATATTTAAATCTGCTTCGTTTTGAATCTATTTACTGGAAACAACGTGCTAGATTCCGATGGATGGCTGAGGGAGATGGAAACACAAAGTTTTTCCATTCCATTGCCTCGGCCAGGAGGAGGACTAACCGTATCACTACTCTCTGTCATGGAGATCAAGTGATTATCGATGGTTCCTCTATTTCTAATATTTTGGTGAAGTTATTCTCAGACTTGTACACCGAGGTGTGCTACAATAGACCTAAACTGCCGCAGCTTGAATTCCTGCACATCTCTCCCACGAATGCATCAGATCTGGAAAAGCCGTTCACCACTGAAGAAATTGATTTGGCTGCCCTTGGCCTTCCGAAAGATAAAGTTCCTGGACCTGATGGTTTTAACGGTAAGTTCTACTGTTGTTTTTGGGATTCAATCAAAAGTGATGTGTATGTTTTTGTCCACAATTTCCACCAAGTCGGCATAACCCATAAGGCAGTTGGAGCATCTTTCATTACTCTTATCCCAAAAAAATCCAACACAACCCTCCCCAAGATTTTCATCCTATTAGCCTCACAACCAGTTATTATAAAATCATTGGACGTCTCCTTGAAAATCAGCTAAAAGCCCACCTTCTGAAAGTCATTTATCCCAGTCAAAGTGCTTTCATTCGAGATAGAAATATTTTGGACTCCTCTATGACTGCTCACGAGCTGTTAGACTCTTTCAAAAAATCTTCCCAACCAGATTCGTCCTGAAATTAGATTTTGAAAAAGCCTTTGACCGAGCAAATTGGAAACTTATCGATCACCTTTTTTATCGAATGGGTTTTGGGAATAGGTGGAAATTTTGGATGAGAAGTTGTATTTCCACCACATCATCTTCTGTCCTTGTTAATGGAAGGTTGTGCGGTTTCTTCAAATCTACAAGGGGAATAAGGCAAGGTGACCCTTTGTCTCCTTTTCTCTCTACTCTCATTGGGGAGCACTTTGCCTCTATTGTCCGATTTGCTAAATGCTCGGGTTGGCTTAGTCCTGTCTTTGAAGACCCGAACCAAGATATTCCAATCTTGCAGTACGCTGATGATACTATTCTTTTTGGAGAAGGTTCTATGAGGCAGATTTCCCACATGAAAGCCTTCCTCAACATTTTTGAACTGTCTTCTGGTCAAAAGGTAAGTTGGGCTAAATCTTCTATCACTGGCTTTAATATTGAGCCTTCTGTATTAAACTCAATGGCAAGCTATTTGGGGTATAAAGTTGCATCTCTCCCCGGCACATACTTGGGTCTTCCACTGACTCCCGTCCTACCTACAAAAAGCGCCTGACACCCTGTCATTGAGCGCCTCGAAGGCCGTCTTGCATCATGGAAAGGAAGATTCCTGTCCAAAGCTGGTAAGTTTGTACTCATAAAATCTTGTTTACATGGAATACCTTCTTATTTTCTTTCCTTGTATCGCTGTCCAGCCTCTATCCGGAATAGAATTGAACTCCTTAAAAGGAGATTTTTATGGGGTGGGCCAAATGGGGAAAGAAAATATTGCCTTGTAAAATGGGAGGATGTTTGTAAACCATTGTAATGGGTGGTCTCGGGATCCAGGATATTGCAACAACCAATTCTGCCTTACAGTTGAAGTGGATATGGAAATTTAATATGCAACCAACTCTGTTATGGCAGAAAATTGTTGAAGCCAAAGCAGGGAAAGTTTATGGTCAGTGGAATGATGGTGGAAGATATTATAAATTATCTCCTGTGTGGAAAAAATTGCCCAGCTGCTGCCTGCCTTTAAAAATGCTATCAAATGTTACATTGGTACAGGTAGCCAAACAAAATTCTAGACAAACAGGTGGGCTGGCCCAAGCGGTTTTAATGTTAGTCATGGATGTATTTGTCGCATGGCAAGATAACAAGATGAGATCGTTTTTGCGCAAAGGCTTACCTCTGGTGAGTGAAACTTAGATCTCCGCCGAGCTTTGTCTGACGCTGAAGCCCTTGACGGTGCAGATCTTGTCTCAAGTCTCTCAACGGTAAGAATAAAAAACTCTCCAGACACACTCATCTGGACCCCGTGTAGGCAAGGTACGTTCTCTACTACTTCTGCCTATCACTCCTTGATTTCTCTCCAATCAAATCAACCAATCCATCCAGCTGCTTTTGCGTGGTCCTTACCCATTCCACCTCGGGCGAAGTTTTTTATTTGGACTGTGTGCCAATTTTTTTTTTTAACCTCCAAACTCATTAATTTGACGTGGAAATACTGTTTCGGACCCCTTATGCCCTTTTTGTCATTCCTCTCCTGAAACCGTAGATCATATCCTTTTACATTGCGAGTATGCCCATTTGGTTTGGACCGAACTCATAGACAAAATTGGGTTGCAATACTACCCATCTCAATCATTACCTTCCACTATACTCACTGTTACTAGTGCTCGTCTTCCCAAACTTGGAAAATATTAATCTCTTGCTGTGTGGGTTACATTGTGTGGAGTCTATTTAAAGAGATAAACAACAGAAAATTTAATCGAAAATCTCTTCCCTGGAAAATTTTGTGCAATAGAATCATTGGGCAAGTATCCTCTTAGGTCTACATGCGGAAGGAATTTCAGAACTAAAAGGATCAAGTTTGCGTGGAAACTGGCGTCTCATTGCGGAAATGTCTTTTCCATCATGCCCTCCTATGAAAATGTGGTCTTCACCCCCCATTGGGACACTTCAAATTAAACTTTGACGGAAGTGCATATGGTTGCCCTGGGCCGGCTAGATTTGGTGGAGTCGTTTATGACGAGAAAGGAAATTTTCTTTTATCATACGCTGGACCGATTGGTATATCTGATTCTACCAATGCTGAGACATGGGCTGTACAATGGGCTAAAACTCTTCTAGCAAAAGATGGAGGGCCCTCTCTATGTTGAAGGCGATTCAAAAGTTGTTATCAATTGGTGTATGAATTCTTCAAAACCTCCTTGGAGGCATTGGGAATTATTCGAGGATATCTATACTTTAGTTACCCAAATGCATTGTAAATGGAATTATATTCCTAGATCTACTAATCATTTAGCAGATAATCAAGCTAAATAAGGCGTTTCCCTTTCCCTCCAATAGCTTGTTGTGGAGGAAGACCTTCTTAGCTAGGTATGTATACTTTCTTCATCTTGCAATATATATTCACACCTTATTTAAAAAAAAAATAAGAGAGACTCATCTTCTCGCAACTTGGTCAACTTGCGGATATCTGAAGGGGAAGTTGCTCTGTTACCATGTTAATTTCGAAGAAAGTAACATGTAGTAGAGGAGAAAGAATGAGAGAGGAGAGACAGACAACAAGAGATGATAGAAGAATTACATCAACGCGTATGGGAGAGATTTCAGGGTTACTTTGAACTAACACTCTCTCCCTCTTATGTGGCTATAAGTCAAAATAAATAAATAAGTACAATACTGCCTCTGCTTCTCATTACACTCAGGGAATACTAGAAAACTATGTAACCCAAATTACATCTTCTAACAATGTGGGAATACTGCTTTATGATGTTTATGTTTTAGTCACCTGCATGTACTTGGTCTTCTGGACATCTGATACTTTTAACTAAAAAATGAGGCGGTTTATATTTCTATCCTCAGTCAATGTCCATTATCGGTTGACTTCATTAATCATGTTTTCTCTCATCTTGCAGTAAGGATTATGTATGACAAAAACACAGGGCGATCAAGAGGGTTTGGGTTTGTGCATTTTTCAAATGATAACGATGCTAGGTCTGCTAAGGATGCGATAGATGGAAAAGTAAGATAACTTGTATTTGTATTATTGGGTTTGAGGTTTGTTTTTTTCTCAAATCAGTTGGTTTTGTTTGCAGGCATTGCTAGGTCGGCCTGTAAGGATAAGCTTTGCTATCGACAAAGTTCGTGGGGGCCCTGTAGTTGTTCCTCGTCTTTCCAATGGAGTAAATGAGGCAACAAATTGACAAGTACATACTCATCCATCGCAAAAATGTTAATTGGCATTTAATATCAAGGGGAATACCTGAATCCGGACACTCTTGAAGAGAAGCAAACGTTCTCCCATGGCTGGATTTGTGGATGTAAAAAATGTGCAATGGGAGCATCAGAAATGGATATCTGGATACAAGATCAAGAGACTGGAATCCAATTTGGCCAATAGTTGTCATCACATTTAGTCACGAATTGTCTTGAATGTCTTTCTTTGAAGTTCAGAGGCAACATTTGTGTGAATTACTTTACCTTTTGACCAAGCAGATCAGGCATCAGTAGCTCATTACTTGTTCTGAATTCCTATCTAGTTGATATCATTATATGAAAGAAAACAAAATTTTCAGAAGTTGAGAGATAATATTTTTGTATAATTGTTTATAGATTTAATGTCATGTGATCAGTATGCATTCACTATATTTTATGAAAAATGCATACATTAAGTTTTTGGTATATGGGTCACAATCAAATTGTAATTAAATGTGTTGGTGCAATTATCTTACCCCACAGGGATTTTTTATTTTCAATTTAAATTGAATGGAATGGTAAACCTTTTTCTTTCACTAAAACTAGCATAGCTAGCGAGAATGCATTACATGAACTTTGGGAATGATCTAATTGTCTTAGCATGATGCATTTTACCTAGTATACATGGTTCATTTCTGAATATAAGGATATCAAGGATTACATGAAGGCTATAAATGAACAATTTGAGTCTTCAAGTAAAGCCTTGGCCAGCATCTTAATGAATCAATTGTCCTCCATGTATGAGATTTACATCATGAAGATGAGAGATATAGCTGCTCGTCTCAAGTCTCTTGGGATAGAGATATCTTATTTGTTTTTGGTATTCTTCTTCCTCGTCAGTACGGTCCATTTAAAATCTCATATGACACACACAAAGAAAATGATCAATCAATGAACTTTTGACCATGTGTGTTCAAGAGGAAGAAAAATCATTATAAGAAATAGGTGAAAGTGCACATTTGACTACCTGAGGTACCCTTAAATAGGTGAAAGCGCACATCTCCATAAGGTTTTCAAGGAGGATTCCTGATGTTTCTTCTATAAAAAGAAGGGAAACATTAGAAACGAATGCCCTTGGCTCAAGAAGAAAAGTACTCTTTTATCTCTTGTGTGTTTTGAATCTAATATAATTATTGTTCTCTTGACACTAGGTGGATTTACTTTGGTTCTTCAATCCATGTTTCGACTACCATGTAGGGTTTCCTAAATCAGAGGCCGTAGGAAACTATCGGTTTGTTTTGAGCACTGGCTTCATCCTCAATTTGGATAAACCTTTTTATAGTCCTTGTTTGAGAAATTTGATTTCAATATGAAGACTTGAATCTTTTGGATTACTTTTTTTTTTTTTTTTTTCAAATTCATTTACTTTATTTAAATATTTTGGGGTCACCTAGGATAGATTCATATGAATCCCTTATAGTGATTGAAATGGACATATATTTCAAAACAAAAGTTTTGGATGTCCATGATGCCTAAACAAAAACTCAAAACCGATTTTGCGATTCACAAAAAAGAAAAAGGGCTCGAAGTTGCATTTCTCTCTTTCCCATCTTGTTCTTCTTCTCCCTCTCCCCTCTTTGATCCCCCTTTTTATTCTCTATTGGAAGATGTATTTTCTAGTACTAACATTTTTGCCATCTTTGATTTTCCATGGAGGGCACGGTCGTGGGAGGGTGGTGTATACCTTGACATGCATGGGTTATTGGTTTCCTCCTTAGACGTCTCCAAAATGTTGATTCCTATGAAATATTGATTGCCCTAGACCTATATGGAGTACCAATGCATGCTCTCTACCTCTTGGCTCAAATTAATAATATTGAATCATTGTAGCTCTTGAAACTTTGATATGATTCTCGAAGACTCTTTATTTTGAACCAAATTGTTTGTACATTGATTATTTTATTTTTAAGTCATTTTTATTTTATTTTTTATATCTCATTTTTGTTACTTGTTTTCCGACCCAAATATTATTCTACAAATCAATTTTGGAATTCCGACCTTCCGCTAGATTTTCATATATTTAGATTTTGGATATTGACAAATGGACTAACAATTTCCAAGAATTTGAATCAATCTACAACCCTAAAGCTCATCAGAACTCTGCCATCGATTCTTGTTTGGATGCCCATAGAAAATAACAGAGAAAACGATCATGTTTGGATGCACATAAAAAATGAAAAATAAAAAAAATAGTAACATTTTCAAAATCAATTAGTAAATTATATACAAGACTAAAATAGATAAATGTATTGAAATATATCAATATTAACAATAGAACTTTATTTATAAATTTATTATATATAGCATGCTTTATTCTTCAGATTTCTCTGAATTTGAAATTTGTTGAGACACTTTTGTCTTTTATATAGTATAAAAATCCAAAAATTTCTTAAGAAAATAATAATAATGATTTTAAGTATTTAAAAAAATATTATTCATTAATAATTTTTAGAGGCTTTAACGATAAAAATGTCTCAATCTAACCTAAACAAGTAATTAGTGAACATTGTGAAAAAATGTGGCAAGATCTAAACACATTATCCATTTCCATCCTTTTTTCTAAGAAAATAATTTGGTTTTAGAATTATATTTTTAGAGTGGAGATTTGGAAATAATTGACAACTTTATGTTGCCATAAATCTATTAAATACCAATGAATATTTTAAGTTATTTTAGATCAATTTGTTTAAAATATAAATTATTCTAATATAGGATATAACTATAATTAAAACAAAATTTAATAAAACATTACATGTTTAATCTCCTTATTATAGATAAGGCTTAGATCGACATCAAACACTACCTATTAAATATAATCTTGAAGGGTTTCCTTGCGCTCTTTCTTTCTTCATTTCAAAGTCAAGTCGATCAATACAATCATCTTGGTTTGAGATACCATCTCGATAGCTTTAGTGGATGCATAATTTATTTTTTCATCGTTTATCGTAAATCCTTTAGAATTTGTCATAGGTCTTTGGGAAGTTTAAACATAAGAATATCTTTGCGCGAAATAGTCCATTATGTATGTACCACAAAGACAATTGTCCTTCACTATCTACAAACTTTCACTAATGTTGAAATAGAAGTAATCTTCAAAAAATCATCATAAAAAATGAGCTACTCCACCTCCTTCCCCTTCTTCTTGCCACCCTTTTGTGAGACCATAGTGAATATTCGTCAATACAAGGGAGACAAACATCACCTGCAAGTCAGACTTGAAAATGTCAAAATCCCATTGGTAGTGATATATTAACAACAACTACCAACAATAACTATATAAAATTATAACTATACCATAAAATAAAATATTTATCTTACTAGAGGGTGTCATACAAAATATATTGGCCATGTACACATTTGATCTTAGGTTCACATATGTTTTTGTTAGTTGAAGAAAAATAACATATTCTTGTACCTGAAGGGAATTTCTAAGCAATATCTATAATTTTTAGAAATTTAATTATATTAACTTAATTATGTAGTGGATGTCAGGTTTATGTTGAGAGTCAAATATCTTGTATTGTATTGAGGCAAACAATATCACAAAAAGAGTATTTAGTTTGAGGAATTGAGAATTTTAAAGAGATGTTTAATCATAGACATGCATAGTTGTGGACTACATTGAAAGACATTTTGTATTAGCAACATGTGTTATTCACATCGATCTAGAACTAGAGCTTATTAAGTTTTTTTTATTGAAATCATAAAGAACAAGAGATTGATGAGGAAGTGTGTTACACTATAAACATGATTGAAAAGTGTCATCTAGCATAATGAGATTAAGGGAAAAAATGTCTAAAAAATTGACATAATGAGATGGGATGAAAAAACATTTGTTTGAATGTAATTGTATAAAGAAGAGACATCTTGAAAATAATTTTTTTACAACAGTTATGCATTAAGTTAGAATTGTAATTTCCATGTTTTCAAATTTTAATTGAATTGGTTTTAACTTTTGATTATGAATGATTTATGTAGAAATGTGATAGTAGTTTACACTCTGTGTTTTTTGTTAGTTAATCTTGATGGACTTTCAATTTTCACTTGAGTTGTATTATGAAGTGATGAAGATTTCAGAACTTGATAAACTTATGAAAATGAAGACATAACTTTCTTGTTGAGAGGTATTAAGTTATAGGAAAACGATTTCATGAAACAGGGGAATCGAGACAACCTACTGGATTTGTGCAGATCTGAAAAGCTCCTTCCATTTCTCAGGGTCACTTCCTGGTCCTTCCCCCTGCACAAGCAAACTTCAAATTCAGAAGACGATTTGAAAAACAAACAACAGACGTGGTTTAATCCCTAGAAAAATGTCATTGGAACACAACTGCTGTAAGAAACAAGGTCAGGAAGCAGATGAATTTAAATAGCATAACTAAAATTCCTCTGCTATTCGAGTGACCCTTCAAGAAATTCCAAAAAAAAACAAAGAAAAACCAGGGGTAGAAAGCATGTTATTTAATGATTAACCCAAGTAGATGCATCATTCGGTCGTCACATTTCCGACAAAAACTATTTTATTATTCATTCATGAGATCTGTGTGGAAGCAAATGCTTTAGATTGAGAGTAGAGTGTGGGATTGATAATTACCACAACAGAGTTGATTTCATATATTTGGCCCTCAGTAAAGTCAATATCAAGTGCCTGTATGCAAGCTTCAGCCACTACAAGCCTGCTCACTTCTCCAACTAGCTTATCCCCTGTGGAAACAATCGAAATTTCCAGTAGTAAATTCAGAGATATCAACAGTTATGATTAAACCATCTTTAAGAAGATAAGAAGAGACAAACCTTGACCCATAACAACTGCCCGACGTTCACCTGCAGTTGCTTTGAGCAGAGTGTTTAGGTCATATGATGTATAGGGCCCATCAGTCAGCCTTCCAGCCCTGGCACATGGGTGAATCCAGTCTACTTAGAAGTAGCTTAAGAAAATTCTGTTTTTAGTCTGGGTCGGCCACCTTATGAAAACTTTAATGTGTTCTTAGCCTAAATCAAGACCAGAAGAAAGGAAATAAAAGCAGTATGATTAAGTGACAACAGGTTATAAATGAGGTACAAACTCAACCTCCGTAAATCAACTATCAATTAGAATTGTTTGATTGTGTAAAAAATGATCAGATGGTCCCTGATATAGCCAAAAGCTAGTAATTCACCACTAAGCATCATTTCACTTTCCATATCTGATCCCTCCCTAGAATTTCTGTTCAAACTTTTGAATAGTTTTGCACTTTTTCTTCTAAAGTTATGAAGTTATGAAAGGATACAAAAACAGGAATTACCTAATTATGGTGAAGGGAAAACCAGATTTGCGTACGAAATCTTCCCCCATCTTCTTAAACTTGAGAACACCGAAGAGATTCATGATGCTGCATGGTAAGCAACATTACAACTGAGGGAACAATATTAACTTACCCTTCCCTTGCATATATTTTGGATAAATATCTAGACCAAAAAAAAGGTTAAGCAACATAGAGTTGTCGTAGCTTTCTAAAATTTTGAAAAGAAAATTTAAGCACTAGATTGCTATGCTTGGCTGTCTGCTTCTAAAATTTCAATAACCAAACAGAGCATGAAACAAGAGATTACATCCACAAACTCGGCACACAAGAATCATATTCAAAAAGATAGTAGCAGCTTTTAGAAATTAAATTTTCTCAGAGTCCTACTTCAGCAAGAGAACAAACAGGTGGAAATTCATAAAGAATATTACAATTTTCTAGAATTGCAGACTTTAACATTTCAACAATCGGTTTACCAACCTCCATGGCAACTCATTGTATTTGGTAACGCCAACAGAAGAAACAAGAACAAGTCGCTTCAGTGTTCGAGGCAGTGAGGAGACAATATTCCGAACGCCTTCCCAATCTTCCATCACATGCAAATAATTTTTAAATATCTCACTAACAGAAAGATCCAGCTTAGCTAAGAAAGGATGAAAATAGAGAAGCACTTAATGGCTAGGAAAGAAAAAAGGGTTCGCCACTTATTATCACAGCTCTTTTCCCTTACCTTGTTTGGAAACCTTATCATTTTATGACAGCAGAACAATTATATAGGAGGAGACATTTTGTACAATCTAATACAGAGAATGATCAGAAAGCATTAACCCCTTACCAACCCTTTCTGGTGTGTTATCTCCATCCCAGCGCCTTGAAGGAAATGCCGTAGTTCCAGTGCAGCAAATTACATGTGTAACGCCCTATGAAACAAGATTCCTATATTTTGATTTAATAAAAGGAAGAATGAATAACAAGAAGTTTTGGCCAGTGAAAAATGTAAGTCATATTCTAGGCACCTAGAATGAAGTTGGCATTGCAAGAGGAAAGTGAAAGCATAAGAAAGTAAAGACATGATCAGACCTCAAATATCGCTGGATTGATATTGTTAGGATTCCGTGTGTCACCTTTCCAAACCTAATAAAATAGAAGATTATGGATAAAAAAACTCATGAATGAGAAAAAAAAGAAAAGAAAAATTAAGGATATATCATGCTGAATATACACATGACCTACACCTGCAGAATGCTCTCATTTTGGTTGCCAAACAGAGTTGTTGCTTTTTGAGGGTCTCTTAGTAATAATCGCAGTTTGACATTTCTGTTGAGTAAGGATGCAACGACTAGCTGCCCTGAAAAGGAAATAGACATGCAAATGTACCATGAGAAATATAGTCAGAATGACATAGCAGCAAGCAATTTTCACTTCCAACTTGAAGAAGCCTGCTTTTGACAGCCATGGTCACCAGCGCCCATAGGCCATGGCATGGCAACATGGACTGATTTTTAGGAGAAAGCGTTTCTACGAAATACATTAAATCTATATTCAGTTGGAGAGTTAGGTAAACAGATGATACAATAATTCATGGAATCGATGTTATTCATAACAAAATAAAATGGGCTATCCCACCATCAGCAACACCTTCCCAAAATAAAGAAGGCAAAATGGAAAACAGAAATTTCTGCAGTCCGGTTATACTCCAGGTAAGAGAAGCAATACTAACACACGACTTTCGAACGAGCTACCCACCCAGCAGTTTTTCCATTTATCGTGTAAAACTATTAACTAGTTTATTAAGTAGAAATCACTAACTCCAGGTAAGTGCATGAATTCTGTTGCCATTTAAGTAAGAGAGTTGCTTTAAAGCAAGTTACTGAAGGTCTTTCGAAAAGCTAAAAGATATGCATCAATTCTAAAAGAAAAGAAGAAACTTTAAAATTCAGGCAGAATATGAGCTACAAGTGGATGAGGAAGCATGATAAGAGCGTAAATAAGGCGTACCAACGCCACCCGTTCCCCCGATAACAAGAACAAGTTTGGAAGCCGGAGGACCAGTTTCCAAAACCTGGGTGTCTCCAGTTGAAGCTTGGAGCTCCTCCTCTTTAACTGCACGAAGGTGTTTCTCGCCATTAACAATACTTCGATTCTTCACCAGAATAGGGAATTTTGGACGGAAACAACGAGGAGACGGAGGAAGAATAAGAAGCTGTGTTTGACAACCATTGGGTCTGAGTTTTTGCCTTCCGCTGGTTAAGATGGAAATGTATGGAACCGAGTGGACGGCAAGCTCGGTAGCCATGAGAGGGAGGGCAACAGGCAGAAGGCAGAAGGCGTTGGAGAGAAGGGAGTAAACGATTGTCTGGTATGGAAAGACGGGTGCATTTGGATTTTAATATTTAGCCCATCAAATTCTGGTTGTGAACTGTGCTCAAATTCTGGTCGCCTTTTTCTCTATAGACGTCAGCAGTCGAACGCTTGGTGCTCATCTGCAGAGAATGGGGTGAGAACTGGGGAATCGGAATTAGAAGTTTCAGAAAATCACGTCGGGTAACTTTCGGATATGGTAGATGAGGCCTCCACAAAATGATAAGGGATCAGATGGCATGTCGATCGAAAAATAAAATAAAATAAAATAAAGAGGAAAACTAGAATGAGGGGTGATCCTACTTCATCGGCCCTGCCCGGAGATGGCAACGATCATGCATGGTTTAGATACTCTTCCAGGCTTCAAGCTACGGTAGAGAGATTTTTGAGACGGGGTTTCTTAGATATAGATTAGGTTGGATCACCTCATGATAATTTCCTTCCCCGGAGGTGGCAAATAAGGTAATTTAAAGGTCTTTCGTAAAGATGACACAAAAGTGTAATTATCTAAGAATATGAATTCTTTTCCTTTTCTTCTCGTGGATTTAGGATCCCGTGCCAAAATAAAAATTTGAAATGCTCAACTAGTCAAAATTCACTTAGAGTTCTTGTTGATGAAATTGTTTTCTCTTGAAGTTGTGCCAAGAAAAGTTTTTTTATAAGATTATTGCTGATAGTTCTTTATCTCTATAAGAGGATTTATGGATGACTTTCTCGTCTAACCTGAATGAGAAACCATTGATTATATTCTTAGCTTTGAAAGTGGTTGGCCCGTGGTGATTATGCTCAGTTTTTATCTCCCATGCAAGAGTGATTGTATTATTGCTCTCTTGCATATTATGCTGATATTTGTGACTGGAATTTTTGTATGACTCAAGGTTCACTATATCTTTTATTGACATCCAAGTTTATTATGAGTTAAACTTGTTGTTCTACCCTTTTTTAGTTATTATATCGGTTAGTTGCTGGTCTTTGCAACGATTTTTTGGTATTTCTTTGGATGCCTTATCCTCTTTAGAAATTTACCTAAAAGATTTGAGGGAAAAAAAGGGCCATGATTCTATCATCCAAAGCTAGCACCAAATTAGAGAAGGAAGGTTTTGAAGCCATCCAAAAATAGTTTGTTTTAAGATAAGAAAGTGTCATTATTTTGGTTGATTTAAAACTTTGTTTTTTTAAAAAGATTCAGTGGTATTTGTTTCCTAATCAGTTTGAAGGAGAGAAAGAAGAGATTGTGCTATTTTTCACTTGCTAGGTGGCACATTTGATAAAGAAGGCAAATTTTCCTCTTTGAAAGATTTGATTTGATCTGAAATAATGTCTCTCATTCCTATTTTCGTGCTTGTTTAAAATAAGATAGTAATTACCTATTCTCTCTCGGTTGAAGATCCTCTCCATTCCGATTTTGAGTTCATGTGTGATAAAATATGAGATCTATCTTCTATGAGACAGCACTTGGACTTCTCTTGGATAGCGGTCACGATATACTCAAACTTAGCAGTGAGTGATCATAGTGGTATCTTTTCAATCTGCTGGTCTTTAATCATCTCCCCTGTTGGTCTTTAACTGCAAAAGTTAAAATTGTTGGGTAAGATTTTGAAGACAAAGCTCTTGAACTCTTTCCGTGGCCTTGTAGAATATGATCTATCCTACACTTCTTTTATTGTTTGAGCAATGGTGATCTTTTAGAAAAAGTTCAAAAACTCTGGTGTTTACATGATACAATAGAGTGTTTAACTCTCCTTTTGTTTTTTTCTATTCTCCCACATAATCTTCTGCTCAACTACTTAGCTCTCTCACTGACTCCACCCAGGAGAATCATCAGTTTACTTATCTATTACACTTTTAACTATCAAGCTTTCCTTCTTTTTTATTTTTTATTTATAACTTCTGCGCTCTTGGTATATTTTACATGTAAGTAGAGTTAAATTTCAAAAATACTCACCCAGACATGAAGATTTAGATAATAAAAATAGTCGCCTGTAGAGAGGGTAAATTGGTTATTAGGTACTCAGATGGAGACAACCTTCACAATCTGCATTTAGGATCACGCTTTACAGTTGCAGCGTTTTTGCCATCCACAATTTCTGCCCACAGTATGCTCCTTGGTAGTACTGGTCACTCGTCTGCTGCTTTCACTAAGGAAATGTAAGTGAAATCGAACAGTGAAAGACAGAATATCTGACCCTCAAGGCAGTCCTCCTGGACTAAACTGGAACATAACTCCCTCCTTTTGAAATTAGTTTAACTTATATTAATGGTTTTTTATTACTATTTTTTAAAAATATGTATTAATAAAATTACTTGTTTTTGTATAGACAGTTATATTAAATAAAGCATTTTAATAAAATAATTTAATTTTATATTACATAAAATATAATATTATGTATTTATCTTATATTTTTTTATAAAATAAAATTTACATTTTTTATAGAATTAGTTTAATTAATTCTTTAAAAAATTATTATTTTTAGTTTGTAATTGATAAAAAGTATTACATTAATATTTAAATATTCCGTATTTTAAGTATTCCATGTTTTATATTTTTTATTAAATAAAATTTTAAAGTTAAATTTATATTTCCAAATTAAAAATTATTTGATAACTATGAATAACCAATAAATACATCAGTATCTTCTTGATTTTTTCATCCAAATTCATTTCATTAATGAATTCCTTAGGCATTTTCCATATGGTGACACTAATACAAAAAAGTGAATTCTCTAAGAAAAATAATCATTGTAGAAGATAAAATGATAAAATTTACCTTCCTTAACAATCTTCACGTCCAATTGTAGGAAATCCTTATCATTCTCCATTGTGTTAGGTAAAAGGTCCTGATTAGAACACTAATCACAAGCAAGAAAACAAAAGGAATTTGAAATAGAGATTGAATTTACCCCAACGGTACAGACACAAACCAAGAGTAGGAAAGATAAAAGAAATAAAAGTTGGTACAGATCATCAAGAAAAAACAGGAAGAAGATCAACAGAGAGTGATAAAGAGAGAGGAGAGTGAAAAGGAAGATACCTAATAAGAGCAGGAAAGCTGTGGTGATGGAAATGAGTTTTGTCACAAGAAGCGTAGGCAACAAGTCAGTAATAACGAAGGCAAAAGGAGGAGGCGAGGCAGAAGGTTGGGGACGGACAGGCGGGGGAGAGAGTTCTGTCTGCGTGCATTAGGATGCTCCTATCAGCATTGATTTTTAAATGTTAACTCGAAAACATGTTCCAGTTTTATTTAAAAGATATTATTTCATCAACGTGAAATCATGTTTGGCATTCTGATCTGAGTTATAATCAAAACATGACTTACACTGAATTTTTCAAAGAACAAAGAAGATAGAAGATGGAGCTACTTATCTGGTGATGCGGAAGCTGTCTCGAACTTTCTTCGTTTGTGCATTTACGAACTGGAGTAAGATTTGAAAAGAAAGTAAAGAAATGTTAGAGATATTTCCCTTCATATATGGACACTACATATTAAGTTTTTGGTTTATGCTTTTTACTGACCTCAACTTTAATCTCTTCTCTTGTCGCATGCACTCTTGTATATCCAAATTCAGCTAATTTGACTAGACTCCACTTCTCACCCTGCATCAATATTGTGTCAAACAGTAAAGATATCGTTTGATGAACAAAACTGTTGATAAACATGATTCACTTGTTGGTTATCGATAGGCAAATCACTTACAGGTTAGAACAGAAAATAGATCTCAAATAGATCACTTAAAAAAACCAAGAATGAAAAGACAATATACATACCAGTACATTGAAGGTGTCTAGAGTAAAACCTGCCATTCCTACTGTAACATGAACAGGGGCACTGTAGTTCCTACTATAGTAAGTGTCAATCCCATCTTCACCCTTTGTTGGTAATGATTTACACTCTTTACGATATACTGCACATGTTCTTTCATAGACATGGACATGCCCAAAGAGAACCAGATCCACCTGAACATCATCAATAAAAACTAGATTCTTTTAAACTATGAAAGACCCAAAAAATCCGTATGTTTATCTGAGTTTCAGTGTTGAAGACACTGTAATCTTATTATTGAGTTGGGAGCTTCATTGGGTGAGTTGACAGCTGAATCAGCAAGCGAAATTGGACATTTGGAGACATTAAACTGCACCTTGTAGTCCACTAGCAATGGCTCAATGGCAGTAACGAACTTTTCATCTACAGATTTCATCCACGTGGAGCTTGATGATGAGTACATCGGCCTATGCCTGTGAAGCTTTATAATTTAATGTGGAAGGAAGCTCATAGCAGAGAACAGAATTAACATGAAGAGCTTAGTTTCTTTCATTGTTACCCTGTAAAGACTATCCAAGGCGTTCTTGCTCGGTTCACGGATCCCAGATCCTTTTTAATCCATTCGTACTGTAATGGTAATAATTACAAAAAAGAAGAAAATGAGGTACTTGAGGCAATGAAATCAATCTGATTTTAAAGAAATACATTCCCTTCTAGATCAACTTTTACCTGCTCTGATCCTTCATTCCAGTCGTGCTCAGTAGAAATTACTGAGAAGTGAACACTTCCTTGCTCTATTGAGTACCATGGCTTATCCTTACCAAGAGTTGGCATAGGGAAATAAGTCTCATATGGAACTCCACATTCTCCGCCAGAGTCTGGAGAACCATACACTGATCCAGAGTTCAAGAAATCTCTGAACATTCAACCCTGAGGAATTCAGCATAATTCTTGCAGTAAAAAAAAATGGAAAGTTGCTTTGTTATTACTTTGAAGAAAGAAACTTTGCGAGGCCAGTGGCTACCTTTCGTGGTTTCCAATGGCTGTCATATATGGCACACCGGAAGCTATAGGTGTAATGAGATGAAGAAAGTAGTCCCATTCAACTAAGAAGCCTGTGGCATAGCTGATGTCCCCGATATGAAAAATGGAGTCCACTTTGCCCCTTGCGACTTCTTCTGTTATGGCTTCTGCAACTGATATAGAACCAGGCTACACCATTGGGAAAGTAAAGACTTAAGTTAGCCCTGACTTACAATTCCATGTTAATTTTTAGTTCGAGTTCCACAAACAAGCATATGAGAAGCACATATCGCCTCCTACAGGTGTCCAGTAATTCCATGGAGGAATGGTATAACAAATTGCAGTGATGAAGTACCTGGATAAAATGTTCAATGGAGAGGTCTCTTGGAGCCTTTCCCATATCACCATATGCAAGAAATTGTAGCTCATTAGAGCCTCCGGCTGGTGGAGTCTTAAAGTTGATCTGTTCACTCCAACCAACTGAGTCGCTGTACAGAAAGATCTCTTGGGTCATGTCTACTGCAATTAACTAGTATTCATGGCATAGACTGGGCAATTTGAGGAACTGAACTAGGACAAACCATTTTACATGACATAGACTGACAAGCCATTGAACTAGTTCATGGGTGGCCCCACAATAAGAAACACATATGAGCAACTGATTCTTGACCTCCAATTTCAATATTTTTAAGTAATGTGCATACTTCTACTGATTGTTCAGATGCTTAGACATGAGTTTACTTAACATATGATAAAGCCTAGAATCATTTCCTCAAATTTCAGGAGGCCAGATACCCTGAAACCAAAATGAAAGAGCTCCTCAGAAACTGTTTGCTTTCGTTCTTCTGGGGAGTGGAACCATTCATGTGGGATCTCATTCAAATATTATATAGCACTTTACCTTCCATATTTATAGGAGTAGGTGGCGGAGGGTTTAAGTCCTGTCATGACGGCAGAGTGAATGTAGCCTGGATCATGCCACCCGAAATCGTTTGCTGGGCTTTTCAATATAGCTCCTGACAGTTTTCCCACAAAGTGAACATCAATTATTGACAACAACAACATAAACTCCTTAAAGACGACAATCTTTTGAACATATTTTGCTAAGCTAGATGGTGTGGGAAAGAAACACTCACGGCACATATCATTTTGAGTGAATGTATTAACCTGGGATGTCGCTGACTTTCCATTAGCATATTGGACTAGCTGAGGACTTCCTCCTCCGCTAACCCAGGTTAATTTCATCTGCAGCGGGCCAAAAAACCGAGTTATAATCAAAAGGTCCCAGTAAACTAGCATTCCATAAAGAGATGGTGGCTGAACATAATACCGAAGTGCCAGTTGAATCCACGCTGGAGAGATGACCATAGAGGGGCTTATTGGCATTAGCAAAAGGTATGGCAGTGGAGCGTTTTAAGACGCAGGGCTCGTGGTATCCGGCTCCAAAAAGAACGAATTCAATGTCCGTTCTGATGTTAATGATATGAAACTTCAAGGAGCTACTGCAGGTAGTCACGGCACAAACACCTCCTGCATACTCCTTGCAATCCTTCTTCTTACAACCCAAATAATCCGGGTCCGCGCTCAGGTTCTGAGCCTGTAATATCCTTCTCTCGATTTAATTCACGTTTCGGGAAAAAAATGTGAGAAGAAATATATGAATTCCTTTATGAGAGAAAGAGAGCGCTACCTTGACGGGATAATGGCATAAAAAAGGTAAATTACTCAGGTCGCCGGTTTCCTGGTAAAGTATCTGACTCTGAGGACAACTCGAAACACTGTCACATGCGCAAAAAGACATACATTAGGTAGGAGTAAAAAAAATTGATCGCCATCTTCATAAGGAAGAGGAATGACACGCGATATTCTCAAACAGTGATCGCTGCTGATCCATGCTGAAGGAATAAGTGTCGCAGCCATGAGGCTTGGGATGATATGCCACCAAGGAAGGCAGAAGTGAATTAAGCAATTGTGATACTGTGCTTACTTTGAATGGGCAGAGGAGATCATCGCTATCCACTCTAACTCTGAAGGATGTTGAATGCCACTAGCTGTCACAGTCAAGTACTCTTCGTCTGCAAGAGCGGAGGAGGAGCTGATATTTAGTTCGAGATACGGACTCGAGTTCGGGCATGGTAACAAAGACCTCCTGTTCAAGATCCTGAAATCTGAAATTGCTGTAAAGTTATCGAATTGAGATCTGGAATTCAGAAAATCGTGGGAGGAACACCGAGAAAAGAAGAAGGCAGAAAGAAAGGAAAACAGCCATGAGAAACGAAACACCGGACATATCAACCACATAGTTGCCAGAATAACGGAGAGTCTGAGCTTTCGTTTTTCTTCTCTTTCCACCACGTACGGAGGAGTGAAAAGCAAGAATCATAAATGGTGAGAGCCGTGGAAGAGAATAGTGATCATCAAGCAGTTCGGTTATAGTTACTGAGAGGATTTTCAGCAGGAAATCTCTCCCGGACGATTTTGATTTTCAAAGCTGATGTATGATCAAGGCGGTCAAGTTGAGGTCAAGGTATTTTACTAACTCGCTCTTGCTATCAGAAGGTAGAGTCAACCTGCAGTTTCTGGATATAGTAAACGAGTGACGACTTGTGCAGTCTTCTCGGTCCGACACATAAATCTTTAGGGGTGCCCCTCCCTTGCTAGGCTAAAGGAAGGGTAGGAGCGCCCTCCCATGTATGTGTTTCTTCTTCATGTGCTATGGGTAGGTATTTAAATATTTATATTGATATCATTCTTAAATATTTAGAAATAAAGAGAAAAAAGTATTATTTAATTTATTTTTTTCCTTTTACTAAGCTCTAGTGATGATATTAACTCAATTATCCAATAGATTCAAATTAGAAGGGGTTAGGCTAGGGAAAATCAGTCATTGCCATCAGAATAAAATCGAAAAGTGAGGAGGAATAACTTTGGGGCTTTCGAGCACTTGACAGGTAATGTTAGTCTATTGATTTTTCTATCTCTTTGCCCTAAAAAAACGTTTGTGTCCATAGCAGATGGATTGCACACCAAAGTACATGGGATGGGATCTACTTGCACTACACCCACTCTTCACTTAAAATATGTTCTCTTTGTCCTTCAATTTTCGTTAAGTTTAATATCAGTCAGTCAATTACCCAAAAACTATCACTTTTTATTTAACTCATAGTACATTTCAGGATTTCTAGGCGAAATAGTTGATTGGTGGAGGCCATGATCTGATGGGCCTGTATGATTTGGACACACCAACAATTATCGCCATAGCAAACTCCAAAGAACAAACACTATAATGGCACAATCGATTGGGACATCCCTCACTCTCATCTATCCAGTCATTCTTTCCATTTTTTAAGTTTATTTTTTATTTACAATGTGAAATATGTCAATTGAGTAAACACCACAAGGGTGCCTATTCCCCTTGGTCTGAAATTAAGGGTGTTATTCCCTTGTCTTTAGTTTATATTGATACATGGGGACAATTAAAAGTTTCAAAAATTTCTCAGTCAAAATACTTTATTATTTATGTTGACGATTATTCTAGGGTGACATGTTATTCTTGATGAAAGATAGGTTTGAAGTTGTACCTATTTTTAAATCTTTTCATGTTATTATTTCTGCTCAATTTGGTTCTATGTTGAAAATTCTTTGGTTAGACAATGCCAAAGAAAATGTGTCTAGTGAGTTTCAATCTTTTTGTAGTGATCATGGCATTACTCATCGAACCTCATGTGTTTATACTCCTCAATAGAATAGGATGGATGAATGAAAAATAAAGCATTTTGTTGAAGTTGTCAAGTTCTATTACAGTGTATGAATGTACCTCATTTTTATTGGACACATGCGATTCTCGATGCAAGCTTTCTTATCAACCCATTGCCATCTTCAATTCTCCAAAAAAATCCTCCATACTTTGTTGTTTCCTCATAATAATGTTTTCTCCTTCCAACGAAGGTTTTTGGTTGTACTTGTTTTGTGTATGACACATCTCCCACGCAAATAAATTGCAAACTCAATCTATCAAATATTTTTTTTGGGACACTCTCGTACCCAAAAAGGGTATGTCCATTATCTTCTTCCTTCGAGAGGATATTTGTGTCTGTTGATGTGATTTTTTTTAGGGATAATCTTTTTACCCATTGGGTACTGCACCACCTGGTTTTTCATTGTTTACTAGCTTTCCCAAGCCTCTCGTGCCACTAGAGGGTCCACTTTGATCCAGCACTAACAATATTTGATAGACCATCCTCCTATGGAGTCCACAGACCGTCTTGAGGTAAGTTCTCCTCCTCCATCTCCCATTGTGTTTGGCCCCCTATATGACACTAGGCCTATTTCTACTAGAAATGAACATCAGTCTTGCACTCAATCGTCTACTTCTCACCCCATGTTTATCTTCTTATTGACTCTTTTGATGTCTTCTACTTTTTGCACATTTCTTTCATTTTTTTCTTCTACACTTCTTCCTAAGTCTTACCAAGAGGCCCTTCAGCATCTGGGATGGAGAACGGCCTTGGAGGAAGAAATGGCAGCTTCGTATGAGAATCAGATTTTGTAGTTGGTGCTTCTACCACCATAAAAGAAAATAATAAGGTGCAAATGGTTTTTCACAATTAAACGCAAATTGGATGGCTCAATGGCAAAGCTCAAAGCTACGCTTGTAGTTAAAGGATACACTCAATTCTATGACATTGATTATGAGGATACATTCTCCTCTATGGTAAAGTTAATTTCGGTATGCAGTCTTTTATCTCTTGTTGTAAGCTCTTAATGATATGTAATCAATATGAAGTAAATAATGTATTTATTAATGCTGGTATTAAGGAGGAAATTTATATGGATCAACCACTTGGATTTGTTGTTGAGTGGGAGCCCGTATACTGCTCACAAAAAAATTTAGCTGAGGAATGCTCTGGTTTGGGTTTACAAGATGTGTGGTGGATCACTCGGCTTTTGACAAACATACTAACAAGGGAGTTGTCTTCCTACTTGTGTAGGTCGATGATATTATCATTACATGAAGTGATATAGAAAGTATTACCTAGGTGAAAGTGAATCTAAGGAATTCAAGACCAAAAACTTGGGACTCAAACACTTCCTTGGAGTTGAAGTGCTACAATCCAGGCGCAACATTGTTTTATCACAACGAAAATAGTACTTGATTTGCTTAATGAGACATTTATGTTGGGATGTCACCCTGGTGACACTCTTATGAACACCAATGTAAAATTATGTGTTGGTTGTCAGGAAGAAGTAGATGTAAGGAAGTATCATTGCTTAGTAGGGAAGTTCATATATCTCACAATTACTAGACTTGATATCTTCTTTGTATTAATTGTTAGCCATTACATGCATAAGCTTTAGAGCACTCACTAACAAGTCCTAGAATGGAACCTCCACTATTTGAAAAACTGTTAGTATCATATTAATGTGGAAAGTTTTGTACATACTGATTGGGGAGGATCTCCTGATGATTGAAAATTTACTTTTGACTATAATACCCTTGTTGGAGAAAACCTAGTAATGTGGAAGAGTAAAAATCAGAATGTTGTTGTTAGATCCAATGAAGAGGATGAATATAGAGCTATGACACATGCGGTAAGTGAACTGATATGAATAAAATCACTTGTCACAAAATTAGGCTTTAGTAGAGATACTCTAATGAAACTCGATTGTAATAACCAAACATCCATTCACATTGCCTCTAGGACCTTCCACAAGAGGACAAAGCATATTGAATATGTCATAAGCATTGAATATGTCTCTTCTCAAGGACAAATTACTTGTATGTTTACAAACCAGTCGCTTCGAGGACCTTAACTACTGCAAGCTCCAAACTTGGAATGTATGATGTGTTTGCTTCACCAACTTGAGGGGGAATGCTAGAAGACGAGGGTGGCATATTTTGTAATTAGTTTTATCTATCATTATTTTATTTACTACCCTTAGGTAAAAGCGTATTTATTTAATTTTTAAGTTTTGATCTATATGTATAAGTTACGGGGAGGATTAGGAATTCATTTGAAAACTTAACCACTCCACATGTCCTCTCCACTCAAACTTGTTCCTCTTCCTCTCACAACCTCGAATTCTTTTCTCTCCTTTAACTCTCTCTTCTCTGCTTCTCTTCACAACTTCCACACACTAAAAGGTTCGTAAAGCATCAATAGTGAAATCCTAAGATTCAACATTTTAAATGGTGATGTTAAGATAGAAATAATATTATAATGACAACTGACACAATATTTTAAATGAAAATCATTTAAATAAAAAATTATATTTTATTAAACTTAATTAAATTATAATAGATTAATGTAATATTACGTTAATTTGGACTAAATAGAAAAAACTAAATGTTAAAGATCATATTGTATTTACATATTTAATATTAAATAGCAAATGGTTGTATGCATTGTTAAGGTCATATCCACAATGAAGTCGAAGGAGGTGGTGATGAAGTTGATGATTCATTATCTTCCTCCCATAATTCTAGTTCATCAAGTAGAAACTTTGTGGAACATTTCAAACAAGTGGATGAGGTACACTTATGACATGTGGATGATGTTGCGACATGGAAGCTGACACAACACTCATGAAGACCATCGCATGCAAGACCAAAATGATATAGTTTTTTTATTGCATTTTTGCTTATTCACAACAATGTAATTATATTCTATTTTTGACAACAAACACCCATTACAATAATAAATGTTGCGCTAAATGTTTTATTTTTTTATTTACTAATTTTTTAATATGATGAATTGTAAAATAATAAGTATTGTATATTCCTTAATAACATTAAGTTAGCAATTAATATTAAATTCGTATTTAAATAAAATAAAATTATTCATAAAAAATCATTTATACTCAACTTAATTACTCGATTAAAATAATATTTATCATAATTTTTTAATGGTAATTATTAAGAAATATTACATATAGCTTAGAACTTATAAATTTTTAATGGTTAATTTTTATAGATTTAAAAAAAATCATTTCTTCCCCATTTCAACCCGTAAACTTGAGTGACCCGATATACCACCCAATACAGCTAAAACATATCCCACTACGCCTGATACGTATTAGAATTTTGGGTCCTCAATATGTAATGGAGATGCTACAGGCCTATACCTTGGAAACAAGTAAGATCGTTTTGAAGAGAAGTTCTTCGTTTTGCAATACCATAGCAGGGCTATGTACACTCTTCTTCCTCCAATGACCTGCAAGTGTAGGAGGGAAAATTTATGCAGTTCAGCAAACATGCCAACCTCCATGAGCAGAATTCATAAACCCTCAACAACTCCCTCTCTCTTCTTCTTTTCATTATAAGTACGAGTCAATTACATAATGCATGTTGGACATTGAGAGTTCTTCGTAATAAAGGGCTTTTTCAATTATAGTTTTTCTTCTCATTTGATCATGCGAAAGGTATCTTGAACCTGCTTTGTGTTGGAGTTAATAAACTGTAAAGCACACAAAATTCAAATATTAGTACTATTGGAGCAATACTAGAAGCAGTAATTCAAACAGGTAGTTCACAGCCATTTAAGGACTATTCATGATCACTACATATATATATCTTAGACTTCATCTAGTCTTTTAGGTATTCAATTGGCTCAACTTGTTAATTAATACTTGATAACAAGCAATCGACAAATAACAATTGAATATCATGAAGCATCTTATTTAAACAATTAATTGGCTGCTTCTTTTGAGCATTCCCGTATTGGGGTGCTTAAAATCATGGAACTGTGGCTCAGACTTGGGACCTGACTCTGCTTTAGTAAAACCCAAGTCAGTCCGTTTGAGTAGGATCTGTTTTCTTAAATCCAAAAGTTGACTTGGTACAAGTTGTTAAAGAACAGTCCCACATAGATTAGTGAGTACAAAGATTTTGAGTTTATTAGTTAGGAAAAAGGTTTCCTAAGTTGGTTAGTCATTTTGGGATGGGCTTTGGACCTAACTTGACACAATATCAGAGTAGGTACTATCTTGAGTTTATTGTTTGGGAAAAAAAGACTTCTTAAGTTGGTTAGTCATTTTGGGATAGGCCTTAGAAGTGACTGGTTGGAACTACTAACTTGACCAATCCTTTCCCTACATGGTTCGATGCAGCCCAGTCTCAGGACAATTCGGTGGGGAGATATGGATGACACTTATTAAGATATAATGTATTGCTCTAACTAAATTGTGTATCTATTGAAACCAATTGCACTAAAAGATCGACTTGATAATGAGAGGAGTAACATGACCTTATACAAGGACCGATCCAAGTTCAATATCTCAACACTCCCCCACTCGGGGACAACCCATGTACATTCGGGGGGGGGGGGAGCGGGATTCGAACTCGGGACCAACCTGCTCTGATACCATGTTGAAACCAGTTATGCTAAAGGCTCGAGGGGTTAGTGAGAGGTGCAACAGGACCTTATACAAGGACTGGCCCGAGCGATACAAATACAGTTCCACACTCCCCCGCACGGGGAATACCCGTGGAAATTCGGTGGCCAAATTCGCGGCCTTCGAGGGGGGGGGGGAGTTTGATTCGAACTCGGAACCAACATGCTCTAATACCATGTTGAAACCAGTTGCGCTAAAACCTCGAGGCTTTAGTGAGAAGCGCAACAGGACCTTATACAAGGACTGGCCCGAGCGATATAGTATCTCAAGAATCAGCTTTTGTTTCAATCAACTTACCTCCACTTGCATCTCTTTTCTAGTTGCATGTATTCTTGCATAGCCAAATTCGGCAATCCTTACTAAACTCCAATTGCCGACCTGTTGCAGTGATTAAAACAAATTAGCTGGCATTCTCACAAAATAAAATCGGTAAAGCATCAATTTCTATTTGTTAGATCTGTGTAACCTAGGATTCTTATCAAGATGAAGTTGAAAAAAGTAATTAAATTCCAGTAAAAAGAAAAACCCTATACATACATTCTCAGAGAAATTGTCCAATGTGAAGCCGGCCATTCCGATGATCAGATGAACAGGAGCACTGTAATTGCTGTTATTGAATGTGTCAATCCCATCTTTATCCTTCGTGGGCAAGGATTTACATTCTTTCTGGTACACTGCACATGTCCTCTCATAGTTATGGACATGGCCAAAGAGAACAAGGTCGACCTGTAAGATCAAGAGAGAGCAACAGAAGTTAGTCTAATTTTGGAGATCATCAAGGCTCAAGGGTTTGATCCTTTAATTGTACCTTTTGGTCCATGAGCAATGGCTCAACAGCATCAACAAATCCTTCATCCACAGGAGGGAGAAGCCCTGGTGCTTGTGATGTGTACATAGGTCTATGCCTGGAACGATGATGAAATCTTTTACTAGGAACGGAGGAGATGTTCACAGGTAGCGGAAATCCAAGAAAAAGAGCTTTCTGGGTTGTGATTTTCATTTTCTACTTACCCTGTGAAGATGATCCAGGGCGTTTGTGATCGATCAACCAAGCTCAAGTCTTTCTTGATCCATTCATACTGAAAACATGACGATCATTTAGCAGAGAATGGTAGTAATAGATACTGAATCAATAAGATTAGTGACTTCTAGCACCTGTTCAGAACCCTCCGTCCAGTCATGTTCAGTAGAAATTACAGTGAAGTGAACACTTGCTTGCTCTATTGAATACCACGGCTTATCCTTCCCTGACGTTGGCATCGGAAAATATGTCTCATAAGCAATTCCACATTCTCCACCTGAATCAGGAGTTATGTACACCGATCCAGAGTCAATGTAATCTCTGCAAGCGTAGTTATAAAGGATTTTGTGGATGAGTAAGTCGATAAAATGGGAAATGGTAGGTAGTTGCAAAGGAAAAAGGATGGCCACCTTTCATGGTTTCCGATGGCTGTCATGTAAGACACTCGGGAAGCCACTGGGACGATGAGATGAAGAAAGTAATCCCATTCTACCAAAAAACCTGTCGCATAGCTGATGTCGCCAATGTGGAAGATAGAGTCAATGTTGCCAGCAGCCACTTCTTCAGCCATGGCTTCCACTACTGATATCGATCCAGGCTGCATCAACATCAGAGATTAAATAACAAAACTGGCTATGCAATCTTGTCCGAATCTGCAAAATTACATTCTGGGCTTGTTTTATTTTTTCAAATACCTGGATGAAGTGCTCAGCTGAGTCGTCCCGCGGAGCCTTGCCCATGTCGCCAAATGCAAGAAATCGGAGCTCCTCCGAACCCCCGGCTGGAGGGGTCTTAAATTTGATTTCGTCGCTCCAACCAACCGAATCGCTGCACGCAGGAAGGTCATCTTCATAATTCAGTTCATCCATGCCCTGGTTGAGGAAAGGTAATCCAAGTTTTAAGTTTACCTTCCGTATCTGTAAGAATAGGTGGTGGAGGGGTCGAGGCCTGTCATGATAGCCGAGTGCACATAGCCAGGATCATGCCAACCGAAATCCTTGGCCGGGCTTGTTAGCGGAGAACCTGAGAGTCCATAGAAAATTTTAAAAAGAAAAAAAAATGGACGGAAATCATGCATTGAAGTGGCGGCACGTCGCTTAATGCTCAAATTAAATTAAGGAATACGAAAGAAAAACGAAGAACTCACTGCACATGTCATCTTGTGTGAAAGTTGCAACCTGGGATGTCTCCGATTTCCCGTCTGCAAACTGAACTTGTTGAGGAGTTTTATCTCCACTTATCCAAGTTAATCTCATCTGTGGCAACGCCAAACCACTCGATTTAACATCAAAATGGTCTAAAATAATGTAGCTACGGAGGGACGGATCGAATTACCGAAGTGGCGGATGAATCCAGGGAGGAGAGATGGCCATACAATGGTTTATTCGGATTAGCAAAACTGACTGCTTCTGAACGTTTTAACATGCAAGGGGTCTTAAACCCCGCTGCAAAGAGCACAAATTCTATATCTGTTCTAATGTTAATGACGTGAAACTTGACGGAGCCACTGCAGGTAGTCACCACGCAAACACCCTTGACGTATTTCTTGCACTCCTTTTTTTCACAACCCAAGTAAGCTGGATCCGTGCTCAGATACTGAGCCTGCAAATCATATAACAGTATCTAAATGTTATTGGCAAGAATGACCGATCGGCAGGTTGCATCGCGACCTTTTTAATCTGAATCATTTACTTGTACCTTGACAGGGTAGTGGCATAGAAGAGGAAGATCGCTCAGATCACCCGTTTGCCCGTAAAGCACACTGTTCTGGGGACAATTGGAAATACTGTTCATATGCATAAAGAAGTAGAATAATATCAGCAAAGAGATTCAAGAAATTTTTTGAAAAACGAAGAAAAAGCAAAACAGTTGGGACTCTTTAATGAGAAATTCGCTCTCTTCTCATGTTCTTCATTCAATCTCATCGAGAGTTGAATGGAGAGCTAAGGCTTCTTGAATCAAAATAAACCTGGCAAAGAAAAAGAGAAGGATAGGCAAAGGTTGCACTGGACATACTCTGAGTGAGAGGGAGAGATCATGGCCACCCAGTCAGATCCTGAAGGAAGTAGAACGCCGCTGACATTAACGGTCACGTACTCTTCATCGTCGAGTGCGTCTGTAGAGCTGATATTCACCTGGAGATAGGGATTGGGGTCTGGGCATTGAATCATGCTTCTCCTGTTCACTAGTCTAAAATCTGAAATGGCCGTGAAGCCGTGGAACTCGGCTGTAGAATTCAAAATACCCAGGCAACTGCAGCACGGAAAGAAGAGCCCCATTAAAACGATAAACAACAACCATGGAAAACGCAAGTTTGAAGCGAGGCGTTGCATTGGTTCTGATTGACGGAATTCGGAGAGAGAGGAAGACTGACGAACAGGTACGGATCGATTTTATTCGTTCCTATCCGTCTGGTTATTTTGGTATGTACGAGTTTACCGAAGGATCAATAGTTGGACATGGCTGGCACCGAACATTATCATCTTTTGTTATGTTCGCCGCGGAAGTTTTGAGGAAAGAACGCGCATAACAAAAATGGAAGATTCCAAAATTGCAGGAGCAATCAAAGGCTCTCTTCGTGTGACAACGCATGAACTGGCACGTCTTTGCATCGGATCATCATGCAGACAAAGAGAACTGGCTTTTTTTAGAATTTGTCATTATTCTCAAGCTATCGAGTCAACGATATGTTATCGGTCAACTGCCACCGTGGCACCAAAACGATGATATTAAAGAGTCTTTATGAAAGTGGGTATTGGCAGGCCCATCTCTCATTTAAGTTTGGATGGGCCTTAAATGTCGACTTTATCCCTTCAAGATTCATTGAAAGCAAAGCAAACATCTCTGCTCACAGTGGAAATGGTTTGTTTGAATCGTTCTAAGCCTTTTCTCTTGTTCATAATGTTTGCTTAAAGAAGACCAAACTTTTAAACAGGTATTTAAAAGGCTTTGGACGTGTGGCAAAGTTGAGCAATCTGTGTGGAGCTCCGTAAGATGCTCCATGAACTGAATAACTCTCTCTCTCTCTCTCTCTCATGAGATGAACATCTATCATGTGTTGATGGAGAGAACTCACTCATCAAATGATCTACCTAAGGTGATAATGGTGGCACCTCGTGTGACTTGTCACGTTCTTGCGGATGTGTAGCTAGGTCAACACTTGTAATACAACCCTGAAGGAGAGGTAGACTCGGTAACATGGTTTAATAGTACGATTGGTGGTATGTCCCTCTCGCACACATGTAAGACTCACTCGGTAACATGGTTGAATAGTACGATCGGTGGTATGTCCCTATCTCACACATGTAAGACTCACTAGCTACATGTTAGGGGGGGTTAGTCCACTCTATGTCAACATGAACTTCAATTTCAAAATTGGTGTTAGGGGGGGTTAGTGCCCCAAATGGATTCTTGAAGATCAATTTCATGTTCAACATGAAGATCATGTCAGTCATGTACATGAAGATCATCTTCGCATTTGGTGTTAGTGTTGACAACTTCATGTGCACTGGAAAACAGTTTCCAGTGTTAGTGCCCCAACATGAGAAAAACATAAAAAACAAGAGAATCTCTAAACCTTTACAATACACTTAATTACAATATAATCTTTAAACTCCAAATTAGGTAAAACAACCATTATTACTACACGAATAAATTATTTAATGTATAATTAAATATATTAATATATTTATTAATTGAATTAGATATATTATTATGCATTAATATGGTAATTATATGAGCCAATGAAATACGCACATGATTAATTACAAATAATAAATAAATAACGTGGAGTTATTAATAACGTTATAAATAAAAAAAATGAAAGTAATACGTGGAGTTATTAATAACATATGATATACTTTAACCTAAAAATAAATAATTTAAGAGAAAAAATTGATCTAATCATAAATTTAACACACTATATATTTGTATATAATATATTTTATGTATTATTAATTAATAATATATTATCACAAAATTTAAAACCATTGGTTTAATTAACTATAGCAATTGGATAATTATGCCAAGATAATTTATCCAATATTTTAATTATGACTATTAAATCACTATTTTTATTATAGTAATTATAAAATAAATGTATTAAATAAATAAAATAATTATTTTATAAATAAATTTTATAAATTAATGACGATAGTTTTAAACTATCGTCGTCTTCCTAAGGGTCGTCGCCTTCGTCAGGGGCCTGCCAGCGGGCAACGGCGACGGCAGCGGACAACGCCGATAGAGGCGGTGCTCCGACGGTACGCAGAGAGGGAGAAGAGAGGGAGGCCGAGAAGTCCAAATGTCAAAATCGAAGAAAAATGAAACTGAAACAGGGGAAATTGAAAGAAATTGGAAGGTCTTTTGGGGGAAAAAATGATAGCGTAACGGAGAAGGGAGTGAGATGTCGAAAGGGAGAAGAGACAGAGAGATAAGAGAGAGGGAGAAGTGAGCGGGAGGTTCAGAGGGAGAGCGAGTCCGAGAAAGAGAAGGACGCCGGAAGAACGTTTGCAGTGAGAGATAGCGGTAGTAGAGAGGTAGACCGGAGAGGGATGGCGGAGACGAGAGAGTGAGCAGAGAGCTCGGGCTTCACGGAGACGACAGAGGGCTGCGGGAACGAGAGTGTCTGTGCGGGAATGAAATGAGCGAAATGAAAAAAAAAAAAGCGAGACGGTTGAGCCAAATAGAGCCCGCGCGAGAGAATCAAGTGGATGATTCTCAAAATCGGGCGGAAAGCACTTTCCGCCCGTTACTCTTGAGACATGAACTCTTGATTCATGTATGTGCTTTCCGCCCGTTACTCTTGAGACATGAACTCTTGATTCATGTATATTCATGTACATGACATGAATTTCGACGCCCCTTAACAACATCAGGACATGAACTGCGTAATACGCATGAAGATCATGTCCTGAGTCATGTGCACTAACACCCCCCCCTTAGTATGGACGAGTTCATGTGCACTGGAAAACAGTTTCTAGTGTTAAGTCCTAAAATGAGAAAAATATAAAAAATAAGAGAACGAGTAACTTGTAATAATATACTTAATTAAAACATAATACCTAAACCCCAAATTAGGTGAAAAAATATGATTACTATACTAATTTAATATATAATTAAAATATATTAATATACTAATTAATTGAATTAAATATTATATTATTTAATGATTTTAGTTTATTGTACATTAATACAATAATTACGTGAACCAATTAACTTTGCACATGATTAATTATAAAAAAAGGTTAAAAATAACAGAAAGGAATATAATAAATTAAGTTATTAATTTATTAATAACATAAAAATGAATGATTAAACAAAAAAAAATTTGATCAAAATCTAATTTTAACACACTATATATTTTTACGTATTATTAATTAATAAAGTCTAGATGTTACTCTTTTTCATCTTAATTCTCTATTGAAATGTTCGATGCCTATGGATGGAGTCAGTTTAATGACGTTTTTATTGAATCTACAAAACCCAGAACTGTTCTTGTTGCAGTAACAAACCCAGTTTCGTTTTACTACTGTTTGAACAAGAGATTTGTAACTAGTGTTAATCGCCTAATCTTTTTCGTTTTCTCTGTTACAAAGCAATTGGTTCGATCTTGCTGAGAAACTACAATTCCATTATTTTCTCTTTCGAGGGAATTCAACCATGAATGGATCATGACACTCTCTCTCTAAAATCTCCATATTTCACTTTCTTCTCCATTCCAAGCTATGTTTACTTTCTTCTTTCTCATCTCTTCCACTTGATTTCTGGGTTGAAGATGACCAGAATGATCAATTCCAGAAAACTACGACAACCTGATGATGATCGCTGACCTGCTTCCGCTGACTCTTAATGGAACTGAAATACATGCTAGAGCATAAATTCATATTAAAAAGATGCGAGAGCCGACCCATCAATTCCTGCTGGTACCTCAATATCTATTCATTTGTCAGTTCTCCGACAAACCTTAAAAATACGTTTTTTGTGGCCGTAAAATTCCAAATCTTGAATCCTCGTAAAAAACCCCGGCCTGTGTGTTTGCATTACAAGGTCTCGTTACGGACAAACGGAAACTACAATCAGAAAGACTTCGTGCTGGATTTTTTTAAAATTTCGAAACATCCCCTCGATTTCTTTATCTCCTAATCTGGTTCAGGGATCTATTAACGTCTTTAAAACACACAAGAAAATGTTAGCGGAGTTATTTTACGCTAGTTGCAGATACTGTGTTCGTAGATAAGAAATCACAAAATCTGGAAAACACCGACGGTAGAAGACAAGCAGCGTTTGGAAGGGAGTGGCGTTAGAGATTTGGAAGGGTCAAGCCATTTGACAAAAGGGGTAGACACAGAAAAAAACATAGAAGACTGACAATACTGAAAGCACAACAGGTCCTGATTCCTCAACGCAACAGACAGATAGAGAGAATCACAGAGATTAGAAAGCACGATTGCTCATAACTCGAGCCTGAAATCATCCCCTGTATTTATTATAAATTAAAGCTTAAGGAATTTCGGGATGCAGTAATTGACAGAGAATCACTACCAGAAGGATGAACCAAAGAAAAAAAAAATAGTTGAGGGCGCAGACATGACAACACAAAGAAGCAGCATCCTACGGAAACGGGTTGATACTAGAGAATACTGGCGAACAAATGACGGTAATGGGAAAGAAAAAATGAAGGAGACAAGTAAAAGGCTGCGATCTGCGCCTTCTGAGAAACCAAGTATAAATGGGTAGAAGATTGAATGATTCAGAAACCTGAACGAGGTAGAAAGCGTCTCGTGGATCCACCACTGGTTGACGGTCAGCACCACAATTTCCAAGGTTTGAAACAGACCAGCTACCTTCTATGCTCCATTATTACGAGGAATCTCTGCAAATATGGGATCATCGAAAACTTAAACAAGCTTGAACTGCTTGACTATTTAGCGTCAGGTCCTTGTATTCACTTGCTCTATCTCCAGATTAAGACGGATGTAGCTCCGAAAAGATGTCTAAAACTGTTTGTATAGACTGAATAGTATTCAGTCGCGTTTGTACACTAACTGATCTGCTTCTTGGGTAGTGGAGTGCTCGTGAGTCGTGACGGAGGCCAGACCAATGATGCGTCTTCCAGTCCCAGCAGTGCGTTCCAGTACATGGGTTGATCTGGTAGGATATGACAGAGGGAGAGAGGATAGTGGAAGGGGAAGAGGATAAGAAAGAGGAGTGAATTTTACCTACGGAGTAGAAAGGTACAGAGGTAAAGCAAACTGAGTAGCTAGGTTAGGGGTTTGGTGTGTTGAAGGGGGGAAGGCTCCTCCAGAAAGTGACAGAGCAGAAGGAACCAGACTCGGACGAAGGCCACCTTGCTTCCAGAGCTAGGGTTAAATGTGCTTGCCACCATTGTCATTTTCCTTAACCTCCTTGTCTCTTTGTCTCTATTCAAGGGATAAGGCCAAATGTGAGGTCTTGGGCCTAGGAGAAAAAACAAAAGAAGACCTTGCATTTTCCACAATCGCCCAAAAGCAAACAAAACAAGAGTTGTTTGTTTTGTTTTGTTAGGGCATACTTGGATGGGAGTCGAGATGGGGAATCACAAGGCCAGCCTCTTATTCCCCTGGATGAAGACAAGAACAAAACGGAACTCTTGGAGAGAGCCTGAGGGCACTCTCTCGCACAAATTCCATATTCCTCTGCACCAAACCAATAACGTCAAACAGTATTGGAAACCAGAGGAGCTTCTTACCGCTACGGGTTACTGCCGTTTTGGATGCCCTCCACCCGCCCTTGAAAATCCAGACCCTGGATGTCTACCAAACTCTCTCTCCTTTCGGCAATACAGGCCAAGGGAAAGAGTGAAATGGGTCGATTTGATTTTGCCATGTCTTGATTTCGACGAATGCCTAGACCCACTGCGGATTCTGTGTTCTGCTGCTCAAATTTGGGCCTAGATTCTGGGGATTACCTTTCGACTTCCCGCCTGGGATAGGTTTTGCAGGGACTTTTTTAGGTTTCTGATGTGATTGACAGTCTACTGGGGCTCCTTGTTTTGTGATTTCATCATAACTTTGGCCGTCCCTTGCTCTTCAATTGGCTCTCCTGATGCTTCGGTATTTCTGGGCCTTGTAGCTATTCTTCCATCAATTATCATAATTTCTCCTGAAGTTTGCGTCCTCTTTTTGTTTATGATCTTTCTGGTTTAATACTTGGTACTTAAACTTACTGAACGTTTGGTTTGCCTACATTCTTCAAATCTTCTATCTGCTCTTGTTTTGCTATTAACAAACAGGAGGAGTTCAATCCTCAGAAAATCTTCTGACACCATAACGAGTTTTTAACTCGTTCTTCTTTGAAGGTTTCCTGTTTGAGGTTGGAATGTAATCTGTGCTTATTTTTGCCTTCTCTGCTGTGCTGTTTTTCCTTCTTTTATTCTGTTTTTCTAGCCATATAACAGGGATTTCCTATAACCTGGTGTTTTGGTTGATTTTACTCAACTTTAGAAGAACTACGATCCCTGGTACTAAATAAACTTGATCACTTGTACTTTTAAAACCAGTGTGCTGAATTGTGCGACGTTTCGCTTGCCATCAAAATTTTCATCAGGCCTTGCGGGAGACTATTCGACCCACTGCAAAACGGATTCCTCCTTATCCTCGTTAATGGCCGGCATGGTCCAAGAAGACGGGTCTTCGTCTGTTACCTCATCTCCCCTACAAATTTTCTCTTTAATGTCCATTTCACCCTCAATGGGCTCTCCATATCCGTGGCTCCGCGAGCTTAAATCTGAAGACAGGGGTTTATACTTGATCCAGCTCCTCCTTTCATGCGCTAACCATGTAGCTGCCGGTAGCCTTGACAATGCCAATTTATGTCTCGAGCAAATCTCTCTTCTTGCCTCCCCAGATGGCGATTCCATGCAACGCATGTCAGCTTACTTCACTGAAGCCCTTGCTGGGCGGATTTTAAAATCTTGGCCGGGTCTCTATAAAGCGCTCAATTCTACCAAAATCTTCTCACTCTCAGAATCTATTCTTGTTCGCAGACTCTTCTTTGAGCTTTGCCCGTTCCTTAAGCTTGCTTATGTCGTATCAAACCAAGCAATCCTCGAAGCCATGGAAGGGGAGAAGATGATTCACATCATCGATCTCAATTCTGGGGAGCCTGCGCAGTGGATTGCTCTCATACAGGCTTTAAGCGCACGACCAGAAGGGCCACCGCATTTAAGGATTACAGGCATTCATGAGCAGAAGGTGGTCTTAGAGCAAACTGCTCTAAGGTTGACTGAAGAAGCTGAGAAACTGGACATTCCGTTCCAATTTAATCCTATCGTGTCGAAGTTGGAGAATCTTGATATCGAAAGCTTGCGGGTTAAGACGGGGGAAGCTTTAGCCATCAGCTCGGTGCTGCAGTTGCATTCACTTCTCGCAGGTGATGATGACGGGCACAGGAAGATGACGCCACCGAAAACCCCTAGTTCCGCCCACCTACATCGAGTTCTTCAGATGAATCAGAGCACTCTGGGAGAATTATTGGAGAATGAATTGATCAACGGGCACAGCCCAAGCGCTGACTCGGGATCATCCGCTCCATTCTCAGATAAAATGGAGAGCTTTCTCTCCTCTCTGTTGGGCCTTTCTCCAAAAATTATGGTGGTGACTGAGCAAGAGTCTAACCACAACGGGTCAACATTGATGGACAGGCTGCTGGAGGCACTCTACTTCTACGCAGCTCTGTTTGATTGCTTGGAATCGACTATGCCAAGGGGGTCAATCGAGCGGTTGAATTTGGAGAAGATGTTGTTCGGGGAGGAGATTAAGAATATAATTGCTTGTGAAGGAATAGAAAGGAAGGAGAGGCATGAGAAGCTTGAGAAGTGGATACAGCGGTTTGATTTCATAGGGTTTGGGCGGGTGCCTCTTAGCTACTACGGCGTGTTGCAAGCAAGGAGGCTGTTACAGAGCTATGGGTGTAACGGGTACAAGATCAAGGAAGAGAATGGGGCTTTGGTGATTTGCTGGCAGGACAGGGCTTTGTTCTCTGTGTCAGCTTGGAGGTGTAGGAGGTATGATTAAAATCAGATTTTGGGTTCCTTTTGTTCCTCTTTTTGTGACTGTATAAAGGATTTGAGTTTTTGTATTACTGTGAAGAAGATGAATAGCATTTTTGGAAAGTTTTCTTGCTGAAGGTTCCTGTCTCACTCTCTTCTTCTTCTCCTGTTGTATTTATTTTACTCTCTGTTTTGATTTTGAAGCATTGAAGCAAAGCAGCGAAAACGTAGCTGCCGATCTTTGTAATCCGGCTACTGCGAGGGACTTACAGAGTGTTAGTTACGAAATGAAATGTAGTTGAAGATGGCCTTTGAAGCGATTCGACTGAATCCCAAGGTCTTGGTTGGGAAAAGATTACTGTTTTTTTTTTTTTTTCCTAGTCTTCGTGAATAAATCTTCCCGTAATTGGACGGACAGAAGGGATGTCGTGTTGGGGAGGTCGATTGCAAATAGTTGTTTTTGTTGCTGTTAACCATTTTCATTCATTTACAAAACAGAGACTGGTATTTGTTTTGGAGCGATCCTTGCCCAACTTCTTCCTGAATGTCGGGATTCCACTTTCGCTGATTTAGTTCATAGAGGTTTGTTATCTGTTTAAGGCCATTCCAATGAGCTTACCCGATTGGAAGAACTTCCAGACGGTTTGAAGAACTTTACTTTCTGGTAGGTTTCTTTGAATCTGTTTTTGTTTTCTAGGATGTTTCTTGTCCTTTCGAGTTTGTCTGGGTTTAACTTTGTTTTGTTCATCGAGTCTTTTGTTACCAGAATTTGTTCGTCCATTTCAGTAGTGATTACAGTCGCTACTGTATCTAATTCCGTATTTGCTGTCTTGGAGACAAAATGTGTGTCCTTTCCTTTTTGCTGGATCAAGAAAAAGTTATTCTATTTCATGTGCCTGGCACTAGCAGAAGCAACTGAAGGGACAGCAGCGTTTTAACAACGATTCCTGATGATGATAATGGAGGGGAGAATTATTGGTTGCTTTTGCCTGGGCAGAGGGACCAGTAAACGTCAATTGAACAAGACAGAAACCAAAGTTGCCTCCCGCTTTGGGTGGCGTTCAATCCGATCAAGCCTGGCACTGACATTAACTCCTTTCTGCTCTCATCCTCATCTTTCCTGTGTCGACAGGAACAGTTTACAATTGCCTCCGTGCAACATGTCGGGAAGAAGACATTGCCTGACATAAAAAAATGTTGTCATGAGAAGCAAATTTACTAGAATTCAAAGATAAAATGGGAAGAGAAAAGACGAAAGAATTGTAGCTTTCACTGGCTAGTTTCTATTGGTAGAGGGAGGGCTCTACCTGTGAAATTGCCAATTCGCCAGTAGATATACCCCCCCACGAAATTTAAAATTTGTTGGGAGAAATCTCTAAGTTCTTCACCTTATTCTCTTACTTCACCTTATTCTCTTACTTCTCAGTCCGATGCTTTACATTTCTCAACTCATTCTGAGTTGAGAAATGCGCCTCTTTAGTGTTAAAAGACACTCATGTGTATAAGGTGGCATGACTAGTAAATAAAGAGAACTTCTATAGATGTGTCATAGAATTGTAATTATGCAAGTTAGTGTATGTTCTCTTATGCCTTTCTATTCTTTTGAATCATATATGTCTAAGGGCATTGTAAACACATTCACACAACAATGAATATAGCCTCAAGGCATGAGTTTGAGTATTCAAGTCTTTTCCTCTTGGCTCAAATTCGTCCTTAAACCTCTCTCTTTTCCTCTTCTTTCTGTCCCTTGATTTCTTCTCCCATCTCGTCTAAGAGCTAGAGTTCTTCTCTTCTCTCTTTTTCCCTTGAGATATTTTGTGTTTATGTGTTGGCCTTAGAAATCAACACTTAGTTACATGTAACTCATCCTCTATATGTCTAGGTGACTGGGACAAAGATGGTCGGACCATCCTAGATAGAGGCTTAATGTAGCTAGACTGAGATCTAAGAACCCAACCCACAACCGTTGTATCTCCTCATGTGAAATAATAACAATTATTCTTGCTTAAAATAAAATTTAATATTTATAAGAAAGTTATACTTATGTATTGTTCTTCAAATCCGTCAACCCCACCGCCCTTTATGAAACCGATGAGTAAGACGAAATTGCTCAATATCATAGAAATATGTACGTGCATGTAAATATATTAGAATAGTAGTACATTTGAAATAAAAATATACTCTAAATTAAACTTACATACCATCTCTTCTCTGATATACATAAAAAACTTTGACCCGTGGTATATCGATCGTTTTGTTTTTTAACGTTTTTTATATTTACTCGAGAATGTCTTCATAAATGAAAATTAGACATAAGTAAAATAAAATATAATTGATATTTAAAAAAAAAATCCATACAAATCTAATTACCTTGAACCTCCATCCCTCAAAACACATTCATGGGCAGCCATTGCCGGTCCTTAATGGAAACCCCTCTATAAGGAGCAAACAATGTACTCTTTATACCAGCCATAAGGATAAACACAAGCTATCTAATCTTCGGTGTATGCTTCAGAGCTCCACTAGGATCCTCCTTCCATCGAGGTCTAACACCGGCTTAACAGAAGATTATCTTACTTGGATTTGTACATACAGTTCAGAAAACTGATTTTCGTTCTAAAAATATGAACAAAATAAATAGCAGAGATGATTACCAGATAATATTAATCACACACGAATCATAAATAAACATGGTTTTAGTTAAACCAAAGAAAAATCAAGAACAAATAAAAAGGTCACAGGCACACCCATTGAAGAACATCTACCAAACACATTCTTGATAATCTACTCGATCAAGTCTTTTTTTTCCCAGCCATCTTGGACTGTTCGTCGTAACCACATTACTGTATTTACACTTGAAACGCCACGTCCAGCACTGTTGCAAAAGAGTGACTTTCACGAACCATACAGCATCTTCACTGTTCTATTAAACTTATTCTGCTCCTAACAGGCCTCGTCCTCGAGGCTGCTTCAGACCAACCACAGCTCTTCATCTTCTACATGTCAATAGACTGAAGCGGCTTTCTGTTCTCATCTGCAAAAACCCAAAAAAAATGAAAAGAAAATTCAACCAGTCAGTAGAGATAGTAGCTTCTTACCTGCAACGACTATCTGCAAGCTTGGATGGGTCTGATGTGAGGGAAACTTGCTGCTGAGTCTCGGAGAGGTGTTTCATATTTGGGTATTGGCGCGACAGTTTCAAATGCTTCAACAAGAAGAGCCACTCGTCTCTTTCGAGCTGGAGCCAGTTTGTTGAGGATCTGCCGTAGTGCATGATCTACCATCCATTCCTCTGAATTTTTCCTTTCGTCCATCATCTGATGCCTTAGATCAACTTTTTCGGCTTCTGGGTCGGGCTCTAGGGACAGGAAACGCGGTGGCCGTGGATTGAAGTCCTTTACTTGGCCTGGAAATTCTGTGCTGCGCCTGTTCCTTCTCTTGTATAACTGTTTCTTGTTAGAGCTGGTCAATTGCAGAGGTTCGTCAGATAGTTCATCTACGTCGAGTTCAGCGGGCTTAATGTCATCCTCCTCTGTGCCTCCAGTGCTCGCTTCTATTTCCATGGTTTCATTTTCTCCAATGCTATCTTTCGGTGAATGATGGTCCTCGCTTTCTTCTCCATCTTGAACTTCTTCTTGAGTCGATGAGTTAGAGAGGATTACACATTCCTCGAGTCCTGCTTTATCTTCTTCTGAGTCCGGTTTCTCTGCTACGTTACCGACACCAGATTCATAAGCTTCAGATTCCAGATGTGCATGATCAGGGCCATTGGCTTCTTCAGTTGCACTTGCTTCAACTGGAACAGGAAAACATGTATAATCCAAAACTAATTGGATACTGTGCAACCCACTGAGATCTTCGTCCGCCAGAGGATATTCTTCTACATCAATTGCATCTTGAGCTGTGCTTTCGTCTTCAACAGAAAGATCTTGATCCCATTGTGAATTACCTTTAAGAGAACCGTCATCGTCTTCCTTGTTGGCCACAGGGGATTCTGATCCAATGGAAAGACCCTGATCCCATCGTGAATCACTATTAAGAGAATCATCATTATCATCATCTTCTTCGGTGTCCACAGGGGATTCAGATACAATATGATCTGTGCGCGTGGATTCTTCAACAACAAGAGAATGATGCTCTGACAAGACGACATTGCCCGGTTCATGTTCTTCATTCTTCTTATCAACTATTTTTTCTTGCTCCTCTGCTGTCATTTCAACGGATGCTTCATCTCCATCGAATGCTTCATTTACCTCGATCTCCACACAGAGTTGCCCATCATCCAGATTAGCGTCGTTGTTACTTTCGGAATCTCCTATGCTGGATTCGGGAAGTACAAGTTCTTCGTCAGCATCGTTTTCCAAAAGAGCAGCGACATTTGTTGTTTCATAGTCCTCGTCCACTAGGAACGGATTTATCTTCAGAACGAACTCATCACGATAAGGTGCAGAAGAATCAAATCCATCATCATCCGAGCAATGAATGCTTTTCTCCTCCCAATCCATGTTGCAGATTTCGGAGTCCGATTCTTCCGGTGGAAATTCTCCGTCTAGGCTACATTCACAATCACATAAGGATTCTGCTTCTTCTTCACCCACATTCAGACCTTGAATTTGTTCCTCGCATTTATAATTTTCGATGAGATAAGCAGAGATGTCATGGTGGTCAAAATCAGGTTCTGAAATCTTCTCGCTGCTTTGATCATCTTTCTCCTTCAGGTCACCACCTTCTTCCGTTCCACTGCATTCGCTGAATCCACATGCTAGCTCATCATCTCCAATGAACATTACTTCTTCCGAATCATCGGAGACTTTGGAAGTTTCAGAATTTGGTCTTGATTCTCTGTCCTCTTCTTTTGGCTTGGCATAGATCTCAATGAAGAAATCTGTGCCGCCGTCTTCAAACAGATGGATAACTGACCCAACCGAATCTGCGTCTACATTCATATCTCCATTAAATTCCATCTGACCCGTATCAATTTCCTTGCCTTCCGAGTAATCCTCCATCTTAGGGGCAGAGATACCTCTTAACTTCATACTCTTCTGTGCCCTGAGGAATCTCCTTTTAGCTGATAAGAATCGCTTGAGCGGAGGCAAAGGCTCGTGACGATGACCATTCAAAGAGCAGTACGTATATGGACAGATCTTCATAACAGAAGTTCCTTCCAACTCAGTCCCACCTGGTTTAAGCTCCACATAGGCCGGGAATTTGGAGTCCTTCAAAGTGGAGGAACAAGTAGCCCGTCCAGAGTTGAGCTTGGGATACAGAGCAATCCCAGAGCTCTTCTTCATCGAAGGCCTTATTGGCTTCAAACTAGAATTTCTTCTCAGAAGCTTAACGGGTTTTTGGCCAGAAGCAGAGGATTTGGAAGAACTCAAACCCTCTGGACTCCGACTCTTATCGTGATTCTGGGATTTAGGTGTTACCTGAAAGCCTTCCTTTCTCGCGTCCGAGCAGCTTGTGGGTTTCATGTAATTCGGAGACGACCCATCCGAGACTCCGCCTCGAGATGACTTTCTCTGAGGAGTAACAGCCGTGGATATCTCAACAGAGAGCTTACTGAATCTCGAATTTTCTTTCCTCCCCTTACTCTCCGAGTTTGAGAGCTTGAACGACCTGGCCTTCTTCATCTTCTTGATCAGATGATCATTTCCTCTGTTTCGAACATCTTGATGTTGAGAAGACGGCTTCTTCTCGGATTTGATGCTGTTCTTCGTTTCAGCTTGGACACCAAGCTTGTTAACGGGATTCCGCTGCACCATCTTGGAAGAAAAGAAAGGTCAGGCTGTGGAAACCATCACAGGAAGGAAAGGTTTCGGAGGATCACTTCCTCCGGCCTGGCAATCAAGGAGATTCGGCCAAGTATTTCCCAGAAAGAAAGCCAACAACCAGAGGGATTCCAAGTTCGTTTTCAGCTATAGTTGGTCTTTCAGCTTTTCATATTTGAAATATGCCAAAGATGAGAGGCTGATGAGGACAGGCACTAGGGGAGATGTGTTGGATCGTCTTTGGTCAGTTTTGAATCTTTTTGACTTGGCTGGGTGTGACGTAGAAATACCCAATTCTCTTTTATCCTTGTTCTTTCAGCTTCTTATGATCCAAATCCATGCTTTATTACAACTAACAGCGATCTCCGTCGAAATTTTAATTAGCATTCAAGAAGCTTCTCAGCTCTCTAATGGCTCCTCAACCGTCGTCCTTTGCTGTGTTGAATGACCCAACTAGTTCTTAATAACTCACAGTTACAGCTGCGTCTTTTAACTGAGACTCTTCGACTCTTCGACTCTGTGGAAGCAAAGCTGTTAAGGTACTCTTTACTTGAATATGGAAGGAGAGTTAAAGAGGGTCGGTGTCGAATGACCCAGAAGGAAGAAATAGTAAAATTATTTTCTGTTCTTCTTCTCTGTTAAAAAACGAATGACCCAGTGAGACATTTCACCGAACAGAAGAAATTCATTAGGAGGGATTCCCCTTTGCCTGTTCAGCTTCAGCGTAGAATTTTCAAAGGAGTAAGAAGAGGGGAGAGCGGTGGGAGGTGGGGTCTTTGGTCGGCTGGAAGGCACCGCCGGACTGGGCTCCACACAGTGAAGAAAATGGCCGGCAGTGACGCTCCTTCCGTATTTCGCTGCCCGCTACCTCTTCGGGAGAGGTGAAAAGAAATATCAATTTCCATTAAACAAACCTGACTTTTCGGCATTTATTCTTTTTGTTTCGATTTCCACTTCCTCCACCGACACTCCCCCTCCATTTGGATCTTCATTCTCCTCCAAATCCTGCTTTTCCTTTTTCCCTTCCGATAGGATATTCGTTCCCATCTGTTGCAATTCTGATTAGATACGGCAAAAGTTCCCCTTTAAAAATCAAAAGATGAGTAAAAGTAGATGGAGAGAGCGGAGGGAATTCATTATTAGGAAAGCTCACTGGTTGGCCCCCAACGTATGCCCTCCCGCTTTACTGCTTTACAGCCGACCCCATCCTCCCTATCTCATCGGAAGGGAAGCCAGACTGAGCGTTAACAGATGCCCACGCCCTGGTTTCATGGATCAGAGTTTTGTTGAGCAATCATCCATTCATCCATGTTTAAGTTGAAATTCAAACAACACCCAGTTAAAAAAACGATATCCAAGGAAGAAAACAAATTAAAAACGAGTATTAAAAACAGATGATAGAGGAGCAGTTAGCAGATATCTAATTTCTTCGTCCCTCCGAGCATGGTTTGATCAAGAGAGTCACCACCAACTCTGAACAAAAAGTCAACTAAATCCACGGACCAATAATCGAAAGTCTTTAAAGTTCAAAGGCTCCCATTAAAAGCTAAATAGACAAAGGAGAATGAAAAATTCAGAATCCATGGAAGCCATGACAGAAAGTATACGGAGAATACTGGAGAAATATCAACTGAGAAAAGGAGAGTAATTGTACATCCCAAAGGCCAGCTCGGTCTTTCTGTGATCAGTAATGTCGTATTAATCAAGAGTTTATTGTTGAACGAGTAAAGATTCCAAAATCACAGCCACGGTCAAAATGTTGATTCTAGACGAAACTAAAAAAAAATTAATTGTTTTCACATCTATCTAACAGTGGGCGAAGAGGATGATCGATGTGAATTTCAAGGTAGAGTAGTTAAAAGATAAATAATCTTTAAAAACTTGTACTTGGATACGAATGGAGAGTTCTTTTGGCTTCATCAATAATAGACTTGGGATGTAAGCAAGGGCTTACTTGCCATCAAGGAATCTCATCTGATGTGTGATATCACGGATATGGATATGAATTTTCTTTCTTTCTCCTGCTTGATTGATGACACCAGAGAACCTTTATTTCAGAAGATTAGGCCTCTCAGACCTACCATATTAAACTTTTTTTTCTGGAATTAATCATCTCCCAAGAGCCAAAGTTCTATCTGTAAATGGAATCAGCAGATGTTTGTATATGAAGAATTTCAATCAATGGAAGGAAGACAGATGGGAGAAATAATCAACAATGGACACACAAGTTTATATAAGTTCCCTTTAATGTGAGACTATGTTTTATTTTTCCACCGTGGCAATAATTCACTATGATAATGAAATAGTTTACAAGAGAAATCGTACACACTCAAGTGTTTTTCTCTAACTTTTCTCAACACCAACTCATGATCGTTCATCACCATTATAATGGCACCCCAAACCTTAGGAGAAAACTAGGGCAACTGAAATACAAGTGTGAAATCTCCAAATTACCCTTAATGAAACAACAGTCAATATATCATGGACCTTTCCGGGGGTGGGAGGCTTCGTGTGCTGACTCTGCGTAAAGCTTTATTTAGACTCTACAATGTAAACTTTCATAAAATCTTTCTTTCTTATTCATCATTTCAAACAAATACATCCATATTTATTTACAAAGATTACATGTGAATTAAACTGGTCTCTATTGTTATGGAGGACTTCTTCCTCCGTTTTTACGGATCTAGAAGACAGTTCGATGGAGGAAGAAGTCCTCCTCTTGAGGATCTCACGCCAACATACAACTTAACAAAAGTTTTGACAATTCTATTTGATTCGCTTACAACTCAGTTTACAAGTAGAAAATGGAAACTAGAAACTCTCATTTCCACTACAGTTTACCTGGATAAGAGTGGAAAAGAGAATATTTCCATAACAGTTTGCCCGGATGCAGAAAGCGTTGAGGTGACCTGTGTAGCATGTGCTGTGTGGGCGAGGAGAGTGATGTTTTGTTCTCATCCGGCTACCTTCCATGACCCACGACGTTTGATTACTCCTCTGATATGAAACCTTCTGTGTTCTATCTGCAGGGGGAGAAGAAAACATGAATAACAAACAAAAGAAACATCGAGTAGGTCTGCATCTATCACTGATGCAGACGCAGTCGAACAGCTCATGCATCCTCAAGTTCATTTTGGAACATGAGCAAGCAATCTGGTTGGCAATGAATAAGACGCAAGGAGTGTAAGAGAAGCAGTTGACAGGAAGCTCTGTTCGTTTTATGGCTATGCTCCCAAATTCAGCCATGGCGTCTATTAGGAGAACAGAAGCTATTTTTCTCCATTATTCTCTCTAACTATGACACGAAGCTTTAGCCTGTGAGAGAAAAAAAAAAAAAAAAAAGTTCATACAGAGGCATATGATTCGTTTAATAATCCCCATGGGAAGTTTTGAGCCAGGTTTCTTCCCTTGCGGATGCCACTAATCCTTTTCTTTGATTCAGAGCTTGATGTAACTACAGATTTGCGAGCTTTTTCTGCAACCCACTATTCCCCATTGATAAGAAACCTGAGACCTATAGAGAGGAATACATTACTTGGTCTATTATCGACGAGCTCACTGTTTTAATTCATGGAAAAGCTAATTTATCTTTGATATTTTGATCCTCATAACATGTCATTCTTACACGTCGTGATATTGCAATATATATGATTATATTTGTGTTTCTTTTCTTTCACATAAAAAATACTAAATTTATACCCTAAAAATGTTATTATATCTTGCTAACTATGAAAAACACATAGTATATTAAATTAAATATATTTTTTAGTATTTTTAGTTTTTATATTTATTTTAAATAAAACTTTCATCAAGCCTCGATAATAGAAGGTTGTACGATCGAGTCGGATCAAGTAGTATCTATGGAATATTACAAGTCGAGTCAAGACTCAGGGATGTTGGACACCATGTCGAATACCACACCTTTTAGCGAAAGTTATTAGTCTTAATCTAAATTTTTGTATTGTTGTTTGTTTTTCGCCGGCCAAACAAGTACTAAGTCATGTGTCACAAATCATTATGATAGTTGGTTAGTTATTTATAATATATTATATATTGCAATGAATTTGTTTTTTCCTATCATTTGTTATTTTTTAATTTTATTTTAAATTATTTTCGGTCTAACTTACTTTTTAAGAAAGATCAAGATCAACTTGAGCGAGTCAACCCCACTCGACTCATTGTGAGAATTTTTATACTATTTTTTTGTTTATTGCATGCATGGTCGAGTTGTGTCTAATGTTTATTGCACGTCAAATTGGGACTCTTGATCATGGGACACCAAGTCGAATACCAATCCCAATCCTGAAAGTCATTAGTCTTACTCTATTAGGATTTATACTACTGGTTCACAATACATTGAGTTTATGCATAAAAAATATTGTAATAATTAGGTATATATAACATAATATATAGTATTTTGAAGATTTTTTTTCTTATTTTTAACTTTTTTGGAATGTTTTTGGTCTGAGTCGCCCTACACAAATCTCAATGCAACTCAGGTTGGGTTGACCCAGGATCAGTTCTACCTCAATAGGGTAGCCATGCCACTCTCTTGAAGGAACCAAATTGAATGCTTTGCTCTCACAGGGTTTGAGTCAATAAAATGAAATTGTTATTAGAGTGGATTTATCTTCCCTAGTCTAATGCCACGTAGGCTCTCTTCCTCTGAGGAACTAGCTTTTCATTCCTAATACCAAAAAAAAATAGGATAATAAAAAATAATAATTGTATACATTAAATGTCACTCTCATTTTCTTTGTTGTTGTTGAATTTATGGAAAACAGAAATACTTCATTGACTTCATAAACTTCTTATAATTAAAGTACATGAACCTCTATTTATAATAGAGGAAGGTAGTAGAGTCCAATTACAATAAAACTACATTTGTCCCACTTACACTCAAACTCTAACACTTAAAGATAAGTCCTAGCATAATTAAATAACTCAATATAGATAAAAGACAAACATAACTCAAACTATAACTCTTCTAGGACGTGACCATAAGATAAATATGCCTTTGTGAATCCTTCTTGATCTTCCAACTTATGTGATAAAAATGTCAGCTCGTGGTAATCATGGTGGGTCCTACTTCTTATGGGTTTGGGCCCATCTTGTTAGTTTTTCTTGGTCGTGTGGCCCATCTTATAATATTATTAGATATGTGGATCTTCCTTGGTCATGTGCACTAGAGCCCATCTTCCAACACTCCCCCTCAAGTTGGGGGTGAGAGAACATTATGAACTCCCAACTTGATGCAGATGATGTAATGAATCTTTTTGTATAAAATGGCACATCTTCCAATATGTCTTCATCTTCCAATACTCCCCCTCACACTGTTGCGTCCTTCCATGAGGCCCTGCTAGCATAATATAAGTGAGTAAAAATCACTCCTAGCTGGTAAGACGTTGCTCCATACTCCAATCCTAATGTTGGATGTAGGGCACACTCCGTCTTCTGTAGGTAGTGTGTCTATCGACATTGCTCTGAAGTGTCAACCATCGTGTCCCTCCACAGGACAACGACTCTCAAGTGGTAGGAGTTATAAAAGTCGTTACAGGGGTGGGGGGAGTGGGTGTATTTAGAATGGTGTCTCATTCTAGACACCGACTCTCATGGTATCCCAACCGTGATATTTTTTAGAGTTAAATTTATCATGGTGTCCCAACCATGATATTTTTTAAAGTCAAATAAATTATGGTACGAGAAAAGGAACTGAGGCTACCTCTTCTTCAATAATAATGTCTCCAAAGAGACATAATAGTTGTAGCTGAATATAACACGACCATCTTTCAACACATATAATACGAACCAAAATAATAAACCTTGTAGAAGGACCCATGAAATAATCAAAATCCGATATAAATATTTTTTCTTAGATGCTTAAGTTTCATCTTTTGTGCTCCCCCTTTTCTTGAATATTTTGGTCACATAAACTTATCCACAAAATATGGAATAAAATACATTTTTCTTGTAGTTCTTCTACTTCTCCCCCTCAAGTTGGGAGGTAATGGCAGTGATCCTAGCTTAAACAAAATATCATAGATGCAGCAATAAGCCCAAATAATAGAGATGTATAAATAAGCCCTCAAACCAGGGACAAGTGAGATATTTTTCTGATATATCAACTCAACAAGTGACGCAAAACAATGTGCTTAAATTCGTATTTTTCAATGCAATAGAATACCAACATAACCTTTGATTCTTCCAATGTGAATATATCTTTAAATATAGATCAGATTGAAATGAAATCTTCTCCTTCTGAAAGTAGACTTAAATGCCTTTCATCCAAGTATAAATCTCTTCATAAAATATAATTATCAGAAGATAAACAATCTGATAGATTTCGGTCTCTGTCATCTAGCCGAAATAAGTATTATTTTTTTTTTTTCTTTTTTCAAATGACCATTGACTCTTCCAATATCAATATCTCCTTATAAAAAAATCATACCGAGACTTGGTTGAATAGGTAAGAAAATAGAGTTACAGATCTTATATATATATATATATATAATTCTCCATATAAAGTCTCTTTCTTGATAGCATAAAATACCTCAGAAGTTGAAGCTTTCTACTGCTACTTGAACCTTTTTTACAATCTGATATTTGCCGCTTCAAATATTGATTTCTCTTTATAGATAACTCAAATAAAAAATTGGATAAATAGGTAAAAGAATAGACTTACATATATTTCTTTTGATATATATTTCTCTATATAAAGTCTAGTTCTTGATAGCATAAAATACCTCGGAAGTTGAAGTTTTCTGCTGCTGCTTGAACTTCTTTAGCAATCTGACCTTTGCTCATTCAAATATCGATATCTCTCCATAGATAACTCCAATTGGAAAAAAATTGTTTTGCCTTGGAAAGTAGACTCGAATATCTTTCCGTCAATATAAAATTTACAATATGAAACACTCATTATAGAGGTGAAAAACATAAAAATCTAACAGGGTGTAGGGACTGAAAAAAAAATAACTACAAACTCTAACTGCTAATGATGATAAATCAGAAAAGAGAATCTCATTACATCTGTGGGTTGGCCACGTCAACTCACAAAACCTACTCTGATACCATGTTGAATTTATGAAAAAGAGAAAACCTTCATTAACTTCATAAACTTCTTATAATTAGAGTACATGAACCTCTATTTATAATAGAGGAAGGTAGCAGAGTCCAATTACAATAAAACTACCTTTGTCCAAATTACACCCAAACTCTAACACTTAAAGATAAGTCCTAGCATAATTAAATAACTCAATATAGATAAAAAAAAACATAACTCAAACTAGAACTCTTCTAGGATGTGACCATAAGATAAAGATGTCTTTGTGAGTCCTTGATCTTCCAACTTATGTGAGAAGAATGTCAGCTCGTGGTAATCATGGTGGGTCGTACTTCTTATGAACTTAGGCCCATCTTGTTGGGCTTTCTTGGTCGTGTGACCCATCTTATAATACTCTTAGATATGTGAGCTTTCCTTGGTCATGTGGGTTGGAGCCATCTTCCAACAGTTGTAAACGAGTAGCTAACTAAGGAGTTGACAAGGGACAACAACAACAACTCTAAAGGAATTTCGGACCTCGCACTTTGCTTTTATTACCACATAATCCTACCATATTAGGGCATGGAAGACTAGAACACTCTTGAACTAGATTTTTATCTCATTTAAGTAGACTTTGATACATTTCATGTGATTATAGTGAGCATTTTCCTCATGTACTAGATGTATGGGCAAATTCTAGAAACTTCCTTTTGTTAGATGTTCTCCTAATAATAACCTGTTAGAAATTATTCCACACTTATAGAGACCACCACCACTTGATTCTCATGAATGGTAATATTATTATATATTTTTATTGATGATCTTTCTGGTTTGAGTCTAAAGCCAAAACCTAAAAGTCATCTACAACCTCTTATTCCTTCCATGTATGACCAGTTTTTCGATCTCATCTCATCTTTACCTATCAACTTCTACATATTGGCAATCCCTTAGTCACTTCTTCTAACAAAACATTTCTATGAAAACCTTTCTCTTTCGCTGCCCCTTCATCCCCTACCTCTCAAGTTGGTCACCTTGAAATTGTACTACCTCTTCACCCATGTCCCTCTATCCATTCTCACCCAATACTAACTTAAGCCAAATCTAAATCCATGAACTCCTCCCTCGCTCTTTCATCTACCTTCGCCAATGATCTCGCATGTTACAAACACACACACTCACAGACACAACATACCTCATTGGTGAAATGCTATGACTTCTAAGTTTACTCCTCATAAGAACAGTAAAACCTAGTCTAGTTATCAAGCCTCAAATTGCTCAAATTGTTCGAGTGGTTTTGATTCATGTAATCTTTCACAAAGGTTGAATGTTGTATTAAATAAACTATTTTTATGTAGCAACCTTCCGGTTTTGAAGATCCTCAATATCATAAACATGTGTCTATCTTAAAAAAACCATTTATAGGCGCACGGTAGGCTTGGTTTGAAAGGTTTCATGAATTTATTTTAGCTTCTGGATTCAATCAAAGCAAAGTTGATCCCTCTCTGATTATTTATTTGTTCTATATCTCTTACTTTATGTAGACAATATTATTCTCATTGGTTCTTTTATTTTTTCAAAAATTTTAAAACTCTTGAAAGAAAATTTTTTTATCAAGATATTAGGTAACTTAGATGTCTTCCTCAGTCCTCAAGTTCGCAAGACCTCTCATGAGACTCATTATCCACTAAAACAATTACTTTGAATCGAGCAAGAATGACCTTGTGCACTTTGGTCTACATAAAGTCCTCATACTAACCCCACACACTATAGAAGCATAGTTAGTGCCTTACAATATGCCACCTTAACTCAATCCAACATATGTTATGTTGTCAACCTCATAGGAAAATTTATGCACAATCTTACAAATTACCATTTCAGTCTAATTAAAGGATTCCCTATTATCTAAAAAGGCACTCTTCATTGATAACAATAACCTTATTGTTTATTCAAATGTCAATTGAGGTGGTGACCCATCACTCAGTGGTATTCTATGGTGTATACCATATACCCTAGCAAAACTCTTGTTTCTTGGTCTGTTGAAGAGTAGACCAAGGTCTCTCGTTCAAGTACAAAGGCCAAGTATAGGGCATTAGTTGCTACATGCACTAAAACTGTTTGCCTACAATATCTCCTATGTAATGTTGATGTTCCTTACTCTAAACCTATAATTTTAATAAAAACTTCAAAACTATCCTTCTTGCGTAAACCTCATTCTCCACGCATGCACTAAGCACATCTCAACAAACTACCATTTTTGTAATTAACAACCTCGTTGTTGGAGACCTCAAAGTTCAGCACAACTCATCTCATGAGCACATCTCTTTGATTTAAGCTTAATCTTTGTTGTCTACCCACCAAAAAAATTGAGGGATATGATCAAACACATTAGTTGCCTCATCATCCTCATCTTCGTGAGCATCCATGGAAGAAAATCTATCCTTGTCCCCAACAAATAAGTCATGTGCCATCTAGAAGATTGCTCTTTTCGTCTTAAGAGAAGTCAACTCATGTTTGAATTCTTGTAAACTTTTGAGAGTTTGTAATCTATATGCAATATAATCTTCCTTTAATATCTCCCTCTCTTTAACATTTTAAAAAAAAATGTTATAGAATTTGTTACAACAACTAATTAATCCAATCAACAGATTTACAATTCAAATGAAATTCTTTCTTATGGATCTTCTGTAATTTCCATTGGTGATGGGAGGATTAAGGTGCACTTTCTAGCTTCTTTAAATAGAATAAATGAGAAGATGTACTTTGGCATTGTTTTTCGTGATACTTTGTAACTAAAGTAGAATGGAAGATCAATGAACAACACTAAGAGATGATTAGGTTGATAGATGCTAGTCAAATTTTTATTTAAATTTAGAAAGCTTTAGTAATGTACGACATATTCATAGGGACCTCTATTGTACTAGTTAAACTTCCATTTGACATGACCATTAAAGATATTACAATTGTTTTTTGTCTTTGTTGTAGTCCCTTAATTAATTACCAAGAAAGAAATAACAACTACAATATAAGTGATTTGAAACTTCAATCTGGTTTATTTAAGTTTGAGTAACCTATGAAACAGCTTTTACAAGAAAAGTTGGTTCATGAAGAAGACTGAGAGAGTTTCAGCTCAAGTCTCACATGGTGATAGATAAAACATTTCATATTGTCAAGGATTATGGAGAGATAATTGCAATTATCTTGTGTAATATAGTTATAAAGTCAAGGTAGATTAGTTCCATAACTTAGTGTAAGTTACAAGTAATTTTATTGAAAACTACATATACTTATAGGTTGTATTACTTATAAAAGAGAGAGGGATACATACAAAGATGATTATTGGAGGACTTGATAAGAACGGGTTATGCTACTTTGATGTTGTGGTACATAAGAAGTAGAGTGTGTTCCCAAGTGCATTGAAGCAGAGTACCTTGTCTTTCAATCCCCTTGATCGTTGATAAGTTCGTCAACTATTTACAAAACACAAAATATTTGTTTCCTTTATCCGATGTGGTCCCTTCCTAAAATTTAAAAAGAGGCCTTAGATCTTCCCAAAAGGATATTGCAATGGATGAGAAGATTGAGGTATCACTATCTCACCAAATGTGGGCTCTTTGTGATCCCCTTTCAAGTGAATAACCTATTAGCTGGTGATGCATGTAAGTGGATCCATGGAAATATATGAGGTGAGATTGCAAAACGAGATATACATGAACTTAAAGAGTCTAAATTTCTTGAAAAGTACACTCGTGCTACTAGTTTCAAATAGCATATCTTCAAATTTTGTTGACAATTGTCGTTAAAAAGGGTGTCAATTGCACCCATTAGACATTTCAAATGTTTTTTTTATATGAAAACACTTATTAAAATATTGCACATGGAACAATCTATTGAGTTCATCATGAATGGGAAGGAGAAAATTTTGTAGATTGAAGAAAGTGATCTATGGACTAAAACAAAATCCAAGCGTTTAGTTTGTTAAGTTTAGCAATTGTGACTCATTTTGGCTTCAAACAAAAATTCAAACCACTTGGTTTTTGTCTATAAGAAGGATACTATAAATAGATAATATAGTTATCATGTGAAGGGACATGTGGATAAATATTTTCATGAACTAACATTTCAAATAAAAGATTTGGGAACACTAAGGCATTTCTTAGGCATTGATGTGGTAGGAAACAAGAAGATGTTTATTAACAAAGGAACTACTATTAACTTAGTAAAGTAATGGACACTCCAATGCAACCAAATACTAACTTGTATATAAACACATTCTATTATTGAAGGATAAAACTAAGCATAGACGAATTGTGGGCATGTTGAAATAGGCAACTATGACTCAGAGTATCTGGATATGATAAACACAGTCTATTCTTGAAGGATGAAACTAAACATAGGTAATTTGTTGGCATGTTGAGATAGGCGACTATATATAACTCGAGTAGCTAGATATTTCCTTTGTGGTAGAAGTTGGTAGTCAATTTGTAAAAAAATAAGGTATGTATGTTTAGATGCAATATTAAGGATATTGAAGTATTTGAAAGAGACTCCATATTAGGTTTATTGTATAAATAACATCAGTTAATTGTGAAGAATTTAAGTCTAACAGAAGATCATCCAATGGCTATCATACAATAAAGGATACAAGCATATAAAGGTGGGCTATCATGAGTAAAAAGATGCCACAACATCTATGAGATCAATACATCAAAATAATTATGTCTTTCTCAATTTAGAGGACAAAATTTATTGTATTTTGTAAGCAACTAGGACTATTTGATGTCTATAGTCCAACTTAAGGTGGAGTATTTGAGAATGTCTTATATAAAGTCTATTTTCTGATTTTTCTCTCTCACTAACTTGCAGTTTTACACATTTCCCTAGGTTATACCAGTAAATGACTCAACTTTGACATTAATGGATGCATACAGATTTGCAAGGGTGAAAGTAAAAAGAACAGAAAAAAGGTCAGGAGGAGGTTCAAATTCGTATACGCAAAAAAAAAAAAAAAAAAAAAAAAAAAAAAAAAATCCCTCTATGATGGAACATTTTAGATGAAAAAATGGAGATGAAAGCCATGGACCACAACTAAGAAATTCCTTTGCCTTGTAACTTCCTTGGCAACCTTCTAAGCTTGCAACTCATGCAAAACTAATTAAAATATTTAATTTTTAAGAAATAAGGGAGAGAATCTTGCCCCCCTCATGGCAAATGCTAGGAGGTGGGGGGGCCTTATTACTGATGGTAGCAGGGACACCCTCCGCCCCACCAATTTGTTGATGCTCCACACCCCAGCTGGGAGACCAATGGCCTCTTCTGCACCTACAGAACTAAGGGGGTAAGGGTGCTGCCCTACCCTCCCCCTTCATAGCGCCAATAGGAGAGAGTTTGTAAAGCCCTCTCATATACCAATCACACCAGCAGAGAGGGTAGAAGGCCTTCCTCAAACTGCTGTCATCTAGATGCTCACCGTCAAAAGCTTTAAGGGGGAAGGAGAGCCAATTATTTTTAACCAATTTTTTTAGGTTTATCTGTTGAATGGTAAAAACCTACCAAGTTGGCCAGTTTTTTTTTCTGAAAAGTGGGGTCTAATTGAATCCAATTCAAGTGGATTTAAAAGAAGCTGACTAAAAAACAGAATTTCTTCTTGAAGATTTTAAAGACTCAGATAATAATAATGCAAAGGGTGGGCGAAAATTTGCTTCCTGGATCAAGTGTTTGCAGTTCCAACATCGCAAATGCAAATGCAAATGCAAATAAATTGATTAAAAGTTTTGAGTGCTCAAATAGAAGACAATAAAAGATACGAAGTGAAAGGATGATTTATATTGACCTGCTGAATGAGATTTTACAGATATGAACTAGACACCTCTTTTTACAGCTATAATTAGCATAATAAATAAGGGAGAAAAAAGAAACAGGATATATGGCAGCACCTGTCTCAATGCACCTTCATCTTCTTTCTCCTTTTCCACAACATAATTAGTCCTGTCACTATCTTTGATGAATGCTTCAAAGTATCCCTGGTAGCCAGTTGCTTTGGACTTATATGATGAACGTGTGACCTTCATCTTGTCCATTGCCTACAACAGATACGAAGTACCATTTGATCAAGACACAAGCTTTATGAAAGCTATATATGAAATATGGTCCTGGCTAACATTAAAAATAAATGAATTAGAAAAAAGTACCTGGAAGCTAAACATGAACTGTCTTGCTTTCTTGCTCACTTGGGAGTTTGGATGAGACTGAAGCTTCTCGTACATGACTCGAGCCTCATCTGGTCTACAATAATAAATGCATGTGAACATTTCAATTATACCCCTTCACTAGTTAACCAAATGGATGGATTCAAATTCCCAACCTGTGATTCCAGGAAGGTTCGTTTTGAGAAGGCATTGTCATACACGACTCAAGCCTCATCTGATCTCCAATAGTAAATGGATGGATACATGAGATTTCCAATGTAAAGTAACAGTAGTTAGCTGTTCAAAGTGCTAACTTTGTAAGTAGGGTAGAGTTGAGCAATTCCTTCTCTAGTCCACATCTTGGTTAGTCAAAAGTAAGGCAGAGTATTTACTAAATGGTCTATGCATAACCTCTCACTTTTGAGTTTAAACCTCGTGAAAACTGACCGTATTTTATCAGGGCATGTGCTAAATGGGCCATCTTGACAAATAAAGTTCAAGAAAGACATAAAATACCTTTAGTATTTTATAGACATTTCCAGACCCTCTCAGTACATGGACATAAAACTAACTTCAATATACCAAATTTCAAGTGAATCCTTCTTTTACTTGAAACTGTAGGGATCAATGTATGATTATTCACCCAATTGTTGCCAAATCCAAATGCTCATCACACATTACCCTGTACTTACCTAACACAGAAGACTCCCAGTTCCTAACCTGAACCAATAACCATTTGTTGCTCCTTTCAGTTTTCAACAGATGAGGCCTTGATTTACTGCAATTAGCCACTTCAAGCCTCGAGCAACTTGTTGAATTTGCTAGGTTCAAGATCAGTCCTAAAACAATATCTAACTCTTTGGGAGGTCACTCAGTCCCAAAGCAGTACATCTGTTGTTAACTATGAGTTTTATACAGTACAATTTACATCTAGAGTCTTATGCATTTTAAATCATTTAACTTAGTGAAACACTATTTAATACCATAATGGACTGTTCATGCTTAAATCCACTAAAAATATGCACTCTCAGTATGCATTAAAACTACTAAAAGGATGTTTCCAAGCGATACTGACGCATAAATGCCCTTGAAATTTATCTCCAATTAGATGATCCAAAGGTTCAGATCAATGAAACTTTTGATATTTCTAATCTAATGGGCTCACAGAAGTAACAACATAAAATTATTAAGTGCTTCTCAACTCCTCACATATGCAAGTTTTACTACTAGAATTTTTTTAATGAAGAAACACTACTTGAAATTCTACTAACACATGATAATAGTAGAAATATTGTACCAATGGATCAGTATTTTTTTTTTAAGAATCTTTCTTTTGTATTGATAGTTTGGACGAAGTCAGAGACCATTGTTTTGTTGCACTAACCAAACATCTTGACCAAGCGATCTCGGATTTTGTTCACCCCAATACAGTATAAAAATCCATGTCAGAACCCTGGATGTAACTGCACAGGTTCTAGACACCAAGATATTATCTTCCCAAAAGAACAACTCTGAATGACAATACAATTATCTGTATATGTATAGGCTACATCCAATCCAACAACGGACAACGTCATTATCAATATAGTATAAATATCAGAAGCTTGAAATTTTCATGAGTAAATATTAATGTAGATGGCAGTACCTGCTAAGTGAATCTTGACAGATAGACCACTGCAAAGCAGCCAATCCATGAAGTTCACTCTACAAGAGATAACTTTGACATGGTCAGTAGTAATATGAAAACAGGAGCAAATGAAAACGAATTAGACAATGGTCAATTCCGTGAGAATAAACAATAATTTTCTACAAAAGGGGTGTCTCAACTATAAATTTATCATGCTCTAATATAAAGGCCTCAACCAATTTCCCTGAATCTATCAACTGCCTTCTCTCACTTGAGTCCTTCCAAATCCTTACTCTATCCCCAACTACTCGAAGAAGAAAAGAAAAATGAAAGAAAGCTGAACATGAAGTTCTAAGTGAAAACCAAGCAGACAATAATGGCATGATAATAAAATTACTATCCACCTAGACAAAGCAACATATGTTCATACAAGAATGCATAGCCTATGAATGCAAAATTAAATGCCAAGGTGATTTCCCTGACCCATAACATGGATTATGGGCAGGTACTGGTGGAGCAATGGGTTTACTTGTATTCACACTAAAGTCGAGACTCCACACCTGCCACCCTCCACAAGTGCATGTCATCTATGAGGTCACCATGATGCAGTACACAAGAATGTAGAAGAGCTAGCTGAAGAATATTTAAAGACAAGAGATCATCCAAAAATCTCTCATGTTTATGAAAGAAGAAGAAAGAAGGAGACTCAATTTAAAGAGGCCTGAATTTCCTATTTTGGACTCAGGTTCCAATAATAAAAGGTCTCTCTAAGTTGCAATATCCCATTTCAAGCATGCAGAAATTAGAAGTTTTAACTAGAGAATTACTTGTTGTTTTTAACAACTTGCTATTACGGTTAAAAGATTCTATTAGAAAGTCTTTTCTAATGGTACTTTCCTGTTTTAAGTTTAGGTCTTTGTTTCCAAATTAATTTAGCCTAAAGTTAGGAAGTCTTTGAGTTAGAAACAATTTCTTGTTTGAGTTTCTTTTCCAGCAAGGGGAACTAGATTTAGAAAGTCCTAGGTGGACAACATAGAAGCTTCCTATTTATTTATGCATACCTATAAAAAGCCCCCATATGTAATCCAGAAATTAGTCTTTTGCTATTGAATTTTTCTCTTGGATAATGTTATACTTTGTATTGTTTTTTTCCGTTTGCTATTCTCTTGATAGAAGTGGAAACCCTATTTTCTATTATTCAAGTTTTACCCATCAAATTTGAATTCAGATTGCAGTTATCTAAGTAGTTGCTGAAATCTAGGTTCACCATATTCTAAAGGAAGCAATCAACTTTGTTATTCCTTGAAGTTGAATCCCCCATGTTGCGTCAACCACACAGTCACTTGGTCAAACTTTCTGAAGATAATTTTCATAGAGTTAAACTATTTCCTTTTCCAATGACATCAAATGCTTTTACACTTCGAGTTTGGTAGCCTCATTAAAGAAGATCAATCACACATCACATTGGTCGCCTGCTGATCTGCTTACTGATTCACTTACTAGGACTTTATCTTTGGATATATACTCAATAGGTCAGGAAGGTGCTACCATAAATTCTACTTGGGCAACAGTAAGGAACTGTAGATAACGCTTTCACTCAAAAGTAAGAAAAGAACTGTTTATACAGTTATCTTGATATTTTATTCCAATGGTGCTAGTTTTGGGACCCAAAGAGTATCCATTGATTTTCCTCTGAAATTTGATCTCAAATAAAAGCATAATTTTGTTAAGTTTCTGTCTAGAACTGAACAAGCTGAATACTAATCTCATAATTGCTCATATTTTGAGTAAGAATTTGGAACAGTTTACTGCAGACTTAAACAATAGTTACCATATAACAGCTTCTATGAATTACCTCTGGAACAAAGTCTCACTAGGCAATTTGCAAAGAGTTTGCAAGAGAAAAGTCACCTGAAAAACCACAGCCTTCATTACTCTTTCATAATATGGCAGTGCTTCTTGAAGTTTCCCACGATCCATCAAGCTATCGCCATCCTTCAGAGCCTATTATCAATAAAGAAAAGCTTCACTAGCCCAATTTAATGCCATAAAAGCTGGCCAATGTTTGAAGCTTACAATACTGAACATGAAACAGATGCTATGTAAGTTCTATAGAAACAACTGACAATTATACAGCACATGAATCAGTTGGCTCCATAAAGTTTTCATTAAGACGTGCAAAGGACTGCCACGGTAAGTTGTTTGGGTAAATGCTGCATGGAGAAATTTGAGATAATTGTATTTGGATTAGTTGTTAAAGTGGTGAACCCAGGAGAGCTCCAGGAATGCTGAGAAACTGTGTAAGTGTGAGTTAGGTTCTCCCATAGGATATGCAGAAATCTGCCTTCTATAAAGTGGAGAGCAGCAGCACTCTGCTTGTAACAATGAAAAGAAGGAGAAAAGAAAAAGGAATTAAAGAAAGAAGAAGAAACACACCACACAAGAGGGAAATTTTTTTGCATCAAATAACCATGTTGAGGTGGACACGCTCCTCATCATTTATGGGACTATTAGGCCTATACCATGTTAAACATAATAGCAACAAATGCCTTTCATTTAGGCACCTCCCTAACCAACTTCCGGTCCTCTTTGACTAGGACACGTCAAGCACGTATCCTCTTCTCCAAGGACACTGCCCAGAAATTTCCTAACTACTTTTGACCTTATGCCAAGTAAAAATAACAACATCAAGCACAAGTAAAAATATCCAGCCATGTCCCACATCCCTAAATAGGAAAGAAGGAAAGCGAAGAAACTCAACTTTGCACAAGAATAAAATACCATACTCCAACAGAAGCATCTCAAAACACATCTAAATTGAATATGAAAGTTGAAATTATCATGATGTAATGACTTAACTACTTTTCAAAGATGCTTACCATACATTGAAAACTGATTTAGAGATCCAGCATTGACGATAATAGTGGATCTAGTTGTCTCGAGGCTTCTACAAAAGCATTAACCATAACTTGACCTTAACCAAACTTTAGAAATGTTTTGGAGATGAAGCTACTCACCACATTAGAAAACGCAAGGGCTCCATCTTCCACTCCAATGAGGGAAAAAAAGAAAAATAAATAAATAAATCCATGATGCAAGCAAGACAAACAGAATGAGAACTTCCAGGTAGGTGTTTCTAACCCATCTTCCAAAACACAGAAAAAGACGAATTTTGCCCTTCTCTGCCCTACATCTTGATCGAACAACATTGATATCAAATTGTTAGGAACCTAACTTAGGCTCGAACCTGGGTTGAACTGTGGGTTGGTTTGTTGTGAGATAGGTTAGGATTTTGGTGGCAAGTGCAATGAAATAATGAAGCAAAGGTTTTTGGTTTTGACCATGGTCCTGCAATTTTGTCAATGTCTGCACCCAACTGAGGGTCAAATTGACCATTCATCCTTGGCGAGCAGTTACTGGCAATGATAGTGATGTTGATGGTGATGTGAGCCATGAAAAGAAATGCTACTAAACCATCATGGTCACTCCATCTGGTGGGATGTGGTTTCACATAGATGAGAAATAACTTGTGATTGTTGGCTGGTTGTTAAATCTCTGCCTTCAAGCCAACAATAAAACATTCAATTTGTGGCATGAGTCACGCACAGACTAGTGGAAACTCTGATTGGAAGGTTGGGATGAGGTTGGGTTATTGGCATGGATATTTTTCCAATGGAGGAGATGGCAGATAATTGACCCTCTTAGGTCTTATAAAGAGGGGCAGGTTTATAAGGCTTGGATCAGGCTGAAAGGTTGTATCTGAAGTGATCAGGTTAGGATTTGGCAGGGAGTCTTTTCTATGGATGCAACCAAATGGCTAGGGCTTGGAGTGAATTTTTGTTCATTGAAGGAAAATCTATCACAGTTGGACTATGTCTTGACTGGTCCATTGGTCACTTTCTTGGATGGCCATCTCGTAGTCAGAGATAAAGTTCAAAGCTTTACAAGGCTAGCTTAAATGTGATTGACTCAAGCTGTAAATCCATCCATGCACTATGACCTCATCGAATCTGGCAGACCAAAACTCTACTTGACCTTGTGAATGCATTTAATGTGCCATGAGAGAACTCTGAAAACAACACTAATTTGGGCAACCCATGTTCTCACACACCCAGCTTTTTACATGAACTTCCTCCTCCTAATGTTGATGTCTTCCTATAGAAAATTCAAATTGAGAAGCCATTTCTTAAATTTTTTTGTTTTTGAAATAGAGAAACCATTTCTTACATTAGAAAGTAAACTAACTCTCTTTCAAGGTATTTATGTTCTTAATGGCACAGATCCTCAATTGATTTGAAACTTGATTCTACCACACACAACCTTCTTTCAGGCTGACCTTCACTACTTCCAATGTCAATTTCTCCTTGCAGAACAATGGATTTGATAAAATGTTTATTGCGTTGAAAAATTGACTTCTAGAAATGTAAAATATGTACTATAAAAATAGCATTTTAATGAGCAAACACACAAAAAAAAAAAAAAAAAAATGAAAAACGGGATTTGGGTCTAAACACATCCTTACCCTTGTAATCTCTTCAATCTATGAATAAACTCTTGTATTCATAAGAATACCTAGAGAGAAATCTAATCCTTGTTAAGTTGTGGAGTCATTAACACCTTATGCAGAGTCAGCACACGATATATTGACTGATGTTTCGTTAAAGGTAGTTTGGGGATTTCACACTTGCATTTCAGTTGCTCTAGTTTTCTCCTAGCATTTGGGGGCGCCGTTATTAGAGTGATTGATGATCATGAGTTGTGTGAGAGAGGTTAGAGAAAAACACAGAGAGAATGGTGTGTACGATTTTCTCTTATAAACTTCTTCTTCATCATAGTGAATGATAGCAGCGGCGGAAGGATAGAACCTAGTCTCACCTTGAGGCAAACCTGTATAAATATTGTGTGTTCGTGCTTTGATTGTTTCTTCTTCTGCGATTATTATTGCTCTCGATAGTATTGAATTAGGGTGTCTAATTTCTAACTCTAAGTTCTACTTTTACTCTAATTCTAACTCCTACTTTCCTTCTAACTCTAGCTATTATGACTTTTACAAAGACAAAGGTGTATCCACATCTATATCAACACTTATTTTCTCTCCTAATTACAATTTAACCCTTTTGATTATATTAAAATACTCCACTGCCCCTAATTTAAAATTATATAGAGTATTTTACTCCAATGATCCTAACATTTTTACAGTCACAAAGAGATGGAAAGGTGAGTAATTTTCTTGTCCATTTCATTGAAACTAGAGAAAATGAACTCCTGACTTAAACATTTACAAAGACTAATCTCTAATAAGAAAATACTACACATTAGAATTGAGGAACACTAGAATAGCTTCTTCTTTCTTTAATATATCTTAAGACGATCCAAGATATGAAAAGAAATAAAAACAAACTTGATAAGCATATGCCAGGTAGACCTGGGCAAAATTGTGGCTCAAAAAGTACCTTTTCACACTCTGCCTTTACTTTGGCATCAATATTTAAGCCCATCTTACTCTTATAAGATGCAATTAACTGTTTTGTACGGGCTTGTTTGGCAGCTTTATCTTCTGCAGTTTCGAGAACCTCACCGGGCCGAATTATTTTTCCTCCGCCAAACTGAAGTCCACAAAGAAAAAATATAGAATATTAAGGTGTCGTATGTGAAACAAGATCCAGCTAATTTTCAGCAACTTAAGGAAGAACTTTAGGTAACTGATCCCCACAAAATAGTTAAAACCAGAAATAATACGAAGATTTACCTTAAACAACTAAGTACTGAACAAAAAGTTCTTTAGATGAAAAATAATAACATTTTTTAACGAGCAGAAAACAATAATAGTCACTGTACCGTTTTTGAAATATTGCCAGGTCTTGGAAAAACTCCCCATGTGGAAACCTTAGGCATGTATAAGTCTACGTTGTCATCTTCATTGACTAGCTTTGGTGGCTGTACAACTCCAAACCTGCTTGTGTCCCCAACAATCAACTCAACTTCTGGCATATCCCCATCAACAATTGGGTCCACAATTGGCACCAATCCTGGAGGAATTCCTCTATTTGACTTCTTATCTGAGAAATCGAACCCTAAAAAGTCAATTTTGGAGATTGAGGATCCACCCTTCTCCCGAGTTCTATCCTCAACAATCTCATCTTTCATGTCATCCATCTCCATCTCCTGTTTTCCTGTGTGTGAAAAATAATTAGCATTTTCGCCTGAAGTATATGATGACAGATGTAAGAGCAAGTGTACCTATGTGAGCCTTCACCCAAATTATCCATGTCTAAGAACAACAAATATGGCCCACACAAGAGGGAAAGTGTTAAAGAATAGTCCCACATAGATCAATGAGTAAAAACAATTTAGGTTAACTAGTTAGGAAAGAGGTTCCCTGACTTGGCTATTCATTTTGGGATGACTTTGAATCCAACTTTAACACCGAGGATGTGCATAATCAACACTTCATATGCCAAATTGAACCATAAAATCATGAGAGCTCTAGGATGAGATGATACCTCAGATTTTTCTTTAGTGTAGGAAAACAAAGAAAATAAGGTATTCTCTTTTAATTGAATAAACAACTGATATCAACATCAGCAATTTACTGGTACTTTATCCAACCAATATTGAGATATGATTTTCTCATTCTAATTTCTATAAATCCTATAAAAAATAAGTATACGTAAGTGACCAAAATGCTGCATTCTCCCCACTTCTACTGCACCAAAAATCAGAAAATAATATAAACAACAGCAGCAGCACTTGGAGTAGTACGGAAATAGTAATGGCAATAGTTATTTTATGATAAAAATTATATCAACGATAGCAATAACAAGAACAACGAGAAGAAGAATGAAAAAGGCAGCCTATTTCAATTTGTATTCCCCCAACAGCTTATCCCCATGACAAGGGGCCAGATCTCTGTCTTCAAGAAAGCGGCGTCTCACTTCTAACATGAGTATGCTGTAAGCGTTACATACTTATTGCATTCTATCAGAAAAGTACAAAGAATTAAATAATAGATTTTTTTTTTTTTGCATAATTGTACAAAAAATGAACACCTAAATCGTGAAAAAGATAGCCTCAACCCTATCTTCCTAAATCAAATAACAAAAATGCTAGAGATACGAGAATAATGGTTCACATTTTCCTCTATCCAGTATCATTAAAAAATAGTTTTTTGAACACTCACGAAATTTGTCCACCTTCTTACCCACATTTTTTTCACTAACAGCAGTTCCTTTCTTCTTCTTGTAATCTTTAGCCTTCTCCATAGCGAGTTTAAGCGCATCCGGAACGTCGCTAGCGCCACTTTCAACAACTTCAGAAACTAAAGCGTTCTCATTCACACTTTCGTTATCAACCCCAGGAGATTCCAAGACTGGTACTAGCACTGGACTAGAGATAACTTGTTTCGACTTCTTATACGCCTTTGCTTTCTCAAAAGCGCGCTTCACTGGATCAGAAATCACCGGCTCCGCCTGAGGATTTTCTGGGGAGGAATCATCATGCGGTTTGGATAGAAAAGGTTCAGAGTTGGAATCGCTCAAAGAAGAGAGTTTGAGTGTTTTGGGGGGTTTAATATTGAGTTTAACTGTGGAGAAGAGAGAGGGTTTGGATGAGATACCCGTCTTAATGGTGGTGGAGGAGAAACTATACGGTGATTGGGGAATTGAGACCATTTCCTTGACCAAATTGGATTTTGCTAATTCGCCAGGATGGACGAAGCCTCGGAACTACAGAATGAGCTTCGGCTTCCTTTTTTTTTTTTTTTTTTTCCTTGTGATTTTACAGCCAGAGCGGGAGATAACAATTTTGACCGTCTTTATCTTGTGCTAACGATTGGCTTGCAGGCATTTGTACACGCTTCGGGAGATAACAATTTTGACCGTCTTTATCTTGTGCTAACGATTGGCTTGCAGGCATTTGTACACGCTTCCTCGACCAAGAACGTGGACATATATGACGGCGAAGATTTCTAGCCCTGACCAGTGTCGGCTATTTACAAGAGGAGGATACGGAAAAAATTGCAAAATGCTTCCAAATTACTTATTTTATAATATTTTTTTCATTTTATTTATTTATTTATTTTTTCATGTCTTTCTTTTTCTCAAATGAGATGTCATGTGTTGAAGAAGCTCCAATGGTACACCTTGTAATCAAAGGATAAAGTGGCATACATTATAATTACTAAGGCCCCGTTAATGCCCCTGGTTGAAAATTTATATCCCAGGAAAAACTTTTGTAGCTTTTCATAGGATATACATTTCTAAGAAACCTTTAGTATAAAATCTTATTAGTACCTTACTAGAAATTACATAGAATTTTAAAAATCGATAGAGAAGAAATATTTTAGCAAAAAAAGTCATTTTTTTGCATTCACCAACCCTATAGTATTTTCTATCTCCCAAAAAAGAATGTTTTTGCAATTGGTACCATCTGTATAGTTTCTAAATGTTTGGATATTATTAGCAACCTTATCGAGAGAGAAAACAAAGAGGTAGAGGAGACAGAGAGGGAAGGAAGGGAGGAGAAGGAGAAAGGACTATTAGGTATATAGAGGATGGGAAGAGACAACATTGAGAGGAGGAGAGCCTCGGAAGAAGACAACATTGCAGCGTATGGAGAGGAAGACCAATGTAGTATTGTCACAAAAGAATCCGGTCAAGTAAGAATGAGGTCAACCCGATGTTTTCCCATTGGTGATTTTCCAGCCTATTATGGTCGGAAAACCTTACCTCGAAAATGATTAAATTTTCCAAGTAAGAATTTCTAGGCAAATATGTGTTTTTTGAAAATATGAGGCAATAATTATCCTAGGAAACATATTTCTACCTAATTTTTTTTTTAGCATTTTAAAGAAAAAACACTAATAGGGTCGAAGTGTTTTAAGTTATTTTTCATCTTTACCAAATATTAGGGTTTCCACCCCTAATTATAAACAAGTCATATTTGAGATGGGAGGCTCACCTCGAGCTCCCCTTGTTTTCACCGGTAGTTAGTTCCCTTTGCCTTCTTCTCTGACCCTTCTCCCTTCTCTTTCCTTCTTCTTCTTCCTACCTCTTCTCGACCTCAAGTGATGTTAGTTAGGACCGACATTCCACATGACTATACATCAATGCCACTTTAAGGGGTAATTGCGCAACTGCAAGCAAAATAACCAAACCATGATTTAATTGGTTAGGAAGATGAAGAGGAAGAAAACCATGAATATGAATAAGAGGAAGACAAGGACAAAGAAGAAGAAGGTGAAGATGGAAAATAAGAGGAGGATGAGGAAGACGAGGATGAATTTGAGGATGACCTATAATAGATAAAACGCACCATCACAATAATTAATTTTAATATCACGAAAATTAGAATATTTGTATTGTGTTTCATTTAATAACCAACCTAATCATTTTAATTAATTGTGTTATTTTTGCCAAAAAAATTAAAATAAAGTAAACTATTGGCATATTTTCACCCTAAACCTAAAAATATTTACTGGTGAAACTTTCCATTTATAAAATAAAAAATAATAGTAGTCGTCATGCATTTTTTGCTGCAAAATATTTTTTGTCAAAATAAAAAACTTCTGACAGAATATTTTCGATAAAATACTTATTCTAATATTTACACAAAAAATTAAAAAATATTAGGCAATGGAATTTGTTGTCGATAATTAATTTAATTAAAAATAATTTACAATGAAAAATTATTTAAATTTTGATTAATCATTTGGGAAAATTTAATAAATTTTTGACATTTTTTTCCGGTAAAAATCTCATTTCTTCCCAAGGCAGGGGGTGGAGGGAGTAAAAACACTTTAAAAGCAAAAGAAATAAAATATTTTTTTTATTATCAAATAATCGCATTACATTACTAGGATAATTAATTAATCATTACTAACTCATTAATTGTCACGTGTAACTCATGTAACTAGGATTTATTAATCATTACTAAGTTTGGCCGCTGGCCTGTGGGCAAATTTGATTCTTAGCACGTGCACTTCCGGGCAATGCCCGACATTGAAAATTACTCGTCGCGTTCAACTTTTCGTGCTCACTCCGCCTGGTTGGAGTTCGCTCTTATCAACCACCGCTAGCAGAAGAAGAAAATGAAGATCACTTGCTTTGAATATGGCGGTCGAAGCACCAACGAAGGCCCTTTTGTACTTACGAATCGTGATGGGTCTCTATAATTATCCGACTTTCAGCAGCTTTTACTCATTCTAAGCAAACCCTCCTTGACTCGTTCGAGAATCAGAATTGGGATTTTCTGGCGTTGTCCGATATTGGTTGGAGGGAGCGAGTGGTCTCCTCTCAACTCTCTCGTCTAATCCTATCGGCTTCGCTTACGGAATCCTCCCCATATCTTTCTATTAATAGCCTGATCGAACGCGACGAGTACCGCCGTGTCATCGAATCGTCGCTGACAAATGTCATGGCTTTTTTTCTGTTCAGTCTATCCTTTGGAAACTTCCGGGTCCTTATCCATTTCAACGTGGTCCCTTAGTACAGTTTGAATTGAATTCCAAAATCCCTCGCATTTAAAAGCTCCTCTCGGTTCTCTCTTTCGATTGCGTGTCTTGATTCTGTTTCTTCCGTTGTACGTTGAAGTAACGGCGCGCAGTATACAAGTTATCGTGGAGTCGGTGAAATCATTCTTCTGGTTAGTCGATACCCTCTTCCCGGCTAGAGGAATTCAGGTCCGTTATCCTCTTTGCTCGTTTTCGGTACCAGTTTTCATTTTCTTGCAGAAACTGCTGCTCCTTGTCTTGTTGTTTGGAGTTTGACCACATGAGGTTCTTCTCCTGGTGAGTTAGGCTCTCTTAAGTTTGTATCATTATCGAGAGTCTTTCTCTTTATTTTCGCATCGTCCATTCTGATTTTCGCTTTTTTCTCCGTTCCTTTTCTTTATCTAGGAACTGTAGAAGTTTTGTTTAATTGATCGAGAAGCAGACTTATAGGATTGAGGTTCGATTTGTTAAGACAACAGACTGTGAAACAGAATCAATAGCCCAATTCATTTCCTTCTTTCATTTGTTGTTGTTCCAACTTGTAACTATATCCTTCATTCATCTCTCGACCAGCTCATCAGTTGTGGCACTTTTTTTAGACTATTGATCGTGTCTGGTTATATTGAAAGCCCCAGATCTCGATTTGTAGAAAATGGAAATCAGTAGTGAAGCCAGCGTTACACCCTTCTCCATCGGGCCTTCTTCAATCGTTGGCCGAACTATTGCATTCCGGATCCTGTTCTGCAAATCCATGTTGCATTTCCAGCACCAACTTATTCAATTCATCTGGGATTTGCTGTCCCGTTTCCGAGATTCTTTGATCCCCCTCCTTTCCTGGTTCCACCCTCGAAACCCTCAAGGCATTCTCGCCATGGTCACCATCATCGCTTTCCTATTGAAACGTTATACAAATGTTCGATCCAAAGCTGAATCCGCCTACCGCCGCAAATTCTGGCGAAACATGATGCGGATTGCTGTCTCTTATGAAGAGTGGTCCCATGCGGCCAAAATGCTTGATAAGGAGACGCCGAAGATGAACGAGGTCGATCTCTATGACGTGGAATTGGTCAGGAATAAGTTGCAAGAGCTTCGACAGCGGCGGCAAGAAGGCTCCTTGAGGGATATCATTTTCTGCATGCGAGCTGATTTAGTTAGAAATCTGGGGAATATGTGCAACCCGATGCTTCATAAGGGAAGACTTCAAGTGCCCAGGCTTATAAAGGAATATATAGATGAGGCATCCACCCAATTAAGAATGGTTTGTGATTCAGATTCAGAGGAGTTGCTTTTGGAAGAGAAACATGCATTTATGCATGAAACTAGGCATGCATTTGGTAGAACTGCCTTACTCTTAAGCGGGGGTGCATCATTGGGTGCTTTCCATGTTGGTGTAGTGAAAACATTGGTGGAGAACAAGCTCTTGCCCCGGATAATTGCAGGTTCCAGTGTGGGATCTATCATGTGTGCCGTTGTTGCAACTAGGTCATGGCCTGAACTTGAAACCTTCTTTGAGGATAATTGGCATTCTTTGCAAATCTTTGATCAGCTTGGTGGGATTTTTACTGCTGTTAAGAGAATTTTGACGCATGGGGCACTTCATGATATCAGACAACTACAGAGGCTTTTGAGGCATCTCACCAGTAATTTAACATTTCAAGAGGCTTATGATATGACTGGGCGGATTTTGGGGATCACAGTTTGTTCTTCAAGAAAGCATGAACCTCCAAGATGTCTTAATTACTTAACATCACCTCATGTTGTTATATGGAGTGCTGTAACAGCCTCATGTGCTTTTCCTGGTCTCTTTGAGGCTCAGGAGCTCATGGCAAAGGATAGAAGTGGAGAACTTGTTCCATATCATCCTCCCTTTCTCGTGGGTCCTGATGATGGGTCTGACACTTCTTTGCGGAGGTGGAGGGATGGGAGTCTGGAGATTGACCTGCCTATGATGCAGCTGAAGGAATTGTTTAATGTAAACCATTTTATTGTTAGCCAAGCAAACCCTCACATTGCACCGCTATTGCGGTTGAAGGACCTTGTCAGAGCTTATGGTGGCAACTTCGCTGCAAAGGTATTGCTTTTCATGTACTTGCAGTTCAGCATCCCCTAATTTTGTTTTCCAGTCATAATATATCTCCTGGTCAATGCTACTTTTGATTTGTCAGCCCTACTGGAAACCTTCTTTTCAACATAGGACAGTAAAAGATCATAGATAGATTGGACCTTTGGTCAAGGGCCAATCAGGGTGGGTTGATGCCTTATATATGGGTGGGTCGGTAGCTAACACTCTTTTTTAAAAAAAGGGAAAGAAAAACAGACGTTTATTGTCTAGTTTAGTGGCTGAAACCCATGCAAGTACTTATAAATTTTGTCTTAGTCTCATCTGAGCTACTCCTCAAGAAGAACCCTAGTTGTTTATGCTAAAGCTATTACCCCCCTGACCCCCAGAAAAATGATTAGTGGAATAATGGCCTTTTCTGTTTTGTTGTTTTCATTTTGTTGTAGTGTGATTGATTTCATTCATAATTGTTAATTCATTAGTTTCACGACCCTTAATAAAATTTGGTGATAAGTTTGGAAGAATGGCTTAAAGGAGAAGAAAAAATGCACAGGTTGACTAATTATGAGTTTATAACCAGAGAAACATTTCTTTTTTGCAGCTTGCTCATCTTGTGGAAATGGAAGTAAAGCATAGATGCAGTCAGGTACTAGAACTTGGGTTTCCACTTGGGGGGCTTGCTAAGCTGTTTGCTCAAGAATGGGAGGGAGATGTGACTGTTGTTATGCCTGCCACACTCGCTCAGGTAACTATGCATTTTTTATCTATAAATATGCCCATCTACAACTGTGCTCTATTTAATTTTTAAGTAGACTGTCATTAAAATATCTGTCTTCCTTTTTTTCTTTATTTTGCAGTACTCAAAACTTATACAGAATCCTTCACATGGGGAGCTTCAGAAAGCTGCAAACCAGGGCCGGAGATGCACCTGGGAAAAGCTCTCTGCAATAAAAGCCAACTGTAGCATTGAGCTTGCACTAGATGAATGTGTTGCTCTTCTCAATCATATGCGTAGGCTGAAGAGAAGTGCCGAGAGAGCTGCTGCTTCTTCCCATGGGCTAGCATCAACTGTCTGGTTTAGTGCATCTAGAAGAATTCCTTCATGGAATTGCATTGCACGAGAAAATTCATCGGGCTCGCTGGAAGACCTTTCTGATGCTGCTGCTTCATTTCATCAAGGGGGTATTGGTCATGCCAGCACATCTGGACGAACTGCACGGTTCTATCGTAATATGCATGATGGAAGTGATAGTGAATCTGAGAGTGTTGACCTTAATTCATGGACTAGATCTGGAGGACCTTTGATGAGAACTACTTCAGCAAATAAGTTTATTCATTTTGTTCAGAGTTTAGATCTGGATAGTGAAATCAATAGGCAGTGGGCAAGAGAGGATGCTATGCAACATGTTTGTTCGGATGATGCTGAAAGCTTAACTGGACCTGGCTACTCACCAATGATTCAAATGGTTGGGAAGGACTCCGTGCCCTCCTCGAGAAGTTCAGAAGGCACAGATTATGATATTCGGGAAGTTGGTCATAGAATGCCGGTTGCTTCCTCGAGTATTTTGGTATCGGAAGGTGACCTTCTGCAGCCTGAAAGGATTTATAATGGGATTGTGTTTAATGTTGTGAAGAAGGAAGATAAAAATTTGGGTTCCCATAGTCATAGGGGCTTGGAGTCGGACCAATTTCATAGCTCTTCCCAAAGCCCCACAGCCGACTGTCTGCAACTAGAATCCTTAGGTAAAGAGGCAGAGGTATACGATGCAAGTTATACCACAGATTGTGGGGAAGATGATGATGGACCTGATTCCAACTGCTCTGGAAATACTGTAGCAGATGACCGTGAATGTGCCACACAGGCTTGAAAATTGATCTGTACCTTATTCTTTTGGTTCCCTCAAAATATTTGAATGGGTCATACTCCATTCTAAGTGACTGACATACAGGAAGGACATGATGGGGGCTGTTACTTGTTAGTGCCCCTCAAACGTGTTGAGAAGCCGGAAAAAGAACCTATGTACATACTCTCTAGCAATCTATTTTGTTCAGGTAACATTTTGAAGTTGTAACGCACTGGCTGATACATTTCCCGTCAAATTAAGGATTATGGAAAAGGCGAGCTCAAGCTTTGCCTCTTTGAGAAGCCACGGTAAAGTTCTAGTAGTTAAAACTTGAAAGTTGCTCCTGTTCGACTTGCCTATCCAGGCGGTGAGGCAATTGCACTTTCAGTAATGGCTCAATTTGACATATTTCAGGAATAGTAAAGTCTAAAAGTAAAAGTACTGCTGACCCAATTCCAGATAGTAGGATTGATCTTGGCATATGCTACTACCTCTACTTCTTTTAAATATTTGTATCCGAATGCTATTTCTCTTGTTTCAACTGAAGAACTGAAACTTTAAACTCTATTAGTGAAAAGCAAATCTTTTATCAGAATAATATGTCAGACATTTGAGTGGGTGTAAGTTTCTAAACGATTTCCGTCCAATGAGATGAAGAACACCCTCATTTTTTTTCCTTTTTAAGCAATGATCTTCCTTTGAGAAGAACAATTTGCCAAATCTGGCTGTGATTTTACAAGGAGTTCATTTTACCATTTTTTGGTTAAACATTTTGGGTCTGTTTAGAGACCAGGGAAAAGAAAAGAAAAAAGGGAGATAAAGTGTTTTTCTGTTGTTGGGCAGCAGAGAATCATGGAGAGAAAAGAAAAAAAAAATACAGGGATTTCACTCCTATAAATTAACGAAAGCATGACATCCATTAGTGTGGTGATTTTAAAATCATTCTCACCAAATATGACTTTAAGGAACTTGTTAAAGAACAAAGTATGAAAAAATCTTACATGACTGTCATAACAATAAATCACACGAAGTTAGAATTAATATGGTAGAATCTAAGAAGATTCTCATAGAAAGATGTCTTACAAAAAAGTCTCAACTAGAAGGATATTTATGTTCAGTTGTTTAATTGTGTTAAAAGATATATTTTAAGAGTTAGACTTTGGATATAATTGAGACAAATGTAGCTTAATTGTAATTGATTCTACTTGTTTCCTCTACTATAAATAGAGTTTCATTATAATCAAATTACAACAAGACCGTAGAGAATTGCTCCTTTGATGGAGACCCCGGGGCAGTTGATGGAGTGGGTGTTCCATGTCCTTCAACATCAGGTAGAGATAAATCCTCGCCGTTAAGTTCATCAGATTCGGATGAATAATTGCATTTCATGATATCTCTGTCTCCTGTCTTGGAGTCAAGCCCCTGTCCCATGACTGCAGGCTTGTCTTTGCTGGATCTAAGGCTTGGAAACTATGACGACTCTCCCTGCTGCTATTGTGTGATTTGTTTCTCATTAATTAAAGAACAGTTGATGGAGCTACTGCTGTGTCTGATTAGTTTCAGTCCTGATAGGCGATTGCTGAAAGAAATTCAGAGCTTGGTTCTACAAATCAGAGCTTTGCTGCAGTCGCATCATTACACTTGCAGAAGCAAGAGAAGTGCATAACAGTAGAAACCCATAACCTGAAATTCTCGGCGTCGATTTGTGGAAGAATCCTACTTCATCTAGAATACTTGAATCTGTACTTTACCTTCTACTTCAAAGGGGTTTCTTTCTTCTTCAGATATAAGAGAATTCTTGGTACTTGCATATCTGTTGGAAGTACCGTAGATGGGAAGTACCGTAGATGGGAAGGATCCTAAAGATTTGCAGCAAGAGATGACTGATGGAGGTTTGAAGGTTCTATTTTAGTAAGAAGAACGAGGACGATATTTCTGCTTCTCAGAGTTCTATTCAGCTACTACCTTCATAGAAGGACAACATCTCGAGAGGATTTTTTGACACAGGGGCGAAAGCTTCGGTCCAGTTTCTCCTATTCGAGTTCCTCCTTGAATCAAGTTTTGATTCTATTACCTTGACTATTCATGGGCCCAAGGGATCCTTGACGATAATGCAAGGAGCAAGCGACGACTCCAGATCCTTTGTGGTGAAGGATTCAAATCGAGGAAGGATGGCCATTCCTCTTGGTTGAAAACTCTTATCGGAAACAGCTCTCGGATCTTCTTATCGCTACTGCTCCTCTGCTTCTAAACTCAGAGGGGGGAATCATATTAAACCATGGCTCGTTTGGCTGGGTTTTTATAGATGAAGGATGTCATCGCAAAGAAGCCAGCATGTCCTGTCTCACATGCAAAGGTTGATCAGCCATGTGGGTTCGCATAGTTACTGGTTGGGCTACAACCAGGTTATACATCTGGTCGCTGGTTGCTCTGGTTCTTCTCAGATAGAGAATTTTAGTTGACCATCACTGCCACTCTCAAAGTCTCACAAGTAACAGGGACTTAATTGTAATTGATTCTACTTGTTTCTTCTATTATAAATAAAGACTCATTATATTCAAATTATATCAAGTCAGTGAAGTATTTTTGTTTTTCAAAACCCAACATCATTTTCTAAATTTCATCACCTACCCAGAAACTAGATAACTGTACAATGACATCCACTGAATGGATTAAAGGTAGACGATGAAAAGGAGATAAAGAACAAAAAGCAAGTATCCGTAACATTAATTAAAATGCATAACCAAAAAGCTAGACATTTCATGTAACACACTGAAATTACAATGCCCCTTCTTTATAGTTAGTACACGAGGTGCTGATACAACTGTAATTCTTCTTCTGTACAGTCATCTAACATTAGTGCCGATGAATTCTCCGTGGGCATCCCACGGACGAGTACCAAAAGATTTCCCTATGATACTTCGCTTCTTATTTATGGTCCCATCAGCACATTGGTATTCCGGAAAATAATCCAGAAAGGTTTTGGTTCCAATTGTGTCAACCCCATTGAAGAGAAAGTTCCTTACTATGTCCTATAAATGAGAGAGGAAATAGGTAAAAAGAAAAAAGGACGAAACTCGGTATCAAGTACCAACTATCTAAGTTGAGCACTTGAAGAAAAACAAGTGCAAGGAATAAATACCTTAGCCAGCGTCCCACCAACCAACTTCTTTAGTAGTTGATGACCAGGGTCCTAATGAAGAAGTACAATGAATCATTCAGCTTGAGATGGCTAAAATCTTTTGAGATTTGAGAAAAATAGATTACCAAGTATAAGGAGCAAAATAGATTAATTGGATAAAAACTAGAAAAGGGTCCTGTTTAGTTTTATGACCTCCATAACTCCACATTCTAAAAAACGGTGATAGTTTTGTTCCCTACATGAATGAAAAACACTGAGTGACATTACTTCGGTCTGAAATGTAGCAAGTCAGCCCAAAACCTCAGGGTCGGTTCCAAGGCCTGAAGCACAGTACCAACGCCTACTGAGCCAACCTGTCTTGTTTGCAGTAACCAACTCTTCTCAAGGTTTAGAGTAGGTCTGCAGTATTTACACATAATGGGCTAACATTGACCAAGCCAAGTCTCACTAATCCAAAGGCCAAAGAATTAGATCTTCTTTAAACAACATGGTCCAATTCCAATCATTAACAGATCTTGGAATGTCAATCAGTAACAAAGCTCAACACCACTTTCTTATACAGCTCATCACTAAAAAAAAGGCAGTTTGAAATAGTTATGCATAATCTAATCATGTGTTCCTAGAAGATGTAATCTACTTTTCATGTCACTCTGATTTCCTCTTTTCATGTAAAAGAAAAATAATCCAGATAGATGATCCTCTGCCATGGATCCGTACCTCTCATCACTGGGGTAGAGCACCTTCCATTTCATCTCTGGCCTCTCTAAAAGAATAATTATTGTAATAACAGAGTAATTTTCAAAGAAGGTCCTACATCTTTGCTTAATTTCCAAATATAGCCAGACTAGGGTTCCATCTATGGGAACCGTTATCAAAAAGTTCAAACAGAGGCCACTATAGTAAACTCCCTCAGTTAAATCCTTTAGGAGAACAAAACTCCCATAAATCATAATGTATATAACCTTTAATTGAGGGTCCTGACTTTTCTCTTCCATATAGAATGATGTAGAATTTCGTGTGTTTTATTTAATATATCTGCAGTTCGAGAAATTGTTTTTTGCTCTCCACTGGAAATTTGACTCAGTTTCAGTCGTTAGTTTGCATCAATGATATTCAAATTTAAGTTTGTTTTAGTTCTTAAGACTTCACCATAAAGGCCACTGGCATGGCTTGTTAACCATCAAGTTAGCAAGTAATTGCTAAACTCTTTAATGTGTATTATGTCAAGATTCACCGCCCAAACACCTTAAATATGTCTTTAGCCTTAGAATGAGAACCAGGATCGGTTTCAGTTTGGTACAGTGAATCTTAAGGTCTTATGCCAGGCTCATGCTGAGCATCAGCTTTGAGGTTGCCTGTGCTAAGAGAAAAAGAAGGGATATGGGGGCCAACTTCCTCGCCCTTTTCTCTCTCCCACACAAAGAGGAAGAATGGATAAGGGGCTCACCTATCCTGTCTTCCCAGGTCTCTCCCTGTCCTCTCTTAGTGCCACGTGAATTAGACAAAGATAGCCTACTAAGGCCATGTTTTGAAATAGGCAAAAAATCAGCCCATGTTTGGTAGTTAATGTATAAAAAATATATTAACATACCTTTTCTGCTCTCCATGTCAGATATCTATGTTGTGCTTCACAGTTTCGGATAATCTGAGACTCATCTTTCTCAGCATGTGCTTCATCCATCAAGTCAAGCCATGCCTGTCATGTTTAGTAATAAAAGGTGTAATACCTGAAGAATTTAAAAGTACATGTAGTCAGATACTTAATGCATTTGGAATGCTTAAATTTCATACCACATGAGGTAGCTCTCAGATTTCTTAACATATCAAGAAAGAGATTTATTGTCTAAATTTCATACCATAAGAGGCAAATAAAGATTTCCTAACATATCAAAGAAAAAGATTTTTTTAATATAATGCTCGGAAGAACATCAAACATGAGTTCCAGGGCTTCAAGTATCGTTACACAAAAACATAACAGAAATAATACTCCATAAAAAGATGAAATAGATTTACTTGGAACATTATTAACCTTCTATGTTAATTTTAAGTTTACATAGACTAAAGTCACAAAATTAATTAAACCTATAGGATTGCTCCCCTTTTCCTAGTGATTCTTTGGAGGATCCGTTACAGGAGTTTAAGGAACTGAACTATAGATCTCTTTCAAGAAAAGTCCAATCTTCTTGTCTGGAATCACTTGACTGGAACTTTGACAGGAGAAGCCCTTCCTCGTGAGTGAGGGTATAAAATTCCTTGCAAAGCTATATCCATCAATAACTAAAATGGTAAAAGAGCATTTGTTCAATCACCTGACAGCATAGCCTTGTTCACGACATGTAATAATCCAAAAATCAAATTGATCTGCAGTGCTTTTATTAGTATGAACAAACTAAAAGGACTGGGTTATTTCTGATTTTTTGAACAGCAAAGTTTACAAGTTCTGCTCCACTGGCCTGGTTGGATAATTGGACTCTTAAAAAAGTAGCACAATGATTAAACACATGAAAGCTATAATTATTTTCACAACATAAGCTGTTACTTCTCCATTTAAACAGTAACCACTTTGCATATTTAAAACTATATCCATGTATTATTGCTGAAATACATGAATCAAAATGAAAAAGCCCAGACATTAACCTACCTCAAAGTAATCCATGAATGCTTCATATAAAATTTCATGCTTGACTTGGGTAGAAGTAAACTTGCTCCATATTACAATTGGAGAGAAAAATCTTAAAGACTCGCTTGTTATCTTGTCTCCCCATGGTAAAAGCTGTACAACATCCCAGTGTTAACAATGTCCATCAGCAATTTCCTAACACAGACGTTTTCTCACCTCAGCATATTTTTGTCCAAGAGGTAGTAAGTTTTTGTAGTACTTGTCCTTGTAATCTCTTTTGGAGATGACATCATGCAAAGGATTGAGGTCCCTAGATATGACCAGCCAAAAATAAGTTACAACAGCATCAATGCACAGTATGGGCAAGGAATGTTAAGAAATAGCACCCTTCTTCAGAAACATGCGTCAAGGAATGAGTGGAAAGCAACTAAGACTCTGAAAAGGGAAACTCCATGGAGGTGATAGAAAGTTGATGTGAAAAAAAAAGTAAATATTTGAGAATTGTGCTGTGCTCCCAAGTTTAGTAAAGGAGTAAGAGATGGGGCCTAAAACTTTTTAAACGGAAAGAGACGACATTTTCTTGCAACACTAGAAAGAAAATTTTAAGAAGATGAGTAAAGCCAAGAAGATCCTATCAGAAGACATCTTCTCAATTGAAGAACATTTTGAATCTTTTAATTTTTATACTTGGCCAATAACTGCAACAATGCAAGGAGTTACTTTCCTGCACAAAAGGGTATTTTGGTCTCGTCTTCATTTAGCAGGGTTATTTTTGTCTTTCCTTCTGTTTTTAGATTAGCAAATATGTGCATTGGTTATTAAGTCAAATAGGGAATGTCTGTAATTTTCAGGGGAGATACTTAAGTGGCAGGCAAAGTGACATTTTGCAAAGGAATAGGAGGTTGTTGGATTAAACTCCCTAATCTTAAACCTCCCCCTCACCTCATTTATGATTTTTGAAAAAAAAGAGTGGATTTTTTTTCTCCAATCTCGATTCCTTTTAAGTTTTTTAGGTCAGATTCCAGTTGAAGTACAAAACTTCCTGAATTTCTGTTTCCCAAAATCTGAAGTCCAAACTCATTCTTCAGGTGTCTTTTGATTCCACATCAACATCAGGTTGGTTCAATCTCAATGTTGGATAAGGCTCCATGTAATTGAGTGTCAAGCGCAGGGTCCCATCGAGGAGTATCATTCACTGCTATTCTAGAAATTAACCTCCAATCCAGCAAATAATTATAAGCCTACAAGAAACAAGCAATTTTAGGACAAGAGGGTGGTTGTTTTACATCTGAAGTGACTTGTCAACATTATAACCAAGTTGGGATAATCTTTACCACATCAATTCAGACAGCATCAGATGAATTCGTCTTCCAAACAAAAATATTGACAACATTACAGGGTAGTTAAAAAGGTAAGAAGCAAAACCAAAATAAAGATCAAAGAAGAGTTTTGACTTGGTTCCTAAGACCAATGTACATCATTGACTAATTTGGAACTGCCCAATCTCCAGGATGGGATCTTTGATTGGGAATGTTGTTTAACACTCAGAATTCCCAGTTTCATGATTGGAAGTAAGGAAGGTTTTCTTAAAAAGGTTTTGGCCTCATCTCAAAGGGGATATCATTGCCATGGTTAATGGATTTTACAACAATGGGATTAGGTTCCATAGTATTGGTGCTTCTTTTATTGCATTGGTCCCGAAGAAGCAAAGTGTGGAGAAACCAGAGGATTTCAGGCCTATCAGTCTCATCTCTAGTGCTTATAAGATAATTGCCAGAATCTTGGCGCACCGTCTCAAAGCTCTCCTTCCATCGGTTATTCACAAAGGGCAAGGGGCTTTTTTGAAGGGAAGGGAGATTCTGGACTCTACTATGGCTGCTCACGAACTTATGATCATTTTCAGCGCAACAAGGATCCTAGAATTACCCTAAAGTTAGATCTTGAAAAGGCTTTTGACAGAGTTAATTGGATCCTATTAGATGAGATCATGGAAAAAATGGGTTTTGGCAATAGATGGAGATTCTGGATAAGAAGTTGAGTGGGCTCGGCTTCATACTCGCTCCTCATCAATGGCACTGTATGTGGTTATTTCAAAGGGACCAGAGGTATTAGACAAGGAGATCCCCTATCCCCGCTCTTATTCAATATGATTGGTAAATTTCTATCTGCTATGTTCTACTTGGCAGGTAATCTTGGGTGGCTCCCCCCTACTAGCTCCAGTTCAGCTTATAATATTCCCATTCTTCAGTATGCAGATGATACCATAATTTTCGGAGTCAGCACCACTGATTGTGCTCGAAAGATTAAAGTTGTGTTGGGTCTTTTTGAGGTAGCCTCTGGTCAAAAAGTAAATTGGGGAAAGACTTCTTTAATGGGCTTCAATGTTAACCCTGAGCTACTCAGTGAGATGGCAAGTATATTCGGATGCACAATAAGTCACTTACCTGGAACAAATCTTGGTTTGCCTCTTTTCAATGGTCGTATTTGCAAGAGGCTTTGGAATCCAGTGGTGGAAAAAATGGAATCTCGCCTGGCATCATGGAAGGGACGTCTTCTTAGGAAAGCGGGGAGACTCATCCTTCTCAAATCCTGCATAGCCGGTATTCCCAATTATGCCCTATCTTTCATGTCTTGCCCTGTTGCAATTTGTAAGATTATGGATAGGTTAAAAAGGCGTTTCCTATGGAGAGGATCGAGCGATGCATTCAAGTACCATCTGGTTAGCTGGGATGAAGTATGCATGCCAAACAATATGGGTGGCCTGCGAATCCAGAAAACTAGAGAAATGAATCAAGCTTTGTTGCTGAAATGGCTATGGAAATTTAATACTCACTCCTCAAATATCTGAAAGGAAAAGTGGGTGGGGACCTTCACTGGTGGATGTCTGGTGGGAATCGTAGAGCCCTCTCCCCAATATGAAGGACATTATATCTTCTGCTTCCTAAATTTCATTCGGCTAGCAGATTCTATGCAGGCAATGGTAGCTCGCTCAAGTTTTGGGATGATTTGTGGATTGGGCAAGAACCCCTGCAGGTTGCATTCAGGAGTCTTTATCTTCTCACCACTCATAGAGAGATATCAGTAGCAGAAGCTTTTGAGGGGGGGGGGGATATGAATCTACATCCTAGAAGAGGTCTCTCAGATAGTGAGGCTCTGGAGGCCAGTCGATTGATGGACCTTGTTGCTTCATTTAAAATTCGTCCTTTGGAGGCTGACAAGCTCATTTGGTGGCCAGACAAAAAAGGCTCCTTCATGGTCTCATCAGCATATGGCTTTTTAAACAACGGTAACTCAGCTTGGAGGGTGAATGAAATCAAATTTGTATGGCATCTATGTGCCCCTCCAAAGGTAAAGTTCTTCATGTGGAGTGCCTATCAAGGTAAAATTCTCTCGACAGCCGTATTGAGAAGAAGAGGTCATCCCTCAGTGGATCCCATATGTCCTCTCTGCAACTCTGAAAATGAAACTACTAGCCATATTCTTCTCCATTGTAGCTTTTCTTGGAAGGTGTGGATCAGCATTCTTGGAAAGTTTGGTTTTCGGTTCTATATGGCGGTTGATATGCTTTCGTTCAGTAAATCCCTCATGGGTATCCCTATGCCAAGTCTTGGAAAGATGATGCTCTCTGCATGTGCTAGTTTTATCCCGTGGGGTCTTTGGAATGAGCGAAATAGAAGACGTTTTGATGCTAAAAGTGAATCTTTAGACCGAGTTGCGGACAGAGTGGTTGGGCAAATATCAACTTGGCTATTAACTAAGAAAGCTTTCTCTCCTTATTTGGGTTCCTCCATTCGTAAAAATTGGAGAAACTTGGCATTTATGCACATTGGGAAAAAGCCTCCGGTTATGAAAGAATGGTCTCCTCCTGATCCTGATTTCCTAAAGTTAAAATTTTGATGGTTCGTCTGTTGGCAACCCTGGTATTTCTGGTTTCGGAGGAGTTATTTCAAATCATTCCGGTAATCAGCTCTTCACTTATGTTGGACCCCTTGGTATATCAGACTCTACGTCTCCTGAATTACATGGTCTCCTCTCCGGTCTTCGTATCTTCAGAGATAAATGTAGGGGACCTCTCCACATTGAAGGTGACTCCAAAGTGGTGATAGGTTGGTGTGAGAACGCATCTTCTCCTCCATGGAGGCATTGGGATACATTTAAAGAAATTTTAGATATTACCTCAATTATTCCTTGTATTTGGTCTCACATTCCGAGATCCGCAAATTCGGCGGATGATGTGGTTGCCAGGCAGGGAGCTACCCTACAATCACTGGTTGTAAGGGACGTGCTCCCTCAAATTTTGTAATTCTCTTTCGTTTTATTAATACATCTTCTTCAAAAAAAAAAAAGTAAGGAAGGTTATGAGAAAGTGAGAAGTTGTTTGCAATAGTTAAGTTTATCTACAAAGTGAGAAGTTATATCTACCACTAATTAGCACATAAGAATGATAATGAGAAATGAGATCCTCAGTACACTATGAGATCAAGATCAACTTCTCACAGAACTACTATATTCATGCCGGAGGCAGTAAAGAAATTGGCGCAGAATATTGGAAGATTGAATTCTGGTTCTGGGAATGCAGCAAAATCTAAAACCTGCAATAAAATATAAATAAATAAATAATCACTTAGAGGCAGATACATTTGTCATGTTTATATTTTTTTAAATCGAGAAGAAGTAAAAAGAGAAATAAAAGACGTCTTGACGACACTCACATAGGCTGGTTCTATACTTAAGTATTCTTTCTTAAGGAATTGTTAAAAATCTTTCATGTGCTACTTCCTATATGATCGACTAGAAAGATGAATGAAATTGGAATCACATCAATCATTAATAACTGATTCTTAAGGTTTTAAAAGATGATTTTGTCATTGCCAGTTTAGAGGGAATTCTTCTCTGAAGTTGATAGTCAAAATCATACTTTTACTTCATTCCCTTTACATGTTTACTTGCATTACTTTCATCAACATTCTTATATGCTAAATTAACTAGACAATTCCAAAAGATCATTTTACATTTCATGGCCCTGATACTGTCATCATGATCTTAACAAATCAGCTCTGATGTAGCACAAGAAGCCCCATGTCCACTGATCAATTCAAATGACAGCCATAACTGAACAGTTATTCAGAATGTACTGCCAGACAAATATCAAGTGTTTAATGTAGCCCAAAATTTCTCCAAACATGTAACTTCCAAAAGACAAAAACCCTATTAGCCCTGAGTAAACTATATTTGCTATCCTAATCCTTCTAAAAGCACCTCCTTAAACAAAGCATTATTGGGTTGAAAGAGGGCGACTGATGGCAGCAGAACTAGTTATTACTCTTATTCATACTACCACAACATTTTATTTCGCATAGACTACTAAACTGCAAAGTTCAAAATTTAATAAAATGGATTAGCATTGGGCCCAAAAGCAGTAACTTTTATTTAAAACAAACAAGTGGAAACTCAGTTGGTGATAGGACTATGAACAGATCCAGATAATCAGAATACAAATCCAAAATTTTGGATAATATATGAAATCTAAATCGAGCTAGACTAAAATAAGTAGCCAAATCTGGAATCTCTTCAAATTTGAACTATTATGCTCTTTATGTTCAATATTTTTACAAGAATGGACAAAGAAGAAATATGTGATAATATTGTAATATTAAAGAATATTACTCTTAATAACAATTGAAAATTTAATATTTTATGTATATGAGTCTTTAATTAGGTTTTACTTAACATTTTTTTAACTGTTTTATCTACTCTCGTTCCAGGTTTCTGGATTCAGATAGGATGTGGATACTATCCGATGGAGTTGGACACTTAGTTGTCGCATTTCAGATATCCAAATACTTGTAAATGGAAGAAAATTGAGCGCTTCTAAATACTTCATTGTGGATGGGAGATGGCTTTTCTCGGTGTCTTTCAGTCATTCACCATAAGTTCCAGCACTGGACTCCTCACATAAGACTCTTGGTGGGTAAAGGTATAAGATTCAGTTTTGGTTGGATCTCTGGCATAGGGATGTTACTCTTGCCAGGCGCGTTCCTCGCCTATTTTCCTTGGCCAGAAATCAGCGTATCTGCATTGCTGATTTAATGGTGGCTAGGTCCTTCAGAAATGTTGATTGGAGTCTTGTATTTAGACATTAACTGAATCATCTTGAAGCTATTGACGTCTACCAAATGATAGCTAAGCTTGAGCAGATTTATATCAAATCCTCACATTCGGATAGACCTTTGTGATGCCCTTCTACAGGTAGCTTTTTTCTTTATGTTGCTACGTGTTATGCAAAAATTCTGGGAACTCCGGAGAGTCATGTAGCACCTTCTGGTTGGAAGCTATCTAGGGCTCCTACGATAAAGTTTTTTGTCTGGAGTGCCCTTCATGGCAAGAATCTAACTAGTGGCAACATTATAAAGAGGGGTTCCAATCTTTCAAGTTCGGAATGCCTACTACTTGGCCAGGTTGATGAGAGTGTAGATCACCTGCTGATTCATTGAGACTTCTCTTGGAAAGTCTTAGAGTTTCTTTTTTGGCTTGTTTGGTCTTTCCTGTTGCAAGCCCAATTCTTTCTCTAGTCTAACAGCTAGGATTTTTTTATTTTTTTTATATGAAAATGAGAATTTTATTGAGGGGAGGGAAACAAAAGGTTAAAGGGGGGCGCACTCTCAACAAGGAGAGCTTGGAGGGAGGCACCCTGTTTAGCCAAGGAGTCAACCAGTGAGTTGGCTGAACGATAAACATGAATCCAAGTACAAAAAAGAGGAGATATAATATCCTTAATCAGGTCATAAGTTGGTCAATGTCGCCATGGTGGCTCCATAGCAGAGGAGAACCATCTGATCACAGTCTGGGAGTCACCTTCAATGATAAGGGGACCGTTGAGGTAGGCAGTGAAGAGGTCGAGTCCCTGGAGAAGAGCGGAGAGCTCCACCTTAGTGGAGTTGGCCAATCCCAATGGACCCACATATGATAAAAGGATAATTCCCTGAGAATCTCTGAAGACACCTCCAACTCCAGAAATACCCGGGCAACCGTGGGTGCATCCATCAAAGTTGAGTTTGATGTAGCCGGGAAGGGGCTGCCACGGGCGGGGGCCGAGAGGTTGGCAAGGATGTACCAATTGTGCAGAGGGATGTGCCCATTAAACAAGCAAATTCCTTCTTGGAGTGAAGCCAGGTGGATATCAGACCAGTGAGGGAGATGCAAAGTTCTTCAGTGGATCGGGATTTATGTGCAAAACGTATCTGGTTTTGTTCCTTCCAAATGGCCCAAGGAATGTAGGCAAGACATGCCAAAAGAAGAAGTTTTCCCAGCTTGGGAAACCGAATACCGAGGATGAGTTGACCCATGGCAGTGAGGTTAATTGGAAGGCAGAACTAGATGTTGACTTTGTTCAAGATGTTAGACCAGACATACCAAGCATAGCAGCAATGCAGTAGAAGATGAGAAATGGTTTCATCATCAGTGTTATAGAGAACGCATTGCTGGGTGGCATGAAAGTTCCCTCTTCTTCTCAAAATGTCAACCGAGAGAATGTTGTCCCTTATAGCGCACCAGGTGAAATTTTTTATCTTCGAGGGAGCAAAGAGGGACCAAGCCATGGTGGTCACATGGGGAGCTGAGCTTGTGGACAAGCCACCAATCATGTGGTAAGCCGAGGAGACCAAGAATGATCCACTACTTTCAAGGAGCCATAGGATTCTTTCCTGAGTATGCTCCCTAATTCTGACCTATTGAAGGAGTTGGAGGAGGCTGATCATGAGGCAAGATTCATCATCAGAGAGACCCCTCCAGAAATGCATGTTCCAGTTCCCAGCAGCAGTCCACATCTCAGTGATGGAGGCATTTTTTCTCACACTGATCTGTAGAAGGGGAGCATAGTCTTCACAGAGAGGAGCCGACCTGACCCACCAGTCATACCAAAAACAAAGAGAAGCACTATTACCCGCGTGAAATCTGACACCATTCGCCCAATGGTGGAATAGGGGAAAGAGCACCAAAGAGGGGAGAGTCGTTTTCTTCTTCCATCAAAAATCCACCAGGGGCGATCCAAATTCAGTTTGCTGGCCACCATTGGTCTCCAGATAGAGTTCAGATTAGAGTTAAAGAGCCAAAACCATTTCAGAAGAAAGGCCATATTCATGCTTCTGCTTATGCGTATGCCCAGGCCACCAGATTGTTTTGGCTGGCAGACATCCTTCCAGGATACTAAGTGGTATTTGAAAGCTTCATTACTTCCTCACCAAAGAAAACACCACTGAATAGCAGCAATTTGATTGCAAACCGATGCCGAACAGCTCAAGAAAGATGTATAATGGGAAGAGTACCAATCCCGCCCCCAAGAAAGGAAGCCATCTGTCGGAGCTGATTATCATCAATGTGGACGCCTATAATAGACGTTTTCCCCCAGTTAACCTTCAGCCCAGAGGTGATTTCAAAGAGGCTTAGGAGGGCTTTGATTTTTTTAACTTCATCCAGTGTTCCAACCCCAAAAAAGATCGTGTAATCCGTGAACTGCTATAGGGAGATATCAAATTCCTGGTGGGGCGAGGTGGGGAGCAGCCAGCCTTTGTCTTTGGCAGGACAGGTTAGAGAAGATAGGTATTCCGCGACAATGTTAAAGAGGAGGGGGGAGAGAGGATCTCCCTGCCGTATTCCCCTTGAGCCTTGAAAGTAGCTAATTACAGCACCATTGAGGGGAAGAGAATATCGAGGGGAGGAGACACAGCTACAGATTCAGAATCTCCATTTGCTCCCAAACCCATGCTGTCAAGAGTCTCATCAAGGAGGTTCCAATTGACCCTATCAAAAACTTTCTCCATATCCAGTTTAAGGATGAACTTGGGTCATCCAACACCCATAAAGTGGTGGAGCAGCTCATGCATCGCCATGGTGGAGTCAAGGATGAACTGGTTTCTGATGAAAGCGCATTGGCCAGGACTGCTGACAAGAGGAAGAGCATCTTTTAGTCTTCTGGCAAGGAGTCGTGCCAGGATTTTATAAGGGCTGAAAAACAGACTGATAGGTCAGTAATCCGCAGGCTGCTCAGGGGTAGTGTTCCTAGGGAGCACAAAGAGATGAAAGAGGAGACAATGCTTTTAAATGTAATGTCATTGTGGTAGGAGTCCTGGTCCAACACTTGAATATCCAAATTGAGATAAGGCCAACAGCGGTGATAGAATTCACCATCTGCGGCAATCCCTAGAGTAGCTTTTTTGCAGTCTCCAAAGTTGAGAAAGGTAATTCAATCAGGGACGCCATAGCGGAAGGGATACGGGAGAATTGGAGACAACTGATTTTTGGACGCTGGGGGCACTCCACCTTGTAGAGATGTACAAAAAAGCTAATAAAGGCGTTAGAAATGGCAGATTGATCCAAGGTCACTTCCCCATTGAGAAAAAGGGAGATGACTCAATTACTCCTACACCTGGCAGATGCGATGGCTTGAAAAAATCCAATATTCCCGTCTCCATCAGAGAGCCATTTGAATTGGATCCGCTGTTTCCAACGGGTGAGCTCCAAATGAGTGAGTTGCAGAAGACAATATTGGAGTGAGGAGTGATTCATCAGTGGTGAGAGGACGGGTTTCCTCGGCGTTGTCAAGGGATGAAAGGTCCGTGAGGATGGAGGTCTTTGCTGCAGCAGCAATGGTTCGATTGTTAGAAGCCCAGGCCTTCATATGAGGTTTGATGAGTTTGAGTTCTTGGTGGAGATTCCAAGCTGAGGGACCCACTGTCACAATATTAGACCAGAAGTCAGAGACGAGTTGATCAAAATCAGCCTGACAAAGCCAAGAATTCTCAAATCTAAAAGGTTGAGGACCCCATTCCCTGAGCTTAGTATCTAACAGGATGGGCCAATGATCAGAGTAGACCCTATTAAGGATCCGACCAGAGGACTGCTGATAGAGCTGGAGCCTTGGCGAAACACCGATCCAATTTGGAGAGAACAGGATCCTGTTGATGCCCATTGATCCAGGTGAAATTGTTACCAGAGAGGGGGACTTTCCTCCAACCCACTCCCACCAATGAAGTCGGCAAACATCCTCATGGACGCGGTGATACGTCTACGAAGGGGAGATTTATCATCACAAAAGCAAATGGTGTTAAAGTCACCAGTTATTAGCCATGCCTACTGCCAAAGTTGGGAAGTGGAATCAAGTTCATCCCCGAAATTGTGGCACTCTCGGTATCGGGTCAGCCCATAAACCCCAGTAATCCCCCACATTTAGCCTGTTAAGTTGGGTCCAAGGCCCATCCCAAAATGACTAGCCAACTTAGGAAACCTCTTTCCCAACTAATAAATTCGATATCTTTGTACTCACTAATCCATGTGAGACTATTCCTTAACACTCCCCCTCACGTGTAGGCCCTCTTTAGTGGCTCTACAAGTGGATAGTTTACGTGTAGGCCATCTTTTGTGGCTCTACAGGTGGATAATTTTAAGTGTAGGCCCTCTTTGTGGCTCTACAAAGTGGATAGCTTTAGGTGTAGGGCCTCTTTTGTGGCTCTACAAGTGGATAGTTTAGGTGTGATTGCACTGACTTTTGGAGTTGATGTCTTTGAGACATTCTCTCCTGCGGCCCGACTTACTTCGGTGCGTATCTTAATATTTGTGGTTGTTAATAAGGGTTGGCCTCTCGTTCAACTCGATGTGAAGAATGCATTTCTATATGGTGATCTACATGAGGAAGTGTATATGGAGCAACCTCCTGGGTATGTTGCTCAGGGGGAAACAAGAAGGGTGTGTAAGCTACATAAGGTTATTTATGGACTTAAACAGAGTCCACGGGCTTGGCTTGAAATGTTTAGTGATGTGGTACTACAGTTTGGGTTATATAGGAGTCATGGTGATCATTCTATATTCCTACTGAAAAAGGAAGATTGGTATGGTGGTTTTGGTTGTCTATGTAGATGACATTGTGTTATATGGTGATGATTTTGATGGTATTACAGAAGTTAAATAATATCTGGCCACACATTTTTAGACAAAGAATTTGGGCTCTCTCAAGTACTTCTTTGGCATTGAAGTTGCTCGTAGCAAGCGAGGTATTGTTCTTTCTCAGAGAAAATATATATTGGATATGTTCCAAGAGTATGATTTATTAGGTGTTGAACCCATAGATACCCCCATGGAAGTTAATCATAATCTACATGACACCCAGGGTCCTACACTCAAGGATAAAACTCAATACCGACAGTTAGTAGGCAAAGTGATCTATGCTACAGTTACCAGGCCCAATATCTCATTTGTTGTGGGAGTTGTGAGCCAATTCATGGAATATCCTCAAAAAGTCCATTTAGAAGCTGCTCAGAGGATCTTGAAGTACTTGAAGGGTGCACCTGGAAAAGGTCTTCTATATACTCAGAATGGGAAAGTTGATGTACTTGGGTATTCTGGTGTCGATTATGCTAGGTGTAAGATGGATAGACATTCTACATCAGGCTACTGTTGTTTTGTTGGAGGCAACATGGTAAGCTGGAAAAGTAAGAAACAGACGGTTGTGGCTAGGTCCAGTGTAGAGGCCGAGTATCGAGCAATGGCTCATACAGTTAGTGAGCTTATGTGGATTAAGTTTGTGCTTCTTGAGTTTGATTTTACTATACCTGACCCTATGGTTATGAATTGTAATAATTAGGCAGCCATTTTTATTGTCAGCAACCCTGTATTCCATGAGAGAAAGAAACATATAGAGGTTGACTGCCACTTCATTTGAGATACAGTTATGCAGGGGAAGGTGATAACTCCTAATGTAAAGTCTTCAAACCAGTTGGGAGATATATTTACTAAGCATTTGGGGAGACGTGAACATGTATCCTTTAGTGATAAGCTGGGATTGTTTGATATCTACTCTTTAGCTTGAGGGGGAGTGTTAAAATACAAGTTTAGAGATATTTTGGTCATTTCATATATCTTCCATATTACATTTTTCTCTTATAGTATGGTTATTAGATAGAGAATGTCTTATTTTATCTCTAGTTAAATTTTCATTCAATTTAGACATGTATTTTAGGAGATATGTAATTTTGAGTATTGAAGAGCATTTTCATCCTTTTGTAAATTTTCACTTAAACCTTGATTATAAAGAAGCAGAAAGAGCCTTTCTAGCTCGGATTCCAAGGCAGCAAAGTTGCCCCTCTTCCAGAAATCATTTTCCTCTTCTATTTTCTCTCCAAATCACCTATTTTTCAGAGCCAGTAGTTCAATCACGGATGTGAAGACTGATAGAAAATGAGCCAAGGTGCTCAATGAGGACCTTGATGAAGTTTTTTTATTTTTGAAAATAGGGTGTGAATATATATTGCAAGATGAAGAAAATACATACCTAGCTAAAGTGGCCTTCCTCCACAACAAGCTGTTGGAGGGAAACGCCCTGTTTAGCTTGTTTATCTGCCAAATGATTAGCAGGTCTAGGAATATAATTCCACTTACAATGCATTTGGGAAATTAAAGTACATATATCCTCGTATAACTCCCAATGCCGCCAAAGAGGTTTTGAAGGCTTCGTACACCAATTGATAACAACCTTTGAATCGCCTTCAACACAAAGTGGGCCCTCCATCTTTTGCTTGAAGATTTTTAACCCAATATACAGCTCGCATAACTCAGCACTGGTTGAATCTGATATTCCAATCGCACCAACATATGATAAAAGAAGGTTCTCACTTTCGTCGTGAATCACCCCGCCAAATCCAGCAGGCTCGGGGCAGCCAAATGCACTTCCATCAAAATTTAATTTGAAATGTCCCACTGGTGGTGGAGACCAAATTTTCATAATAGGAGATCGTGATGGAAAAGACATTTCCGCAATAAGATGCCAGTTTCTACGCAAATTTGATCCTTGTAAGTTACAATATTCCTTCCGCATGAGTACCCACGAGGACACTTGACCTATGATTCTATGGCACAAAATTTTCCAGGGAAGAGATTTTTTATTAAATTTTATGTTGTTTCTCTCTTTCCATAGATTCCAAACCATGTACCCAACACAACAAGAAATTAATATTTTCCCAAGTTTGGGAAGACGAGTACTTGTAATAGTGAATATTGTGGAATGTAACCCAATTTTGTTCATGAGTTCGAACTAGACCAAATGGGCATATTCACAGTGCAAAAGGGTATGATCAGCGGTTTGAGGAGAGGAGAGGAATGACAGAATGGGCACAAGAAGTTCGAGACACTATTCCCACGTCGAATTAATGCGTCGGAGGTTAAGATTTTTTTTCGGCATGCGGTCCAAATAAAAAACTTCGCACGAGGTGGAATGTGTAGAGGCCACACAAAAGCAACTGGATGGACTGATTGATTTGCTTGGAGAAAGATCAAGAAGTGGTAGGCAGACGCAGTAGAGAACGTACCTTGCCTGCATGGTGTCCAAATGAGTGTGTTTGATGAGTTTTTGATTCTTACCATTGAGAGACTTGAAACAAGGTCTGCAGTTTCAAGTGCTGCATTGTCTGTCAAGGCTCTTCTGAGATCTAAGTTCCACTCACCGGAGGTAAGCCTTTGCGCAAAAAGGTCGCATCTTGTTCTCTTGCCAAGCGGTAAATACATCCATGAAAACTGCTTAGGCCAACCCACCAATCTGTCCAGAATTTTGTTTGGCTACCAGAACCAATGTAGCATTTGACAACAGTTTTAAAGACAGGCTGCAGCTGGGCAATCTTCTTCCACGCGGAGGATAATTTGTAATATTTTCCGCTATCAATCCACCAACCAGAAACTTTCCCAGATTTGGCTTCAACAATTTTCTGCCATAACAGAGTTGGTTGCACATTAAATTTCCAGATCCACTTCAACAATAAAGCAGAGTTGGTTGTTGCAATATCCCGGACCCCGAGACCACCCATTACAATGGGTTTACAAACATCATCCCATTTTACAAGACTATATTTTCTTTCCCCATTTGGTCCATCCCATAAAAGTCTCCTTTTAAGGAGTTCTATTCTATTCCAAACAAAAGCAGGACAATGATACAAGGAAATAAAATAAGAGGGTACGCCATGTAAACAGGATTTAATGAGAACCAGTTTGGACAAAAATCTTTCTTTCCATGATGCAAGACGGCCTTCGAGGAGTTCAACGATAGGGTGTCAGGCGCTTTTTGTTGGTAGGGAAGGGGTCAGTGGAAGACCCAAGTAAGTGTCGGGGAGAGACGCAACTTTACACCCCAAAAAACTCGCCATTGAGTTTAATACAGAGGGATCGATATTAAATCCAATAATAGAAGTTTTAGCCCAACTTACTTCTGACCAATAGACAATTCGAAAATGTTGAGCAAAGCTTTCATGTGGGAAATCTGTCTCATAGAACCTTCTCCACAAAGAATAGTGTCATCAGCATACTATAAGATCAGGATATCTTGGTTCGGGTCATCAAAGATAGGATTAAGCAAACCCGAGCGTTTAGCAAATTGGATCATAGAAGCAAGGTGTTGTTCCACATCGCCAGAATACCACCAAAGTTCCCAATAGCAGCCCATGCAAGGGAGGAGCAATTCCAGAGCTCTCGAACAAGCTAAACATCCATAGTTTGGGTCTTGGTCTCTTGAATAAAGATAATGGAGGGTTTGGATGAAGAGAGGAGGTATCGGATGGCTGAACGCTTTTGAACGGATCCAATTCCATGAGCATTTCAGGAAAGCATGATCATTTCTTCTTTTTTTTGTTTTGAATTTTGTGTCACTCCTGGAAATTGGCCCTGGTAGACAACTCCCATTAATTCGGCTAGACGCATCATCTGATTCCATGTTTCATCATCAAACTTATGACACTCGAATTGAAGGGCATTCACCAACTGATGAGAATTCTCGCTAGTTAGGGGGAAGATTAGCCGACCTATGTGAGGATCAGCTGGACATTGGGTCAGTGGTTTGCTGGATTCGCTAGGAAGTAGAGGCCAGGCTTGGTTTTTCTTTTTTTTCCATTGGTAAGACCAACAGGGCTCACAAATTGTGGGTTGGGATTTGAATTCAAAGGGTCCTGACTTAGGGTGTGTGAGGATGAGGCACTAGATTCAAAGTCATTGGCTGGCCAGGAGGAGCTGAAGGAGGATTCCCGATCTGAATCAGAGAGATGACTTTTGGTGAAAGGTTTGGGGACTGAGGGGGTGGAGATGGTGAGGGAGAAGGCATACCTGGCGAGAGAAGCTGGGGTGGCTGAATGGAGGGTAGCAAAGAATGACAGAGGTTTCTCGATGCTACTAGGAGAGAGGTGCTGATTTTCAATGACTAGGAGTGGTAAGTTATTTTGCCATTTGTTGAAGGAAAGATCCTCATGGGAGTGGTTGGTTTCGGGTGGGCTGTTCTAGGGGCACAACACGATTGTTTAGGGGGAATTTCATTGGTGGAGGGAGATGACCTGCAGGCATCTGCCAAGTTGTCAGGTGTTGTTGAAAAGTTGAAGGCATAGTTTTGGGATGCGGGACACGGTCAAGGTTGGGATAAGTTAAAGTGGCCCAGTCAGAGGGTGAGAAGCAGATGTCAGACAATTTTCAATGACTAGGAGTGGTTAGTTAGTTTGCCATATGTTGAAGGAAAGATCCTTAAGGGAGTGGTCGGTTTCGGTGGGCTGTTCTGGGGGGCACAACACGACTGTTCAGGGGGGATTTCCTTGGTGGAGGGAGTTGAGCTGCAGGTGCAGGCGTCTGCTGAGTTGTCAGGTGTTGGTTGAAAAGCTGAAGGCATAGTTTTGGGATGCGGGATACGGTCAAGGTTGGGATAAGTTAAAGTGGACTGGTCAGAGGGTGAAAAGCAGATGTCAAACAACTTTCTCAGGTTGTCAGAGATACAGAGGTTGCTTTAGCCATCGCATCGTACGGTTTGGGGTAGGTAACAACCTAGTGGAATTCAAATTCAAATTCGAGAATGCTGGAGTGGGGGTACCCAGAGCCGGAAATCAATTGACAAACTGAGTCAAGTTGCTGGTTTGACATGGCTCGGTCATGACTTGGTTCCGGGGCGGGGTGGTCTGTGGTGCTCACCAGGAGGGAGCAACTTCCAGGGCTTCTGGCGACTCCAATAAACATCAGCTGGAAATCAACAGCGATCCAGAAAAAAAAAAAATTCCAACATGAATTTGAAGCTAACAGGTTCATGCCGGATAATGTGTGGGATGATGAAGAGTTCAGCAACATCAGTCGGGACATCATTGAGGTGCTATCAGCCAGTTGGATAAGGGAACCAAACCTGGTGGCGATTTCAGTGAACACTTGATCTTGCTAGAGCTTAGGTGGAATACCCCAAAAGGAGATCCATTAGCCCAGGTTTCTGGTGAGAGAGGGGCATTCCTAGTTAATGATCAATTTGATACCGAGATCAGCGCCAGGGGGGAGGCGGCGAGCAGAGTCTTTATCCTCAACAGTCTAGAAGTGGAAGAGCCAATCCTTGTGTCCAAAGAAGGAGAAAGCAGAGAGATAATCTCACTTGACGGAGTAGACGAACCAGATGGAGATTGGGGTTGCATCGACCTGTAGGTGGGTCATCAGTACCAAAGATTTGGAGAACATCTCAGTACCCGTATATAGGAGCTGAGGATCCAAGGTGTTATCAGTAGGAGCAAAAGGGAGTGAAGAATGTTGGGGGTTCTAGTCAAGGTGGGAGGAGTTTTTGCTGTCAGGGTGTCTTGGTGGTTTGCAGAGTATGAGTTGTTTGTGGGAGAGGGGTGTTCAGAGGTTTGCAGAAGCTTAGGAAAATGATTGGCACAAGTGGTTGGTTGGGGAGGAGGGTAGTGTGGGCTGAGCTTTTGGATTTCTTCAATGAAGTTGTTCCACCCAAAGCCATTGCTCGTGAGCTCAGGAATGTAAATTTGAGCCATAATAATTCCTTCTTGGTATTGGGTGATTTTGCATTCATTGATACCCTTATACTAAAATACTGAAAACTAAAAAATCAGTCTCTCAGACCAGAGTTCCTTGGATCTACCAATCCCCCCAGAGGCAGCAATGGTAGCAAGGAATTGATGGACGAAGGTAGGACAAAAGTTAAGTGGAATGGAAATGAAGGACTTTTTATTTCCAGTAGCAGCAGTCACACGGATTACTGGACCAGATTGGTTGGTCATCCTAGTGAAGGTGAAAAGGTAGTCTTCCCAGATTGGAATGAAGAAGTATGTGTTGCTCCAAGCCTGCTCCTCAGGTGAGATCGTCGAGTCTAAACAATGTGCCAGCCATCAGTCAGAGCGAAGGGATTGCCAGGTAAGAGGGCGGCCGGATTAACCGTAGTCACAGTAGCTGCACTATTGTCCAGTAGCTGCACTATTGTCCACCAGAGGTCCATCAAATGTTTCAGTATGCGGTCTATCGTCACTCTTTTCGCTACATCTTCAGTTGCTCGCCTCCCCCCCATTCGCTATCTCTCGAACTCAGCTTTCTGTTCCGCACATGGTCATTCCCTCCACTCCCGCTTGCTCTCCAATCTTCTCTTGGGGCATTTAGTGGGAGAGGAACCAGTGTTGCTTCCGACAATCTTCCTCGTCAAGGCAATCAATCGGAAGCTCTATCAAATTTCATTTGGTTCATTGGCTCTGTTCCTTGGTCCAATTCGCTGAGATTAGTGAGGATTTTATCCTTTCAAACTGGAGTTATGTTGCCAGTTTATTCGAAAAAAAAAAAAAAAAAACTGTTGGTCATAGAGTGGTCCCCTCTGCTTCCTAGAGTACTAAAGCTAAGTGTTGATGGCTCTTCCATGGGGAACTTGGCTCATGCTGAGTTTGGTGCATTTTCAGAAATGCAAATGGTGAAACTGTCCTCCTTTGCTGGTCTGTTGGCCACACAGATTCCATCATTGCTGAGTTTCTTGCTATTCTCAATGACCTTTGCATTTTTCACCCTAAATATCAGGGTTCTCTGCATGTTGAAGGGGATTCTAAAAGTCATTAGCTGGTGCTCACAGAAAAAAGCCCTTCCTTGGCAGCACTGGCAGACATTTCTTGAAATTCAAGATCTTAATCTTAATTATGTTTCTAATCGGTCTCACATTTTGAGATCTGCTAATGGTATAGCCAATCAGTTAGCTAAAGAGGAGTTTTTTCCTCCACTCCCTTGTTGTAAGGGGCTCCCTCCCTTGATTGTATTCTGTTTGACTTTCGGCTTTGGAATATTTAGCACTTTTTCTATAAATTTTTTGTAAATGGATGGGATCCAGGTATCGCTATATCCCGTCCAAATCTGGTTTCTTTCCAGCCCAAGCTGGTGATACATTCGTATAATCATGAAATAGAAAGTGCAGATGACATAGAGTAGAGGACATAATACAATCATGACATAGAAAGAGCAAACAAGAAGAGAAACAAGACTGCAGAACACTAACCTGCATGGCTTGACCCCCATCAATGGTCAAACTGCGTTGAAGTCTAACTTTGGGAGCCCTAAACGAAAGAGCTCGAAGCAATGTTTTGCCATCCGCAGCTTTGATGCATTTATATTGTTCCTATGAAGTAATATGAATTGGTTAAATATGCATACTTACCAAGCCCTGAAACCAAAGTCCATCTACATACCTCGAAATTCAAGACAAAATGATATGCTATAGTATGGTGTAAATTTTTTGGTCGAATATGAAACCAAAACTGATCTGCAATACATTCCTATAAAAACTAGCAGCCTGCTGGGGAGAAGGCTAATTTGTCAGATGAGTAAATCTTGAGGAAAAAATAAAATGAATCAAACAGCCTCACATATCTGGAAAACTTCCACATACTCATTGAACTAACTTCTAAAATCCATAACCCAAAGGAAATGTAGAACTCAACAAGAGAGAGAGAGAGAGAGAGAGGAACTCACACAAGATTGAAGATACCATGTATCAGTTTATGGGAGAAAAGCTACGAAAGTTCAGTAACAATGTGTAGACGGAAGTAGGTACCATAATAAAGGTGTCCAGAGTTGGAAGTGCATTAATAAAAAAAGTTCAAACCTTAAACTTTTCTCACCAGAAGGCCGCTAAGAAAAGAGGATTTTACACCTAAATTATATGACAGACAAAAGCAAAAGAGAGAAGTTTAGCGAACAGAGACTAACATACTGTTGGAGGTAACGGCAAGATGTATGAGAGACAGTTTTTTACACACCAAAAAGTCATTTCCGAGGTGAGATTATGCAGAGCTTCCACTGAAATGATCCAGACAGAAACGACTGGAAGGTAAATTATACAAACTATATCTGGAAGCTACAGAAAAGTCCAGACTGTTTTTTTTTTTTATTCATCCATAAAAAGCTACAAACGAAAGTACAGTTGGCTCAAATGGAAGAAAAGTTTGAGGAGAACAAGCCCAACCAACCTGCAGAGGCAGAGGGATCAACTCCGTACGCCTTTGTGCCACTTCCAAAGCTAAGCTAACGAATTTGTGATACGAAAAGGAGGAGACTTCCATTGGGGGCCTCTTCGATTGTTGCTTCGAAGTTGAGCCAAAGATAAACCCCTCGAAATATTTAATTTCGCTTTGTTTACATACTATTTACCCAAAGGGGAATACATGATTTGAGGGAAATCCTTGTTTATAAGTTGAAAATTCCCTTCTTGCTAACTCATTAATCTAATTTATTTTTTATCATTTGGATGATAATCACTAATTCGCTTTCTTTATGTAGGATATGAAAGGAAGGTTTACAATATCAACAACCTCACAAGCTCTCCTTGATGAACTCAATGTCTATCTAAAATTACCACATTCTCTCTATCTTCTTCTTTAAGGCTTGATCTTCTTTTGAAAATTATTTATAAGAAAATATTTACATAAATTATATATATATATATATATATATATGTGTGTGTGTGTATGTGTGTGTGTGTGCGCGTGTGTAAAAGCCTACTAATGTTCCGTTCGAGACAATATGTAAAAGATAAGTCCTCTATTTATAATAAAGAAAACAAGTAGAATTCGATTATAATTAAACTACCCATATCTTAGTTATACCCAAAGTCAAATACTAAAAAATAAGTCATAAAACAATTAAACAACTGAACATGAAGATAAGACTAATTTAGCTACAAGTACTATTGAATGAACCTCTTCTGTGAGACCTCCTTCCCATGACACTTTTATTTGACTCCATATTAATTTTGACCTTGTGAGACTTATTGTTGTGAGAGTCATGTAAGACGCTTCCATACCTACTCTTCAACACTCTCCGTCAACCTGAAGTTTATAACTTTAGTATACAAGGAAAAAAATGTATATTTCTCTTTGTAGAAAACTCTGATTGACAATATTATTTTTGTGTTAAAAAGTAGACAAATATCTCTCCTAAAGTATATAATTTAAAATATGAATAGTTCAGTATGGAGGTATAAATGCCAAAGAAAACAACAGGTATTGGGACATGAAAGGAAAAAAAAGGTAGAATATGAAGTTAAACTACTAGAGATGATAAATTAGAAAAAGGATCACATTATCTCTATGGGCTGACCAAGTAACCTCATAGAACCCGCTCTGATACTATGTTGAAATTTTAGAAAAGATAAGTATTTCACTAACTTATTGTAATTTGAGTACAATGAGGTTCTACTAATAAATAGAGAAAACAAGCAAATTTTGAAAACAATTAAACTACCCTTGTCCTGGTTACACCCAAAGTAAAGAACTAAAAGATAAGTCCCAGAACAATTAAACAACTGAACACGAATAAAAGACTTACATAGCTAAAACATCTTTAAACTAAACTTTTTTTATGAGACCTCCTTCCCATGAGACTCTTCTTAGACTGCACCATATTAATTTTAACCCTATGAGACTTCTTACTGTGAGAGTCATGTAAGACTCTTCCATACCTACTCTTCAACATATGCAAGATATACTCAACAATGAGAGGTACAAATGTAGAAGATGTCATCACAACCTCTTTTTTCGTACTGCTAGGGATGCTTAATGGCTTCTCTAATTGGCATTACCTACACTTTCTTCTCTCATTGTGATAAGCATAGGGTGTTTCTGGGCTGTGAAGCATACACCTATTTGCATTAGTTCCCTACCTTCTGCTCAAATTTAGGAATAAACAATCTTTCAATCAAGGTTGAGGAGTCAACTAAGCATCTCAGTGGCGGGAAGCATGGGTCACAGGTCACACATGAGTCACAAGGTCGAAGGACAAAATAACATTCAACATGAAGATGCACACACCATGAAAAATCCTTATTATAGCTTTTTGGTAGTAGTTGAGACCAACAACCATTACTAGTTAGCTCATTGGTAAAGCAATAGGTTCAAACCCAATCACTTGCTCCATAGAACCCACACAAGCACACCATAGGAAGGGGGGACGAAACATGGCTAATGGTTTTGGCATGAAAATCCCATTTTTACCCAAAGTAGTAGGGTTAATTGGGGCTAGCTTGCTACATTGTGACACCACAATAAAATCCACACAAAATTATTTAAAAATAATTTCTGATTAATTTTCATGGTGTGGCATATCCATTTTAAAAAAAGTGAAAAAAAAAATAAGGGGGGGGGGGGGGCGTTAGTGCACATGACTCAGGACATGATCTTCATATGCATTACGCAGTTCATGTCCTGATGTTGTTAGGGAGCGCCGAAATTCATGTCTTGTACATGAATATACATGACTCAAGAGTTCATGTCTAAAGAGTAACGGGCGGAAAGTGTTTTCCACCCGATTTTGAGAATCATCCACATGACTCTCGCGCGGGCTCTCTCTGTCTCGACCGTCTCGCTCATTTTTTTTTCATTTCGCTCGTTTCGTTCCCGCACAGACACTCTCGTTCCCGCAGCCCTCTGTCGTCTCCCTGAAGCCCGAGCTCTCTGCTCCCTCTCTCGTCTCCGCTGTCCCTCTCCGGTCTCCCACTCTCCGGTCTCCCTCTCTACTGCCTCCGTCTCTCGCTGCGAACGTCCTTCCGGCGTCCTTCTCCATCTCGAACTTGTTCTCCCTCTGAACCTCCCGCTCGTTTCTCCCTCTCTCTTATCCCTCTCGGCCTCCCTCTCTTCTCTCTGTCTCTTCTCCATCTTTTCTTCCTTGCGGCATCTCATTCCCTTCCCTCTCGCTCATATCTTTTCCCCCTAAATTCCCTCCGATTTCCTGCGATTTCCCCTATTTCAGTTTTGTTTTTCTTCGATTTTGACATTGGACTTCGATTTCTTAATTTCTACTTCGATTCAGCATCGATTTTCCCATTTCGGCTTTGATTTCAGCCGTCGACTTCGGTTTTCTCCAAATTTCAGAAGGTATGACTAAACCCTAATTTTTTTCTGATTAAATGAGTGTTGTATTTGATTTAATTTTAGTTCTAGTGTCTAATTTGGGGTTATTTGTGCATAATTGTGGGATTTAGTGTTACGGATTAGGGTCTAAAATTTTTATTAGGGTTAGCGTTTAGTGTTTTTAGGGTTTGGTGCTTTGTATTTAGGGGTTAAGTTTTTAGGGTTAAGGATTTATGGTATTGTTAGGGTTTAGGTTCTGGAATTAGGGTTTAGGTTTTTTTTTCAATTTTTTTCAGCTAAGGTTTAATGGGTGATAGGGTTTAGGGTTTAGGGTTTGGGGCTTTTAGGGTTGTTAAGATCTAGGGTTTTTGTTTAACTTCTGGAATTAGGGTTTGGGGTATAGGGTTTAGGAGGTTTTGGAGTTATGGGGTCTAGGGTTAGGTTTTAGGAGGTTTTGGAGGTATGGGGTCTAGGGTTAGGGTTTAGGAGGTATTGGAGGTATGGGGTCTAGGGTTAGGGTTTAGGAGGTTTTGGAGGTATGGGTCTAGGGTCTAGGGTTAGGGTTTAGGAGGTTTTGGAGGTATGGGGTCTAGGGTTAGGGTTTAGGGTCTAAGGTTTTTAAGGTTCTCAATTACGGTTTGCGGTGTTTAGTCCAATTCAAATAAGGTTGAGTCGCCTACACGGGCGTCCATTAGCCAACGAAACCCGACCCCCATCACTTACGAGGTAGAGTTCGTAGTAACTGTGAAGTCATATGGGGCTCTACCAGGGGTGTTCGGTGAATTTGGACTTGTTGTGTGTGTGTGTTTGCATTGTTTTGCATCTCCAATGGAAATAGTTGATTAATTTTGGAATGTTTTAGAATGTTCTTTAAAAATTTTGAAGTGCGATGGAATGTTTTTTCCATGTGGTGAGAAGATTCGGGTGTTATGAATATCCACCACATGGTATTTTCTTATTTGTGGTTTTTGCTTCGTGACGGGTAATGGTTGTCTGATAAAGTTTTTTCCATGAGGACAATCTCGGATTTAGATTGAAAATGGCTGCAAGAAAACAACCATGTGGTCGACCATATGACTTTTGGAGCTTTGAAGAAGACAACAAAATGCTCGATCTTTTAGTCGAGCAGGTATATATAGGGAACAAGTTGCCCAATGGTGTTTGGAAGCACGAGGTATATACGGAATGTGTCAGTAAGTTCAATGAAGACGCAGTCAATAAAAAAACTATTGTGCAGCTTAAGAATCGAACAAGATCATGGAAGAAAACATACCAAACGGTAACGAGCTGTCTCAACACTAGTGGGTTCGTTTGGGATGCAACCACACAACGAGTTACTGCATGTTATTCTATATGGCAAGACTACATTAAGGTCAGTAAATCATGATATATTGTAAAACAGTTTGTATTGTTTCGCATTACTAAGAATGATGGTTTATTCTTGTAGGAGCATAAAGAGGCTGAGAAGTATAGACAACAAGGTTGCCCCCTGTACGACAAATTGGCTATGGTAGTCGGAAACACAATAGCCGTAGGAAATAGTAGTACAACTCCTATAGATCTGTGTGATGAAATTATCCATGATGAGTCGGCTCCTATCCCGATGGAGGAGCTCGACAATGTTAAAATAGTTATGGGAACTCCACCGCAATTCAATAGTGGAAATGATTCGACAGCGGATCAATCTCGTGGAAGTAAAGGGCCATCTTCACGTCGTCGTAGAAAGAGAAGCGAATAGCCCACTGAAGACAATAGACAATTAATTGATGTAGTTGGCCAAATCACTGAAGCTATGAAATGTGTTATGAATTATAAGGAACGCGATGTCGAAGAACCTTGGGTCAATGCCCTCATGGAAATTCCGGACCTGTCAAATGCACTGAAGTATGGCGCTCCTGAATGGATAAATACGCCAAGTAAGAAGACCTTGTTTTTAAAAATAACAGTGGCAGAGTGGGTTCAATGGCTTAATTATTGTGCAAACAAGTAATTGTAATGCGTCTTAAGTATAATATCTTTTTTGAGAAGATTGTTATGTATTAAAGACGATATTTGAATTATAACGTTGCTAGATTTATCAGTATGGTTAAGGTTTCTATTTTATACGTTTGTTGTCTTAATATATTATGTGGATAATATGGTGGATGAGTATTGATGTGAATATGATTATTGAGTTTGGATGAATAGGTTATGATTGAAGATTAGCCATTATTTTTGTTTATGACTATTTAGAAGTTTAAATTTGCAGATTCTCATGGATATTATGACAGAAGAAGATATGGATGTAATTATGATTGGATTGGCATGTATTATTGTCGTCATAGTAAGATACTATCTATGCCCTGGCAACAGAGGTGTACCACGTTCTTATGGGATGAATGGTTCGTTTGTATTTGCAAAAGGCCTTAGACAAATCTCCTGTTAAATTTCGAAAAGTTTACAGGATGAATCAAATTGTATTTCACAAATTGGCAACAATACTTAATACCAGAGGGTTTTTATCAGCGACAAAGACCATCTCAGTGGAAGAACAACTTGCCTATTTCCTCCTAACTGTTGGTCAACAACAAGCCTATAGTGTCACAGCAGAGATGTTTGATAGATCGAACTGGTCCATAAGTAAATATTTCAACAAGGAGTTGGATGCTATCCTCAAACTTCACGCTGATTATATCAAACAACCTTCAGAACGCACACACTCAAGGATTTTAAACAATTCAATGTTTTATCCATACTTCAAGGTAACATCACTTGCCCTCTATTTAGGTTACTATACAAATTTAGTCAATACTAATGGCCCCGCTAATATAATTAGGATTGTATTGGGGCTATTGATGGAACGCATATCAAAGCAAATATCCCGCTTGAAGAACAACCAAGGTTCTGGAACAGAAAGGGTTATCTCTCACAAAATGTGATGGCAACATATACATTCGACATGCAATTCACTTATGTATTAGCTGGATGCGAGGGATCAGCAGCTGATTCTCGTGTACTGAAGGACACATTGACTCGCCGAAATAGACTATTTGTACCTGAAGGTAAATAATATATTTTATGCAGTCATATTTTATCTATTTTATCTTTAATTATTATTTTTACCCAAAGCAGTAGGGCTAATCGGGGCTAGCTTGCTACATTGTGACACCACAATAAAATCCACACAAAATTATTTAAAAATAATTTGTGATTAATTTTCATGGTGTGGCATATCCATTTAAAAAAAGTGAAAAAAAAATCAGAATTTAAAGCAAAAAAATTCAAAAACACTTTATATCAGAGCCAGGTTTCGATCCTGGGACCTGTGGGTTATGGGCCCACCACGCTTCCGCTGCGCCACTCTGATTTATACATTTTGAACTTATTCCTATATATATATATCTAATAATAAATCCCCCCGGCGACGCTTCCGCCGGCTCTCTTCTTACCGTCTCGAACCGACGGACACTTCGTTTCCTTGTTCCTCGCACAGTTTTTCAAGACGGAGAGTAAAAGTTTTTGATCCATTTAAGGTTGTACACTGCGGTTCCAGATACATGCTTTTCCGTGTACATTAATGGCTTTTTCCCGTTTCATTGCAGCATGTATGTCCTCTTTTCTTTTTCCGTTTCTTCTGCTAACTAAAACTTCGATTCTTGCGAAATCTAAACGCATGTCTACTTTCAGACGCAGATGACTTTAATTCAGGTTTATTCCATCAATTCCATAGAAACTATACTTCTTTATCGCATTTATTTTTAGAAGAGTTAATCCCCACAAAATTTTCCGGTCACGGCGACTCGGTAATTGCCCATTCTTTTCAGTCGAGAAAGAGACACAGCTCTACCGAGCTCTACTTTAATCCCATTACTGCCATTCACCATTCCGGAATGGCCATACATCCCGAGGCAAAAATTGGTTATTTTCTTTTTCAACGGATGGAAACAGATGACCTTTTTTCTCTATTTCTCTGTTTCCGATCCCTGTCGAGTTTCTGAAGAGAAAAATATCAAGAATGATTACTTTGTTTTAATGAAGAGGGATGATAATGGAGAAACGAAAAAGGGAGGAATAACAATAATGGCGGAAATTTACAGTGGGTGGGTGGAAGCAATAAAAAACATTGAATCATCACATGTCCTACCAATGCCGATGCTCTTTCTTCAAAACGAAGCCAGGAAGCAACATTCAATTCAATAAAAAAGAACCAAAAAAAAAAAAAAAAAAAACATGCAAAAACATGAATTGAACTCGGGAGACTTTACCTTAAAAGTTACCAAGAATCTTTAGAAGTTTGCAAACGTTGGAAGACAGAAATGTTAGGGTAGGTTTATAATCTATTATAACCTACGACTATGTGTCACCTTGAGAACCTGAACACTGTTTTTTTTTTGGGGGAACAGTAGTTTCAGTCAAAAGTCCTAGTCATCAAGGCTTCTATTTTATATTAAAGAAGGTGAAATTAAATCTCTGGGAAATTCTTGTCCATAGCTGTTGCAGACACCTTAAATTTCCGCAGTTTTCTATTCATATAAACACATGAACTGAGATTTCTACAGGCTATGGCTTCTTTTAAATAGGATGTTAATTCACTGTAATTGGCAGACAAATGAAAGCTGTAGGTGAAAGGGTTAATTAGTAATGGAGAAGTAAATGTGGAGACGGGATAAAAAATGGGAGGGAGATATGATGAGAGAGGTATGGGTTGTCAAGCCATGAACCCAGACGTATAAAAGGGTATGGAAGACCAGCACAGCAGTGGTCTCATTAATACGAAGATACACAGCTGTGAAGAAGAAAATGGAGAAGAAGAAGCAACAGTACGTGTGTGTTTAGGTTAAGAGGGGTGCAGGTCAAGCTGTGACTGCGGAAAACGTACTGGGGTCCCATGACATGGAGAGAGATGGGACATTTAAGTCAAACAGATGGAGCTGCAGCCCTTTCAGCTAAACTAGGAATAAACTAATTACATCACCCACCTGTCTTTAAAAATCCGGTACCTTTTCCACCATCACCGTGTTAGCCAGTACTTTTTACAGATTTGAACAATTTCCGATGGAAATGAAATAGAGAAAATCCAACTGTAATAGCTTCGATTGCCAGAAGCTATAGCTACATGGAGCTGGCCATTCCATTGTAGCAGAGATGCTTAAGTTGGCAGTACTGAAATGAGTGAACGGAAGAGACGAAGAAAATAAAGACAGCAAGGGAGCCATTACTAGCATTAACTCAACTCATTCATGAATATTATCAGAAGAAGGTGAAGATATACAAGAGCATTCACATGTACAGGCCTTCAACTGTGCCTCGTTATCATGATTATTCCTCTCTCTCTCTCTCTGCTCCATTGGAGACAAGAACTCATCAACTACCATCTTCAACTCGACACGAAATGGTTATCATTTTACTACCTTTCGAAAGAAAGAAAAATTAACAACAGACAGCTTACATGGTTTTTTCATTCAATTCTGAACACCTAATACTCGCTCCAGTTCTGAAAGTGTAACAAACAGTGAAATCGGCTGCCGAGCTGGATTCCTTCATGTGTCTCTAATCTTACTTGTTGTGAAGTGGGTTTGGGCCAGTATGAACTTTCCTCTTCTCGTCTCCTATCAACAGATCCGGATCTCTTTCACCGTCGTCTCCAAATTCCGTGCTCGGCGGCAACACGACAGGAAGAGGCGCCAAGTTGAGGAAGCCTGATCTAGGCCGCAAAGAAGGAGACCCAGCTGCTCCAGCGGAAGACAAACAACAAGACTGAGCTAGAATCAACAGTACCCACAAGCATAAAACTGCACTTCTACATTTGGTGACCTCTATCCTCGCTATTCTTCTGCTGTAGTAGGCACTGGACTCGTCCATGTCGATGAAAACCGAGCAACCCAGTTTCGCAAACATGCGTTGTGAGGAGTACAGAAGAGAGAGCGTCAAAGGAGGGGACAAGGGAGAACAGACTGGAAATAAATGACCTTGCTTCTATTTGCCAACTACCAGGAGGCCTTCTCCTCGCTTCCTTGCAAGATGGGATCTAACAGAAGTCTTCTTCGCTCGTGCAAATGGATCTCTGATGCTCCACGGCTCTCTGATTTTCAAACTCTAAAGAATGGCAAGAAGTTTCGATGCCCGAATCCCATGGGTCAAGTCACATGACCAGACCCTTGATTCCTGGAACCTTCTTATGTATTTTTTTCTTCTCTCTCTCCGTGTCTGAATCTTCGAACTCCGGACCTTTCCACTGTGTGATTTTTTTTTCTTTTTTTCTTTTTGTTGCTTCTGCTTCTGCTCGCTGCTGTGGCTTGAACATAGAGATGGTGGGCAACTGGGCAATGAGTATTTATAGCCGCTGTCTCCGGAGATTAAAAAAAAAACTGAGAATTGAGAAAAAGGATTAGGAATTGGGAATCGTACGTGTTTTGCTTGTTGCAGCGCTTATTTTATCTTATAAGGAATCGCCATGGTTATTACTCAATTGAGATCTCTGAGCGCAAGATACGGGGATCGGCTGCACGAGGTTAAATGACGAAACTACCATTTGTCTTGTCTCTTTCCATCGTTTGAGTTAGGGTACACGTAGCTGACGAGAATCATTTGGAGTACTCCCTGTTGACGTCCGATGATATTGGTGTCTGGGGTATCTCTCTCCAGCCTACCTCAATAGCATTTCTTCAAGATTACCGTATCAATTAGCTTAATATTGTCATTAATGGGGGGTTAGTCCACAATAAATTTGAATTAAAGTGAAATGAATTGATTCAAATTCAACTCATCTTTGGGTGTTAGTTTAGACTAGTTCAAATGGCTGAAAAACAAATTTTATTGTTAGTGCCTCCTAATGAAAAGTATGATATAAATAAGAGAATGAGTAACCTTTTATAATAACCTAAACAGAACATATACCTAAATATATAATTAACTAAAATAAACCTGGTTACTACACTTATAAGTAATTTAACGTGTAGTCCACAATATATTAATATCCTAATTACTGAAAAATTATATTATATTACTTAATGATTATAGTTTATTATAAATTAAAACAATAATTACGTGTGCTTAGAATAAATTATACAAAATTAATTAAAAAATTAAAAAATAACTTAAGAGAATATAATAAATAAACCTAATGGTTTAATTAATTATAGCAATAGGATAATTTAACCAATTAATGATTACAATTTATTAATTACGTGTGACTAGAATAAATTATTTAAAATAAATAAAAAATTTAAAATAACATAAGTGAATATAATAAAAAATAAATTATTTTTTAATAACATAAGATATAGTTTAAAAATAAAACTCACTATTTTAATACAAAATAAAAAAATACATAATAAATAAATAAATATATTAATTTATTAATAACATAATATATATTTTAAATATTATTAATTAATAATATATTCACACAAAATGAAAAACTAATGGTTAAATTATATGGATAATTAAACCAATTAATTATTACATTTTATTATAAATTAATATACTAATTACATGTGACTAGAATAAATTGTAAACAAGTGAAGAAAAAGTAAAAAAATAACAAAAAAAAATATAATTAACGTAAATTATTTTTAACAACGAGTTCGTGCGTTTAACATCATCAACTTATTAGTTTAGTACATACGAACGACAACATACATGTTCAAATGCAATAAATTACAACCACTAATAATCACTCCACATGCTAGTTGCTATAGCATCTCAGAAATTGTGCAGCTCTAGTGGATTCTAATGCACGACGGCTCTTGCATTCCTATTTTTGTCTTCCATGGAAACCTGCAAATACAATGACGACTACAACAATAATTCTTGTTTCTTCTTAAATGTCATAAACAGAAAAACATACCCTTATCTTCAATCATAACCTATTTTCAATCACACCTATATAAAACTATCTCCAATCACACACCCACAGTATTCATCCATACAATAAGAACACAACAATCATGAAAACCCAAATCTTAACCATAATAACTTCATAATCTATCAATGATATGTCTTATAAAGTCAAAATTAAAAAAAACATAATTAAACTTCAAAATAATCGTCCCAAAATACAGTGTACTTAAAACTATTGACTACATTTCACCAATACAATATTTAAGACAATTAAGTCGCTCTTCCACTGGCAGCTTCTTAAACATGTCCTTCTTCATTGGTGTATCTAACAATAGAGGAGCGAGAAACTTCACCTCTATCGACAGGTCCGGGATTTCTGTGAGGGCTTCATACCAATTCTCTCCGGCGGTTTTATCATCTTTAGGCTGTAAAGATTGCAATAGGGTGACAATTCTTATCATTGTATCAATGAACATAATACTATCATCGGTGGCCATTTGCGGTTTCTTTTTACAACAACTTGAAGTTGACGGGTTAGTACATGGAGACTGATCAGATGCCAACTCATTTTCTATAAAGAATGGCGAATGAGTATCTCTACCTAAATCGACATCCTCGAGCATGTCCAAGCGTGAATTTTTTTCCTCATGCTGGACATCATTGCACATGTCTTTGTCATTTTGACTTTCTCTCCCCATGGCTATTGAGTTTCCCACTACCAAAGCCAATTTGTCATAAAGAGGGCAGCATTGTTGTCTATACTTTTCAGATTTTTTATACTTCTACAAGGATAAAACATCATTTAGACGACTTGGAATAGAGTTCTAGTAATGCGGAAAACATACAAAATATTTTACAATCAATCATAATTTAATGACCTTGATATAGTCTTGTCATACAGAATGACATGCAGTAACTCGATGTGTGGTTGCATCCCAACCAAACCCACTAGTGTTGAGACAGCTCGTTACTGCTTGGTAAGTTTTCTTCCATGATCTTGTTCGATTCTTGAGGTGTTCAACAGTTTTTTTAATAGCTACGTCTTCATTGAACCTATTGACACAGTCCAAATACACTTCATGCTTCCAAACCCCATTGGGCATCCTGTTCCCCATATTGACTTGCTCAACCAAGAGATCGAGCATTTTGTTGTTATCATCGAAGGTCCAAATCTCATATGATCAAGGAGTTTGTTGTCTTCTTCCAGCCATTTATAATCTAAATCCGAGATGGTCCTCATGGAAATTTTTTTTATCAGACAACCATTACCCGTCATAGTAACTAGAGACACACAGAAACACAACTAACAAATAACAAAATACCATGTGGTGGATATTTATAACACCAAAATCTCCTCACCACATGGCAAGAGCATTCCATACCACTTCAAACATATTCAACAATATTCTAAAACATTTCAAAATTAATCGAATTAATTTCATTGGAGAAGACTAGAACAATGCAAAAACAAACACATGAAGTCCAAATTCATCAAACACCCCTGGTAGAGCCCCATATGACTTCGCAGTCACTACGAACCGTACATCGTCATTGATGGGGGTTGAGTTTCGTTGGCTAATGGACGTCCGTGTAGGCGACTCAGTCTTGTTTGAATTGGACCATGTGTTGGATATTTATAACTCCAAAATCTCCTCACCACATGACAAAAATATTCTGTAACACTTCAAACATATTCAACAACATTCTAAAACCTTTAAAAATTAATCGAACTAATTTCATTGTAGATTACTAGAACAATAAAAAAACTAACTCATCAAGCCCAAATTCACCGAACAGCCTTTGTAGAGCCCCATATGACTTCACAGTCACTACAAACCACACATCGTCATTGATAGGGGTCGGGTTTCGTTGGCTAATGGACGCCCATGTAGGCGACTCAACCTTGTTTGAATTGGACCATGTGGTGGATATTTATAACTCCAAAATCTCCTCACCACATAGAAAAAGCATTTCATAGCACTTCAAACATATTCAACAACATTCTAAAACATTTCAAAATTAATCAAACTAATTTCATTGTAGATTACTAGACAATGCAAAAATCAACTCATCAAGTCCAAATTCACCGCACACCCTTGGTAGAGCCCCATATGACTTCACAGGCACTACGAACCGTACATCATCAGCCTCGTTTGAACTAGACTAAACCCCCTAAATCCTATACCCTAACCAAGAACCCTAACAAATTAAAATAAACCCCAAACCCTAAACCCTAAACCTTAACAAATTAAAATAAACCCTAAACCCTAGTCCTTAAATCCCCTAGCCCCAAACCGTAAACGCTAGTCCTTAAAACCCCTAAAAGTCCCAAACCCTAAACCCTAGACCTTAAAACCCCTAAAAGCCCCAAACACTAAACCCTAAGCACTTAAAACACTATCACCCCCAAAATCGAGAACCCTATTTTTTTAAAAAAAAACATAAACCCTAATTCCAGACCTAACGACTAAACCCCAGACCTTAAAACCCTAAAAGTCCCAAACCCCAACTCTAATCCCGTAATTAAACCCTATCAAGACGAAATTGAACCCTAAATCCCATAAACCCTAACCCTAAATTCCACAATTATGCCACAATCAAGATAAATTACGCACAAAATTAAAATTAAATCAAATACAACACTAAATTAGTTGAAAAAAAATTAGGGTTTCAGCTTACCTTCTAAAATTTTGGGAAAACCACCGCCGAATGGGGAAATCTAAGCCCAATCGAAGAAATCGACGCCTAACTGTTGAAAATCGAAGAAGATCGAACAAATTTGAAAGATATCGAAACCGGAATAGGTTAAATCGAAGGAAATCGGGGGAGGAGGAAAGAGAAGAGCGAGAACGAGAAGGGAGAGGGAGAGCGATAGTGAGAAGAGAGGGAGGCCAAGAGGGACAAGAGAGAGGGAGACGAGAGAGGGAGAAGGAAGAATAAGGCGGAGAGAGAAACGGGGAGGAGACGCGTAGAAGAGAAGAAGAAGATGGGGCGAACAAAATCAAACGATGACGAGAAAAAACTGGGAGCGAAAATCAGAGTTGATGAGAGAAAGCAGACGAAGCAGAGAGAGCGAAGACGAGAGGAAGAAGATGGGGCCAAAAAAATCTTCGGGAGACGAAGGCCGACGTAGAGGGAGAGAAGAATAGCAATTGAGGAGAAATTTTTCCTTTCGGAGTGGGGGGAGGGGCAACGAGATCGCGCGTGGAAAGTTGATGAATCGGAAAAAAAGTAGGAATCAACTTTCTTCTGTTATTGCCTAAGCAGATGAAATGGTGTAATCTCACTTCAATTCAAATCTTTTTACACTAACGCCAGTTTTTTTATGAACTAGGTAGTGTGGGGGGAATTCATTCCAATTCATTGTGGACTAACCCCCATAAGCTTCACAAAAAATAATTGAATATTAAGAAAATTATTTTTTAAAAACTTTAAACATAAAAAATGGAGTTTGTGTTTATATAAATGGAAAGAAATTAGCTATTCAATGTACCGTTCCATTTAGATATGATATATTGGTACGTGGTACTATAGGTGTATCAAAGAAGTTGCTCCAAATGCCATTTACTTAGTTATTTATCAAACAATAAAATAGGTAATCAAGTAAATAAACTTAAATTTTATAAAACCATAATAGTATAAAAAGTGTATAAAAAACATAGTGTATAAAAAAATATTTAAAAAATTACATAATCCTTAAAAAAAGATATGCATTATGTATTATCTCAAACATATATTCTCACAAATAAAAATTTACACAATTACTCTTATATATAATCCAATAAATAGTAAATTGAGTATAAAATGGGTCATTCTCATTTATGTTCAATCTAATAAATGGTACATGGGTAATCAAATAAAATACCTAAAGGCTTAAATAGGCAAGAATTTTTATTCTTATTTCACTCTACTTAATAAATAGTGAATAAAATATTGGGTAAATGGGTAATATTGACACTCCTACCAATGAGGGATGACTTTGGGGAACATAGAATCAAGAAATTGAATATTATGGTAGTCGAGTCAATTGAGTCTTATTCAAATAAAATCACAACCAACATTGTTATAATGAACCAAAACAAAATTCGATCTTCCCTAGCCTTCTAGATAATATGAGATTTTCTAGTTAAAGAAATAAAGCCAAAACAAGGAGGTCTTTTGAAAAGTGCTAAGTGCTCATGCTGTTATTTTGAAATTTGTTTGATTGTATTTTTCTATTTCGTGCTAAAATTATGTAAACATATTTTGAAATCAATTGAGTTGAGTTTAGTTTTGGCTATATGTTTATCATACTATACTCGTATTTGGAACCTTTCAACAACTTTTCAAAAGTTTGATGGACTGAATTTTCAAATCCCATATATGCATATACTTTAAAATCATTCATTTGAGATTAAATTGAGCTACTATTGTTGTGGCTGAATCACTTAAGATTAGATTAATGCTTTTATACTTTAAGTTTTTTAGTATATGCCTATTTAAGAAGCTTTTGTGTTTAAATTACAAAGAAAGTTGTCCTTATAATTTGTAAACCAATCAAATGTTTGGATATGTTGATGTGTAGCTGTTGAAAATTCCTAGCTTCGTGGGTCTAAGTGCTTGTACGTAATTGTTGTTGACTATAAGTCCCAACTGTTGGGCTTGTGTTATAATTAATTATTCTCAACTATTGTCAGCATACGTTCAATCATCTGACCAACTGCACTAAAGAAGAGAGAAGAAGCAATTTGTGAAGGTCAATTGACTAAACTACCATCATGTGACCGACAAGAGATAGAACATGTTTTTTTTGGAATCATACACTTGAACGACCTGATGACCAGTTAAAATAAAGTCAAACATCCAAAAAAAAAAAGGCATCTAATGAAGACGGTCCAAATAGTCCACAATTGTCTGACTAATGTGGTACAAAAAAATTATCAAATAAGATTGAAAATTTTGATTCAGCTAGGATAGGTCTCTAAAATCTATAGGCGCCTTATCTAAATGACTAGTGGCTTATTACAAAAATTTTAAGTATATACTCCTGATATTTAGTTGAGATTTCGTCAAAATTTTCTAAGGGATAAAACATCCCTTTTTCCAACTCAATGGTTTAATTTTTCAACATTGATACGTGGTTTATTTAAGTTGATTTTACCACAAGAATTGTCTCTGTCGACTCATAAGGCTTCTACAACCACTCCAAAGTGCACTCGTACTTTGAAACTAAATTTGGTGATTGGATGAGTTTTTAAAAAACTTAGTTGCCTAAGAGTTAAGTACTTAGAGCTTGTACTTTGAAATCCTCACTTAGCATCTTTTTTACTAGAATTGTTATACTTTAAAATCACATTATTCATTTTAGCTTTCGAAAGTAAAGAGTTTTTTTACAAAGTATTGATTATTTGGGCCAATTCTTCAAAATCCAAGCAGTATCGAGCTTATACTTAGAAATATTTTGATCAAGAAAATATGAACTTAAGTTTTTAATCTTTGACATCAAAGATAATTTGTTCAGATGACTGCTTGTGAACCTATATTGTGAAAAAAACTAATTCGAGTTACTTTAAGTGTTGTCCCTTATTTTAAAACCAATCCAAAAGTTATCTTGACCTTTAATTTTAAAATCTAGTCAATCAAAGACTTGTTGAGCTACTATTACATTAATGAAGTACTTAGGATTGGCGTTCGTATCTATATGTGCTAGAATTGTAAAATTTACCTATTGAAAGGCATTTGTATTGAGCTTAACCGTAAGCAAGTAGCCCTTGCAATCCAGGCCAAGTATGGCAAAGGCAAGTCACCTTCATCTCAATTTGATTAAAAGGAGCATGTGTGGTTGAGGATTATTATTGCAAAATTATGTCATGGATCTAAGCTATTCCTTAGTTGACTATTGTATTCCCTGACGGAAAAGCTTGGAAAAAGATTGATAATCCTTGTTTGTTGTTGTTGTGAGCCATAAATCCTTGTGTGGGCAAGCAGTGCTAAAATTCCCTATGTAGGCTTATGTAGAATAGTTAGTTGCTGAAAATTCCTTTTTTGGATCTATATTGGATAACCTAGTTTATTGCTATCAATCTATGTGAGGTTGAACTTATATAAGTCAGTTATTGCGGTCAATTGAGTGGCATAAGTGCTTGTAATGGCAACATTATAATTGATCTTAGAGGCATTTCATTGTAAGCGTCACTTAGCAACCTAAATATAGATGAACTTCAAGGTACAAGGCACCTTGGGAGTGGAGCAATCAAAGATAGGATTGGGAACCACAATAAAGTTTGTCTTCTTTGTGGATTTTAATGCTTATTAAAGCACCTTTGGTTGTAAAATTGATTTGCACATTGAATTGTAATTAAGATTGCGAACACACATAAGATTAAGACACAAACTAAAAATGAGTCAAATTTAGTAGAAAAATCTCTCCACCCCTCCCCTGTGACATGGCTGATTTTGACAGAGAAGATGAGAGAGACCGAGAGAGGGACATTGGTAGCCACAATTTTTTATAAAAACAATTCTGGAGGTTCGATGTTTGTCACTTAATCAAGATAAGTACAATTCATAAGGACTTGGAATAAATAAATAAATAAATAATCATAGTTTTAGGTGGCTTCAAACCGAGCCAGCTCGCGGGCGGCTTGAGCGTCACATGTGTGAAAGTTACATGTGCGAAATCATAAACAAGTAAAAAAAATAAAACTATTTGTCCCTCCCTCATTGCTCTTGAAGAAATTGAAAAGGCATTTTAGTATAAATACTTTTCTAGAGACTATTAGTGGTTTTTTCAATAAATATTGAAAAGACTTTTTTAGTAGAAATATAAGGACTATTAGTGCCTCATGTTTTTTGGAAGCAATTTTTCTAATTAGAAATTCTTATTAAAAAATTATATAATTTTTTAAGTAAGATTTTCTTGCCAAGATGGGCTAGAAACCCGTATAGAAAATTTTGAATAAGTATTTGACAGTTGATGATATAATACTTTTAGCATGAGGCAATTTTCATAGCAATTTTGTGTTTGACATTTTATTTGATTAAAAATTTATCAATAAGTATAGTAGTATATTAGATTGATTATTAATTTTTATTTATTTTCCTAAAAGAGGCAATAAGAGGTCCATTTAACTTTCCTAAGAAAATTTTAAAATATTTCTAGTAATTTTCTAGTAAGTCTCTAATAGTAATAGGATTTTATTTAAAGTTTTTTTTGGAAATATATATCCTAGGAAAAACATTTCTAGTTTTTCCTAGAATATAAATTTTTAATCAAGGGCAGTAAGGAGGCCATAGTAAATTTATGGCCAGATTCAAAAATTACAAAATAACCTACACAACATTTGGGGTAAAAAAGATAAATATTGGTGGGTTCTAATCCATTATCTTGATTCAATCCCGAACCTCCCCTATCATTCTTTTTTTAAAAATGTATGCATAATTTTATAGATAATTTATTTGACATATATTTTATGTAGAGTATTAAATGTAGGTTAACCTCGAACTCAGCTAGAGCTAGAGCTAGAGCTCGAACTCGGTTAAAATTATTAGGCTCGAGCTCGATTACAATTTTAGGCTTGAGGCTAGGTCGGCTCAAATTGAGTTCGAAATCTTTAAATCAAGCTCGGCTCGAACATAGGAAGGTTCAGACTCAACTAGATTCGATGTCATCCTTATGCCCAATTTTAAGTAGAGGCCATGCCCAATTTTATGTAAAATGTATATATAATTTTATTTATAATTTATTTGACTTGTATTTTTTGGAAAGTTTTAAATATATGTTGGAACTCGAACTCTAGACATGTAATTTTTTAAAAGTTTTAAATGAATGTTGAAGCTCGAGCTCGGCTCGAACTCAGTTAAAATTATTGGGCCCGAGCTCGATAAAAAATTTTAGTCTTGAGGCTAGGCTCGGCTCGAGCTCGAGCTCGAAATATTTAAATCAAGCTCGACTCGAACATAGGCAGGTTCGGGCTCTACTCAGCTCGATGCCACCCCTAACTAAAACTTAGTTAAATGTATCACATATATTCATATTTAGGTAGCCTATACTTTGAATCAAGGTCATTGTGTTTTGAATCTCTTTCAAAATCTTGGGATGCTATTCTTATAACTATAAATCATCAAGTCTAGTGTTAGCATTCATTGTTTGGTTTGATTTTATGCATGAGCCATATGTTAAAATGGTTCTCATTTTTTTGTCAAGACCTAGGCATAAGTAATCAACTTGCTCGTGGGCTATGGTATTTTAAAGATGCTAAGAGACACCCACGTGTGTAGGGGTAGTATGGTTAGTAAATAAGGAGAACTTCCATAGAAATGACATAGAGTTGTGATTATACAAGCCGGTGTATGTCCTCTAATGTCTTTTTTCCTTTTGAAGCATGTAGTCTTAAGGACATTGTAAATACTTTCGCATAACTATAAATATAACCTCAAGGCATAGGGTAAAGCATCGAAGCCTCTACCTCTTGGCTCAAAATCGTTCATACACCTCTCTCTCTTTTCCTCGTCTTTCTCTCCCTTTGTTTCTTCCTTCCTCTCTCCCAAGAGCTAGAGTTCCTCTCTTCTCTCCTTCCTTTAATATCTATTGGGTTTATATGTAGGCCCTAGAAATCAACAAAAGAGATATTTGAATTTGTTTTGTGTGATTTGTAGATGCCTTCCTATACAACATTAGAAGTTAGTATGCACCCTTCTTGTAGAAGTGAAGATCTTGAAGGGATAAAGTTTACAAAAATGAAAAAAAAATAGCTTCATAAAGTACATAGGTTTTGGGTTATATGATAAATTTTTTATTTATAAATATAGGCCAAGGATTAATTATAAATCATGTTGTGCTTCAACCAAGCTGAATTTTTTCAATTTTTTATGCATATACTAATTCATTATTAGAACTCAAACATTACATTTTTCATTAGAAATCGAAGTCAATGCTTCGAGAAGGAATTTGGACTCTCTACAAGCATTCTACAGTAGTCTTTGAGTTAAAAGTGATAAAACTCTTTACCTTGAGTATTTAATTGGTCTTAAGTAGTAAAATATTGACAGAAACGCTACAAAAAATTATTTTGGATTCTTATGGTGTTTTTTTTTTTTTGCTAGGGTTGGATGATATTAAGTGTGTCAAATTAAATTAGATCGAAAGTTTTGTAAACTAATATTTGACTTATCGACTTGAAAAATTGAGAAATGGCTATATTGGGAAATTTTAGTAGCCAAATGTTACTCCCATGTTTCATTTTTTTTTTCTCATAATCATTCCACAACCCTCAAATAGAATGAATGGAAACATAAGTTAGCACGAAATATAAATGGTTGAATAAAACATGCTTACAAAGTTAAATGGTCTGATTGGTAAAATTGATTAGGTGTCATTAACCAAATTAGATTCATAACGAGTATGGTTGGTAAAATTGATAGGTGTCACGCGTCAGAGTGGGTTCATAATCAGAATCAATTGGTATCAGTTGCTAGGCACGAAATGTTACTAGACTCAACTCATTTGTATTCTATTCAAAATCCAATGTTAAATATTGGTTTTACAAGTTGATTTTCCACCTGCAATTAAGAGAAATAGCATGTCATTGTGACAGCGAAGTTATCCAAAGCAACCCAAGACTTTTGAGATCATCTTTAGGTGTAGGTTTGGGTCAAAAAGAACCCAATTTTTCATTTTTTCAAAACATAGCTAAGCACACTTAATATTTTACTATTGATTTAGTGCAGTTGCTTTGAATCAATTGCATACTTACAGTATACCAAATTGAGTTTGACTTTGCATGTACTAAGATTAAAATTGGCACCCCCTTTGACTCAAACCAAGAAAGAGAGAGAGAGACTGAAGATAGAGAATGACAAGGAGATGAGAACAGAAACGTAGGCCGGTGGGAAGGACGTCGTATTTTGCACAGGAATTTTTCCTCTAAGAGTTATTTCTTGCAACTGAATTTTCCCTGGCCATATAGATAATTGCTTTAGCATGGACATGTGAGGTCAACTAATGTTTTTACGACTAATTTAGGGTCTGTTTGGAACCCCATGAAAAAAGATAAGAAAATAAAATAAAATTTTGACCATTATTATTCCAAAAAATAGTTAGTAAAAAAGAAAATTTGATCATTATCTCATTTTCACTAACTATTTTTGGGAATAATAATGGTCAATTTCTCATTTTTTTTTCTTTTCTTTTCTTTTCTAAAGGTTCCAAAGAGACCCTTAGGGATTGAATCCAACAAAATATTAAATTTAGGTATGTAGAATAATATTTGTCGTGATTATCATTGATCAGATTTACACTATTTATAGAATTACAACAGAGATTGTAGATGATTACAACTTTTTAGAGTTTGAGTTTGAGTCTATTTGGTACTTGTATTATGATCTTTATCCTTATCTCTATCATGCTCATGCAAAATGGAGCTTCGAAAGGAAAATCCAATCATGATCTTCAAAAAGATGAAGCATATTCTCAAAAGTGGTTTAGTGAGAGCAACGGTTGGGGCAGACAGAATCGCATCACTCGGTGAAAGATCAGTGGCACTAGTAGCAGTTGGAGTGGACAGAATTGTATCGTCCGATGAAGAGAGGTGGAAGAATAGTGAGACTGGAGGCGGCTAGGGCAGACGAAATTGTATCGCTAGAGGAAGAGCAATGACACTGTTAGCGGCTGGGGCGGATAGAATTGCATCGTCCGGTGAAGAACAACTACACTAGTAGTGGTTGGGGAGGGCAGAATTGCATCATCCAGTGGAAAAGCAACAGCACGATAGGCAACTAGGCGGATGGAATGGCATCATCCCGTGGAAAAGCAATGCCTGGAACGAACGGATTCACATCGTCCCGTGAAGCGACAGGCAGAGTAGTGAGTGAGAAGAGGATTTGTAGGGAAGGTTTTTTGTTTTTTACACGTGTGCGGGACAACGTGTCCAGGGGGAAATAAGTTTCCCCCTGGACTTACGTCTCGCTCTTTGGGTGTTTGGTGTGGCACCGGCGCCCCGACGTCAGGCGACAGTGACGACAAAAGCATGAGGGGGGGGGGGGGGGGTTGGTGGTTGGTGCGGCGTCGGCCAGGTTGCTGACAGAGCAAACGCCGACGGCAGGCGGGAGTGGTGAAGGCCGACGGAGACGGTGCGGCTCGATTGCGACGTTGGCGAAGATAGATAGAGAAAAGTCACAGGTGTGCGGCGTCGGGCGACGGGACTGGCTATGCAGTGATTGCTCGGGGATTTCTGTGGGAAATCGACAACGAGAACAGTGAAGGAAGAACAAAGGTTATGCATTGGGACCATCGAGACGGAACGACGGTGATGGCACGAGACGAAACTATGGGCGAAGACTGACAACAACATCAACGATGATGGTGGCAACAGGCGACAACGAGGTCGAGGGATTTATTCGATCAGAATCAACAGGCCCAACAGGAGAGTAATCAGATCAGAGACGACGATGGGATACAAGACACAACGGCTACGACGGGCGGCTGTAGATATGATTTACAACTCTTCAGAATTTGAGTTTGAGCCTATTTGATACTCATATTTTGATCCTGATCCCAATCTCTATCACAAAGAATTGGGCTATACATGCGCAGTTGTCGAGTCCATGGATCATTAAACTCATGTTATTCGAGAAGTTTGTTACAAGTCCCAATACCGATTGCAGCGGCAAGATGCCAGGCAGCATGAATGTATGGAGTCTCAGGGAAGACATCATCAGCGATAAAAAGTGCACCTCCCAGAAGAGAAGACATCTTATGCATGTTGTGGGCCGTCCTCAGCTCTGGTTTCACCAATGCTCTCTTTGCAAACGCCACCTGAAAATTCCAATCCATAAATACTCTCAGGAATATCTAAGCAGGAAGCTTGAACAAAATAGCCAGTCCACTGATAACAGGCTTATGTAAATTCACACGATTTATGAGTTCAAGAAACTCGAGCATGTTAAAAACCCCCAAAAGTCACTAAGCACTTATCCAAATAAGCAAGGGCCATCCAACTCAAACGAATTGTGGAATCAGGCAATTTTGTTCAGTTCATTGTACTAAAGCAGGTCTCAGATCTGTGTATAGAAATGTCCCATAACTGGATTGAACATCTTGACATAGCTGCTTGAAAGGTCTTTGTTGTATGATTCACTGCCTGAAGTAGTAAATGGCTCAGATGTGGGAGAAACCTCTGAAAATAAGAGGCAAGAAAAAGGTATCTAAAACAATTCAAAATATATGAAATAAGAAGATAGTAAAGAAGAAGACCTTTTAGTAGTTGCTTAGTTTACCAATAGACTCCTGTTAAGAGAGATGTTTTTCGGTGGTGTCTTTTAGCAAGTCTTCTTTTACCTTTAATAATGGTTAATCTTTTCTTAGAAAGTCTGAAGCTAGTAAGCTTTAATTTATTTATTTTTTTGAAATGGTGAAATCTCATTAATCAGCTATAATGAATACACTAAGAGAAGCCCCTCATGCAATCAGGAAGCAGACCACTGTCACAGGAGAAGCTCAGGAGACCCATCTTTGGCAAGAGATTCTGCCAAAGAGTTGGCCTCTCTGAGCACATGCCGCCATGAAATATCAAAAGAACTACATAAAGTCTTTTCTCAAAGGTACACCTAAACCTTCATAGAGGCTTAACTTTCCCTTTCACCCCTTGATTTAGAGCTTTCATTTCTGCTTCATTAGAATCTTAATGACCAACTGGTCCTGCAAATGTCAGTACAATCGAGCCCAGAGTCTCTCAAAACTCCGCCCACTCTACAAGGCCTAGGGTTACCCAAGGAGCTGCCACTAGAGGGTGGAGACTTCTGAAGGAAGAAACAGTTCTCCAATCCTTTCGGATCTGTTAAGGAATAGTCCCACATTGATTAGTGAGTACAAAGATCTTGAGTTTATTAGTTGGGAAAGAGGTTTCCTAAGTTGACTAGTCATTTTGGGATAGGGCCTTGGACCCAATTTATCATGGTATCAGAGTAGGTACTCATATGTGAGCCTACACCTAAAAACTATCTACTTATAGAGCCACAAAAGAGGGCCTACACACCTAAAACTATCCAGCCTGCACCGCCCTCCCCCCCAAACCCACCACAGAGCATGACTATGAGTTAGCATTATCAAGGTAAATGGTCATTCCTTGGAACATTTGGTAGACAGAGCAGACAATAGAAAAGGCTATCACTTATAGGATACAAAATCAGAGACAAGTAATAAAGCAGCAACATGAAAGGACTGAACATAGTTTTCAGAAAAGAATAAAAAACACCAAATAACCCTATGTACCTAAAAAAAAAACTATCTAAAAAAAAGCATACAAAAAGAGAGTAAAGATTGAGATTAATTTTACCTCCATTAAGCCTGTGTGAACAACTGAAACCATTAAAGGTTGGAACGGTAGAAACAGTGCAGAGGCAGCCATCAGCAACTTTGGATTCTCATTCCTCAGAGCTCTTGAGAGACACTGCAGGAATACCATTTGTATGCACACCAAAGCAATCAAACAAAAGAAAACTAATAAGGTTATCCAGAAACAGAGATTTGAAGAACAGGAAAATAATAACCCCAGAATTCTGGAACACTGGAATTCTTAAAAAATCTCTTACAACAGTAGTTGTGGCTATCATCGTGTAATCAGCCCATCGAAGATACTTCCTTACTTCTCCCCTGGAGATATGGTATAAACTTGAGGCAACTCCAACCCCTATCAAAGAATTAGCATATATTCCAGAATTCAAAGTCTTCCTGCAGCCACAATATATACAAATTGTAGGATGAAATCATGGTAGGGGCGGATGAGCTTTGATCCATTTTGAGACAGCTAAAAAACAAGTATACCTTGGGGCTTGGATGCCAAGTGCAATAAAAGGTAGTGATGTTAGCACATTAGCAATTGTCTCTGCAAAGCTGTGATCCCCTAAAGTGAACAGATAAGAACATTAGAACAAGGACCAATTAGATTACAATATTGAAGTCATAAAGAAGTTATAAATAATCAAAACATAAATAAAGCAGTTCCCAAAGACCTTGAATGTTACAATGGACGGTTCTCAAACATGGTGGTCTCTGTTGCCATATTCTCCTGAAAGAAGCAGACAATCACTGAAAGTTGATACTGACAAAGGAAAAAGTAAAACACATATTTTATTTTATCATTTTCTCCATCCTGATTTCCAAAAGGTAGTTTCTTTATTATATCGATGCCCCATCATGGAGTCAAACACAAATTTTAAGTTCTCACAAGTAGATCCATTGGCTACTCAATATCCTTCAAGGCATAACTTACAAACATATATGCATGAACAATTTGAGGCTTTATATTGAAAATAGGGACAATAGTTTGTTAAAGGCTTGACATCCATATGGTGCAGTAACTTCAAGTTCAAAACTCAAGGTAGGCCATGATCTGAACTAATGTTTTGACATACCGCACTATCAAGGTCTGGTTTGCTCCATTAGCTTCTGCCCCTTCAGGCTTTGAAGGATGGCAATCCCCATGCAGAGGAACCTCTTTTACTGAGAATGGCAAATGAGGAATCAATTGGACTCCACAGATACCCTCAAGGACTGTCCGAGAGCTTGCTGTAGTCTGTGCAGCCATGTCAAAGTCTCTGGCAATTGTTTGGAGTAGATTGATTGCAGAGGAGCACTTGGGCATCAAGTTGATGAAGTATTCAGCACCTTGCAACCAAATCTACTGGACTACAACTACAACCAACATGAAATAAGAAAGGACACATATGAACAATTAGGCATGTATAAAAAATTTGCAGAAACTGGAAAATTATCACAGGAAAAATCTTAACATTCTGCAAATCCAGTAGGGCAAGGATGGTGATTTTGAACATCGAGACACAAGGTTGTGGGGTTCAAGATGTGGATGTGGAAAGAAAGAAAACCTACCAAGTCTGTTTCAAGGTTGTAACGAGAGAATGAGTGAACTGAATTCTTTCACTGGCAAATGCCAAATTCCCATAAGTTCAAAAAGAAAAGAAGTTATAATCCCTTCTTGTTAATATCTCTCTCACATTCTTGCAGGAAATCACCAGAAAATTAGAAGTATCAAACAATTACGTTCTAAGGAAAAAAGTCCTCACGGCAACAACTTTCGGCTACATCATACAGAAGCCAACCCATGCATCTTGCAAAACAGAAATTTAATCCTTAATAACCTTTTACTGTTGGAAAGATATAGAATCAATGATTTGGATGCATGACTACTAATACGTATTGTTAACAATCATGAAAAAAATAACAAAGTCTAAGTCTTATCTCTGATTATACCTGTATACAACTAGATAAGTAAAATTTTCTTTAGATAAAGAAACGATCATTTAGTGGATTGAAACCTTGGCTCGGTGGCCACATGGGGCGGTGTATTGTGTTAAAATCTTGATGGGGAAAGGCATATAGTGTGCGTGTATTCAACATTCCGATAGATAGATAAAGAGAGACAGAGACAGAGACAGAGAGAAAACCATTTATTTCATTTTCACCATGATCAAGGAACTATAATGTCTCACTCAGAGTAGTTTAATTCGTATCAGAGACATCTTTACGGCGTTTAACTGTGAGTCGCAGAGGCAAGAGGGCTTCGGCTAACTGTTTGTTAGCTTGACGATGAACTAAAAGAACAAAAAAGAAAAAAAACTGGTGCACAAGACATTTCACCGTGAAAGCATATAGTTAATGTACGTAAGCATTTAATATCTGAAATCATATTTAAAGGAATTTATACTTCAACTTGCGTATTAAGAGGAGAACAACGTAAGTTTCGGAATCAATTCTGCTTTAATCGCCTAAAAAAAATGCAACAAAATTCTAGTCTCTAATCAGGTAGCTACAACATTAAATAATTAAAAACTCGGCAATTCAGCCAAAAACAGATGGAGAAATGTTTCGCCAGATTAACAGGTGAGTTTAGTTATGCCCGATCTCAATGTCATCTACACACACATACACACACACAAAAAAAAAAAAAAAAGGACGCAAGGAAATGATAAAAGGAACTGTTGGGGAAGGAGAGGATGAGGACAGTTACCTGCTAGAGTGTGCTCGAGGATGGCCACGGACGCTGTGCTGCTCCCATTGAAAAAAGAGAGCAAGCACAGAGCAAGCACCTGATCCAAAATTTCTAAATACCGGGGGGGAATGCCGGGAGGAAAGATGCGGATACCCGGGAATCTTCGAGCTGACGCGTTCGGCATATTCGTCGTTCGAGTCGCGGCACCATCCAGATTCCAAAAAGAGTGGTCCGCAGTCAGGATTCGCGCCGGAAGAATTAACTGAGTTCAATAATTTTAACTGAGATTTAATCTAGCTCAAGTTTTAACTTTCATTTAAAACTTTTCAAAAATTATAAGTCTCAAATTCGAACTCCAATATATATTTAAACTTTTTAAAAAATATATATCAAATAAATTATATATAAAATTATACATATATTTTACATAATATTGGGCATACATTTTACTAAAAATTGAGCATAAGGTACCACTGAATCTAGCTGAGTGTGAACCTTTCTATGTTTGAGCCGAGCTTGATTTAAAAATTTTGAACTCGAGCTCAAGCCGACCTAGCCTCAAGCCTAAAATTGTAATCAAGCTCAAGTCTAATAATTTTAATCGAGTTCGAGCTCGAGCTCTAGCTGAGTTCAAGGTTAACCTACATTTAATACTCTACATAAAATATATGACAAATAAATTATCTATAAAATTATGCATACATTTTTAAAAAAAGAATGATTGGGGAGGTTCGGATTGAATCTCAATAACGGATTAGAACCCACCAATATTAATCTTTTTTTGCCCAAATATTGTCTAGCTTATTTTGAAATTTTTTAATCTGACGATAAATTTACTATGGCCTCTTTACTGCCCCTGATTGAAAATTTATATTCTAGGAAAAACTAAAAATGTTTTTCCTAGGATACATATTTCCAAAAACAACTTTAAATAAAATCCTATTACTACTAGAGGCTTACTAGAAAATTACAAAAAATATTTTAAAATTTTCTTCGGAAAGTTAAATGGACATCTTATTACCTCTTCTAGGGAAATAAATAAAAATTAATAATCAATCTAATATATTACTATACTTATCGATAAATTTTTAATCAAATAAAATGTCAAATACAAAACTGTTATGAAAATTGCCTCATATTAAAAGTATTATAGCATCAACTGTCAAATACTTATTCAAAATTTTTCTATACGGTTTTCTAGCCCATCTTGGCAATAAAATCTTATTTAGAAAATTATATGATTTTTTAATAAAAATTGCTAATTAGAAAAATGTTTCCAAAAAAACGATGCACTAATAGTCCCTATATTTCTACTAAAAATGTCTTTTCAATATTTATTGAAAAAACCATTAATAGTCTTTAGAAACGTATTTTTCCCAACCATTAATCAAGTTCAAATGTTAAAGTTGAATATCGCACTATGACTTATATAGTAAGTGAGATGCTTTCATTAAATCAATATTGTCTGAGATCAAGTTTCATATGTTAAGCTTCATGCAACTGCATTATGATAATCAAATAACCATTCATATTAATAATAGTCCAGTCTTTTAAGAGTGTACCAAACGTATTGAAATTGATTGCCACTTATTTCAAGAGAACTTGCAAATTGGCGTCTTTAGCTTGAAATAAGTTCAACGAACATAGTTGCTCACATTTTTACAAAGGCAATTCTCTTTGATGGTTGTTCTAAAATAAAAGTTTAAAACTAATATGCATTAGATTGAGGGGGTGTTGTAAAAGTTGTGTAACTTGTCCTTTTGTTTCCTTGTAGCTTTATTTTTGTATTTCTAATTTGTGCATGTGGGTTATTATTGTACAAGGGCATTATTGGAATTTGAAGAAGTTTATTTATGCATATATAAAAATGAAAGGGTTGACACTGTGACTAAGCCACCGAACTTCCGTCTCTCTTCTCACACACTTCTCTTCTCTTGGCTATCCTACTTCTTATTCCAACTTCCCTTCTCCTTCTTCCACTCAAATGCCTCACTAAGCTTAGCCTTTAAAATCTAAACTTGATTAAACCCTAGATGAGTGAAAGAAAAGATTTGGGAAGAAAAAAAAATTGGGTTGATTTCTTTATAGTCAGTCCCATTGCTGACTACCATTATAAGGAAAGTGGAAATTTGGAAGATGAAAGAGATTTTGAGATATAGAAAGAAAGTGTCGAAGCTGAACAAGTTGAAATAGGTATTGAAAAGAACAGATAAAGTGAGAAGGAGGATAATGTGGGAATAGTCATTGAGAATGAGGTGGAAAAAGAGAAAGAAGATGATTGATTGTGTAGTCAGAAAGTTAACAAAAGAGGCAAGAATAGTGGAGAACATTGGAGAAAAAGAAGTGATTGAACCAAGAACTAGTGAAGAAAACATCACGAGAGCTATTGTGCCCTATAGGCTAGTTAATAGTCTTCATCATTCACGTGATAGAAGAAGATGATGTGGAAATCTTAAAATTCTCTAGTCGAAAGAGGTAGGGAAGTGAGGCTTTCACTTCCTAAAGGACTTGCTCAGCCTACGTGATTGATGTAATATAGACAACACTAAGAGTTTGTATTAGCACAATTAGAGAGAGATTTTCCCTTTCTAGGCCATCAACCCCATTGCCCTTAGCTCCTTAGTTTTGTTTTCTTTCCAAGCAATGTACTCTCAATATTATTTTGCCTTGTATGGAAATCGACTATATCTTTGAAGTGCAAAACAATTCTATTTCCATACGTTTATTATGAGCTTCTTCAATTTTGAATTTCAGTTTACTAAATCACAATAAGGGGTGAAATTAAAAAGGCTTATTTGAATGCCTTGTTTGACTTTGCCTTTCATGTTGTTAGAGGTTGTTAGAAGATGGGCACAAGTCCACATGTCCAAGAGGTGGCATCTTGGTATATAAGAAGACTTCCCATAAAGATGGTATGAAAGTGTAATTAGTTAAAGAGATATGTCTTTCCTTTTGCAAAGCTTGTATCCCTAATGGCATTATAATCATTGTAACATACTCTCTAAAACTATAAATAGAGGCCCTTGGCTAAGAGGTAAAGCCTAAAGGTCTCTCATCTCTTCTCAAATTCGTCCAAGCTCTCTCCCTCTCTCTTTGGTAGCCGAGCTCTCCTCTCTCTTCTCTTCTTCTTCTTCTTCTTCTTCTTCTTCTTCTTCTTCTTCTTTTTACTTTGGTTGAGGTTCTTATCATGAGATCCTACATTCTATAGAGCTTTTGTGAATAGCCTCCTTACAATTTGAACAATGATGTTGTTGAGCCATTTTTCTGTATTTTGGTTGTATTCAAGATTGCTTTATAAGACACATCATTAGATTCTAAGTTGTTTGTTATCATCAAAACAATGAGAATGTGAATCATAATTTTTTAAAACTATATGAAAAATAAAACATAAAACCTTGTATGATGAAGTAAGTTTCATGATTAAAAACCACTTTTGATGCCAAAACTATTCTTTATTAAAGCGAAAATCATGCAATAAAATAACTGTTATCTTACTTTCTCGGACAACTTTTTCATTGTTAGAAGTGTGTTAAACGGCGGTACTTCATTGCTAAAATCTCTATTAGCGATAAACTCTAGATTCATCGTTAAAGATGATTTTTGACAGCGAAAATAATGTCATTCTTAAATAGTGGACTTTCACGACGAATTAGTTGTTTCATTGAGCCTCTTTTATCAACGAGTTTATGCGACCAGTTGATCCATCCTTGTACTTGTATAGCAACAAATTTTTTCATTGCAAGAAGTAACATTTCTAATAGTATAATAGGTTAGTAATCCGTCTGCAATTACTGTTAGACTTGATGTCTAATAATAATATAAACATCATAGAAAATAGATATTAAATCCTCCATAATTCCATTATCATGAAAACCATACATATATCATAGAATTGAAATAAGAAGAATAAAGAGAGCGTACCTTTCATCTTGAAGAATATAAACAGAACTTGAAGTGCACAAGATAATCTTTTATACTTCGTTTACAAGTGATAAGCTTGCTCCCGTTCAGCCAGATTGGGTGTGCAAATAGCCTTAGCCTCACTTGTAAGGCCATGGAGGAATTTATAGTTTTCAAAGGGTGTGGCACTAATGACTATTCATAAGGACACATCCTCTTAGAAGAGATACATCCTCTCAGGAGAGATACATCCCCTCAAGAGAGACACATCTCCTTATTCCAAAGTGATGTGTCCACTAAGTCAATGCACCCATTTAATCTACCTCTACAGGGGGATGTGCTGGCCATTATTCCCTGTATTGAACATCCAATGACAAAGCTTCTAGAAGTGGGTCCCACGCCCTATGAATCATGGTAATTTTATTTTATAAACAATATATTTAAAACCATAATTCCAACAAACTCCCACTTGGTTTCAAATCCATTTCAAATTCCGATTTTCGATATGAAAAATCAATCTTGACACATAAAACCATACCATGACCATAGGCATTACCTTAAACACTTTAATATACATGTGTAGTTAACCCGGGCCTACACCATATATATCTTAGATATCCAAGGCTGGGGAATAAACCAAATCCATACTTGTCAAATTTTCCAATTCAGCTGTCTCCATTCATAGCATACTCGGACCTGAACTCAGGGTAAAGCTCTGTACCAGTTCGAGTATTAGCCACTAAGGTAACTGTGCCTAATCAGTACCATAGGCCTGAATAATTTAGACATCCAACCCAACCTTCCTATTGAGACCCTTCCGTATATATATACAAGTATATACCTAATAAAAAAGCTGGACATCAAGGCATCTCACCGTCCATAGCATACTCAATACTTGAGGAGCTCAGGGTAAAGCTCTATACCAGCATGAGTATTAGCCGTAAAGGAAACTGTGCCTATGCAGTCCCTTTGGCCTGGACAATTTAGAGACTCAACCGTCATTCCCTATTGAGACCCTTACATATACACGTACAAGTGCATACATAATAGGGAAGCTGAATCTCAAGGCATACACTGAGTACTCATATTATCTCACAAAAGCATATGCATTCTTTCAAAATCATTCCATGGAATATAAATTACAATGTCATGACATACATAGTATTACAAATCATTTAGACCACAATGCATACAAAACAATGTTCTCCCACTTGGTCTCATCAATTATAAACAAATCAAACCCATGTTCCCCACATGGAAAGTGAAACTGGTCACGGGAAGACACTTGGTTAGTGGATCAGCTAAGTTATCCTGAGAAGATATCTTATAAAGAACAACTTCCTCCTTCCTCAGCATGTCTCGTATGTAGTGGTATTTTCCTTCGATATTAGCCTTGGAGTGACACTTTGGATCTTTCGTGATAGCAATAGCAAATTCATTATCACAAAAGAGAGGAATAGGTCGCTCCACACAGTCTACCACTAGAAGACTTCGCAAGAATTTGCGAAGATAAACAACCTCCCTTGTAGCTAAGTTCATAGCCACATATTATGCCTCCATGGTTGATTGCACGACACAGTCTTGCTTCTTGCTTTTCCAGGAAATGGCACCTCCGCCAAACATAAAGATAAAACCAGAAGTAGACTTTCGGGTATCAACACATCCTTGATAATCTGACTCGGAATAACCAACCAATTCCAACTTGTCCGCTTGATAAGTCAAAGCATATGACTTTGTTCGTTTTAGATAGCGCATTACCCATTTTACCCCTTCCCAGTGAGTGAAACCTGGATTAGCCTGAAACCGGCTAAGAATCCCAACAGCATAAGCAAGATCAGGTCTTGTACATATAAGAGCATACATAAAACTCCCCACAGCGGAAGCGTATGGATACTTAGATTCGTCCAACTTATCTTTGAGGCCAGAAGGACAATCCACCTGGCTCATCTTTTTAGTGCTATCATAAGGTATTTTACCTTGTATACAGTTAGACATGTGAAACCGATCCAGAAGAGTGTCGATATACTTCTCTTGAGACAAACTCAATTTTCGCAAAGATCTATCCCGTAGAATTTTAATGCCAAGAATATAAGAAGCTTTCCCAAGGTCTTTCATATCAAATGTTAGAAACAACCACGTCTTTATACCTTGGAGTAACTGAATATCATTCCCGGCTAATAAAATATCATCTACGTATAAAGTAAGAAAAGCAATGTGATCTCCCATTGTTTTTATATAAACACAGTGATCTTCTGGATTCTAAGTAAAACCATACGCTATAATTCCTTCATTGAACTTGATATTCCATAATCTTTAGGCTTGTTTCAAACCGTAAATAGACTTGTCCAACTTACACACTTTTGCTTCAGTTCTAGGTCTAACAAATCCACGTGGTTGTTCCATATAAATCTTCTCATCCAAATTTTCATTTAGAAAAGCGGTTTTAACATCAATTTGGAACAACTCATAGTCATAATATGCAACCAATGCCAGGAGAGCTCGAATAGACTGTATTCTTGCAACAGGAGAGAATGTTTCATCATAATCAATCCCGTATTGTTGAGTAAAACCATTGGCAATAAGACGAGCTTTGAATCTTTCAACTTTACCTTCAACATTTCTGTTCCTTGTAAAAATCCACTTGCACTTAATGGGCTTAACAGATGTAGGAGGATCAACAAGTTTCCAAACTTCATTTTTATACATAGAGTTCATCTCTTCTTCCATTGCCGACTTCCACTTATCGGAATCCACATCAAGGAGTGTTTCCTCATAAGTTTTAGGATCAGTAACATCTTCATTCAACCTTGTTCTTTCATAAGTTTCTCCAGCATAGGTATAAAAATCTGAAGATGATAGGAGTTGACTAGGTTTTCTTTCTCTAGTCCCTTTTCGAATATCCGTTTGGGTGGAATTTTCTATATTAGAAGGAGATTCAGAAGAAGACATTTCAACACATTCTTCCAAGTGAGACTTCGTACCTAAATCTTCATCACAATCAAATCTATCCTCAATGAATCTTACATGTCTACTTTCAATAATCACCTTCTCCTTGGGATCATATAACCTGTATCCTTTCAAATGTTCAGAGTACCCAACGAATAAATATCTTCGAGTCTTAGCCTTCAATTTGTCCTTAGGATCAGGTTTTAAAACATGAGCAACACATCCTCATACTTTAAAATGGTTAAGACTAGGAGTTTTGCCTGACCATACCTCATAAGGTGTTTTCTCAACCGACTTTGAAGGCACTCTATTTGAGATATAGGTAGTTGTCAATAATGCTTCGCCCCAAAAGGATATTGGCAAATTTGCAAGTGCCATCATAGATCTTACCATCTCTAGTAAGGTTCGATTTCTCCTTTCAGCAATACCATTCTGTTCAGGTGTATAAAGCATGCTAAACATATGGATAATCCCGTTTGACTTGCAAAATTCAGAGAATAACTCCGAACAATACTCTCCACCTCTGTCGGTGTGTAATATTTTGATCTTCTTTCCTGTGGCATTTTCTACCTCCAATTTGAAGGTTTTGAAATAATCTAAGGCCTCATTTTTTCTATGCAGTAAATATACTCTTCCATATCTTGAGAAATCATCTATAAATGTGATAAAATACGAATGACCATTACGAGTATTCACATTCATAGGTTCACATATATCAGAATGAGTAATATCCAAAACATGAGAACTTCTTGAGCCTTTGGATGGAAAGGGTATCTTTGTCATTTTCCCATATATACAACACTCACAAATAGGAAAATCATTATGTGAAAGATTTTTCTATAATCCTTGTGTCACAAGTCTTGTAATTCTATCCTTGTTTATATGCCCTAGTCGTAAATGCCATAAATACAATTCATTTTCTTTAATATCTGAAGAAGTAGAAACATTGAACACCATATTTCCACTAAGTTGCAATTGATATAGACCAGAATTTCGAAAACCTCTAAAAATAACTTTATCATCTTGTAACATAAGAAACTTTCCATTTCCAAAGTAAAATGTAAATCCAAGTTTCTCAAGACAAGATACGGATAATAGACTTCTTCTCATAGAAGGAGCATAATAACAATCTTCTAAATCAAAAAACTTATTATCAACAAGCTTTAGCCGGTAAGTTCCCACGCCTTCCACAATGGCCTTTTCATCATTTCCCATGTAAATAAAGCTTGTTTTGTCCTTAATCTTTCTTAGCTCCTTGAAGCTCTGCAACTCATTCGATACATGAACAATTGCACCAGATCAGCCCACCAACTAAAAGGCTTGATATAAATAGTACAAGTTTCAAGAGATAAGGACTCACTGGTGTTCTCCTGTTGCCCTTCTTGCATGGTTTTCAAAGCCCTACAATACTTCTTTATATGTCCTGGCTTATTACAAAAGAAGCAAACACGTTGATTTGCATGTACTTCAACCCTTTGTTGATTGACCTTTTTGTCCTTGAAGTTTTGAAATCGAAAGTTCTTTCCCTTCTTCTTAAAATTTTTTTTCTTCGGCTTCAAAACTACGTTAGAACTAGGTGAAGGTTTATCTAACTCAATACTTGGATTGAGTCTTTCAAACTGGTGATCGATCATATTAACCAAATCAAATATAGTCCACTTTGTCTTGGACAAAGAATAAAAGTCTTGAATATATTTGAGAGATTTGGGTAAAGAGTTGATAATGGTGACTACTTTAGTTTCTTCATCCATTGGTCTACCATGATATTGTAACTTATCTGCCATGGCAAGCATGTCATTTACATGTTTTCTCACATCAGCATTTTCTTCCCATTTGGCACGAGTGAACTTTTGCCATAAGTTATTGATGTGAGTAGACGACTTTTTACCATATTTAGCCTCAATCTGGTCGAGAATCTCTTTTGTAGTGGGGACATGAAAATAAGTCATCAAGAGAGTCTCACTTAGAGCCCCAAGAATATGTGACCTAGAAATTTCATTAGCATTATCCCATTCCTTGAATTTTCTAAGGTCCTTCTTATACTGTTTCAGATTATCAGGGTAGTTTATTCGGGAAGGTCTTTGAGGAGGAGTATCCACTTTGATAATCTTATCAAACCTATAGCCTCGTAGCATTAAGTCAACCCGTTGTGACCAGTTCACATAATTAGTCCCATCAAGTACATTTTTCTATAGGGACTCAGCAAAATTATGTCCACTACTCGATATTCCTGTCATCCAGAAAATATTTCAATATTTGGGAGAACATACATAATAATACAATCATTTAAGCCATCTAGTACTCCCATTTACCCTTTGGGGATTCATGAGAGTTACTAGGTAAATCATTCCACACATGATAAACAACCAACAAACAAACAAATAAATTAATTCATACTTACCCTTTGGGGATTCATATGAATTAATTTATAACATACTAATCTAATTATACAATTTGCATTACCCTTTGGGGATTTTGCTAATCATATAATAAAATTAGTATAACTCATAAAACAAATTATACTCAAAATAAACACACATAAAATTAATTTAATCTATACAAAATGCATTACCCTTTGGGGATTTTGCAAATTATATAATTAAGTTAATTTTCACATACAAATACATAAATATATAACAAGGCATGCAATAACACTAATTATAAATACTTCAAATAGCCAAATAACATGAAAATCCTATTCAAAATACAATTCTGGGTAAAAATAAACCCTTAAAACACATTCTGGTTCATTATATTAGTAAAAACCCGGTTTGGTTCATGGTTCTGGGTCATTACCTACCCGGACCGCACAAGCCTGTACCAACAGGCCCGTGGACAGCAGCCCGCGCACAATAGGCCTGCGCACAGTAGCCCGCACATAGCAGGCCCGCGCACAGTAGCCCGCACAGCCAGCACCAGCAGGCCCGTGCATTGGCAGGCCCGCCTGCGGCGCCAGAACCCAATAAGCCTAAACTAGGCTTATTTCCATTCACAAATAAATAGCCAAAAAATCCAAAAAAAATGGAAAAATATAGAAAATTAGAATTTATCTCTATGATACCAGCAGAGGCATTATTCACTTGTATTTGTTAGACTTGATGTCTAATAATAATATAAACATCATAGAAAATAGATATTAAATCCTCCATAATTCCATTATCATGAAAACCATACATATATCATAGAATTGAAATAAGAAGAATAAAGAGAGCGTACCTTTCATCTTGAAGAATATAAACAGAACTTGAAGTGCACAAGATAATCTTTTATACTTCGTTTACAAGTGATAAGCTTGCTCCCGTTCAGCCAGACTGGGTGTGCAAATAGCCTTAGCCTCACTTGTAAGACCATGGAGGAATTTATAGTTTTCAAAGGGTGTGGCACTAATAACTATTCATAAGGACACATCCTCTTAAAAGAGATACATCCTCTCAGGAGAGATACATCCCCTCAAGAGAGACACATCTCTTTATTCCCAGGGGATGTGTCCACTAAGTCAATGTACCCATTTAATCTATCTCTACAGGGGGATGTGCTGGCCATTATTCCCTGTACTGAACATCTAATGACAAAACATCTAGAAGTGGCCCCACGCCATATGAATCATGGTAATTTTATTTTATAAACAATATATTTGAAACCATAATTCCAACAATCAACAGCGTCCTATTTCATTTTATTCAATGTTAAAGTTCTATAAATAGTTCACAATATCATATAACATATATAGTAATTGGAACCTCCCTTGTCTTGTCAACAAAGACAACAAGCAGCTTCCTCTGAACCACAGCTTCGTGATCTTCACTAGAGATAAAGATGGGACGAGAGACGTGGGGTTAGAAGAACTTCAAGAGGAGTAGCTTTGGGTACTGAAAGTCCCGGGGTCTCGATCATATCCACCGGCTCATCAAAAGGTGTGTGTAAATCAAATGCATGGAGAAGACGAGCGAGAGTCAAGTGAATAAGCTTGAGTGCAAAAGAGATAGCTGGGCACATTCGCCTTCCGGATCCGAAAGGGATGAGATCAAAATGTTGTCCTCTTACATCTATATCTGCATTTGCAGTGAGAAATCTCTCCGGCAGGAACTTGAGGGGATCAGTCCAGATACGTGGGTCTCTGTGTATCTTCCACAGATTTATCAGAACACGGGTACCGACGGGAATTCTGAACCCACCTACGGAACAGTCTTCCATGGCTTCATGAGGTACTGCAAGCGGAGCTGCAGGGTATAGCCGCGTCGTCTCTTTCACGATGGCTTGGAGGTAAGGTAGGTTTTCGATATCTTCTTCACTCACGTTTCTGTCATTGCCGACACAGGTGTCCAGCTCATCTTGAGCTTTTCTTCAGTGCAGGACGATTGTTCAATAGCAAGCTGAGGGCCCAAGTCAGGGTTATGGAAGTCGTGTCACTCCCAGTGAGTACCATCGTCTGAACAGAAGGAAGAAAAAACAACTATCAATTGCTACAACCCATGTTACCTGACACCTAGAGCAAAAATAAACAACGAGAGCTTTTTGCCAAAATAACTATTAAAAAAACTTTTTTTTGAAAACAAGGACATCAACTTATTTTAAAAAATACTTAACATTTACATGTCCACTATACATGTGGCTACATCATTATTTTTGACATGCCATCTGCCATGTCAACTGCCACATCATTAAAGATAAAATTTTGAATAATTTTTTAAAAAAAATCCAAAAATCAAATACACTATTTATTACCTTATATCTAATATAATAAATTATTAAAAAATTAACTCTTACTTATTTAACACCATTTAATATCAATTAAAATGTTTATTACTTAAATTTTTTTTATTGTTACACTTTTTATTACTTTATATTTTAAAATAATAAAATAAAATAAGTATAATAATTAGATTTAAAATATTTATAAATTTAAAATATTTATAAATAGAAAAAATCTAACTCTTACCCATTTATTATGGATTTAAAATATTTAAAAAATATAAAAATATATAAAAAAATTATTTTAGAGTTTAAAAATACAATTTATTTGTATACTTTTGATCACCTTATTTAAAAAATAATAATGTTTAAGTTTTAAGATATTTATAAATAGAAAAAATCTAACTCTTACCCATTTATTATGGATTAAAAATATTTATAAATTAAAAAATCTTACTCTTAAGTCTTACATATATATTATCGATTTAAAATATTTATAAATTAAAAAATATACAAAAAAGTTATTTTAGAGTTTAAAAATACAATTTATTTGTATACTTTTTATCACCTTATTTACAAAATAATAATATTTAAAAATTTAAAATATTTAAAAATAGAAAAAATTTAACTCTTACAGATTTATTATGGATTTAAAATATTTATAAATTGAAAAAATATTAATTTTTATGTCTTACCCATATATTATCGATTTAAAATATATATAAAAAAATATACATTTTAATTTATCTACAATTGACAGAAATTTTATTAACATAAAATCAGAATTTAAACAGTAAATCACAAAAAAATCAATACAGTAATTAAAAACGTAAATTCAAATCAACATTATAATTAAACACAATAATTATATTCAATTAACAAAAACCCTTAAAAATCACCCTACTAAATCGGGTTCTGAAATTCAAATTCGGGTTTGGAGGGTGAGTAAGGTTTCGATTTTGAGAGAAGGGGCGATGAGAGAGTGAAATGATAGGGTATTAAGAGAGGGAGTGGCGAGAGAGTGAAATGATAGGGTATTAAGAGAAGGGGCGACAAAGAGATAAATGATATGCTTCGGTTTTGAGAAAGGGCGGCAAGAGGATGAACAGAGGGGAACGGAGAAGAAGAACGAGATATGAGACTGAGACGAAGTCTGGGTTGAGAAGAAGCGAGAGCAGTTGAGAGGGGGGTGCTGAGGGCGAGCGGTGGCAGTAGGGGAGCGGTCGTGACCGAGCGGCGGCAACAAGGGAGCGACCGAGGCCAAGTGGAGGCAGCAGGGGAGCGGTTGTGGCCGAGCGGCGGCAACAGGAGGGGGTGAGAGGAGAGGAGAGGAGAAAAATCGAGGAAGAAAGATTAGAACGAAAAAAATATAAATGAGGGCTCACGTGGCGAGAGATGACGGGGCAAAAGAGAAAAATTGAAAATGACATGGCAGCTGACATGTAAAAAATAATGACATGGCAATCGATGTGTTCATCTACCATACTGCTCTGATGACATGGTGACATGTAAGCAGTCAAAGCTTAGGTGTCGCCCGTCAACATTTACAGTGAACTGGTCAAAATTGGGTATTTTTCAAAATAAGTTGATAAGTTGTTTTCAGAAATAAGTTTTCTCAAATGGTTATTTTGGTAAAAAGCTAAAAAAAAATCGGAGGTAGAGGAAGAACCCTATCTTACCAGGCTTGTGGCCTTTATGAACGTTTCGGGATCGTCGTCAGAAAAATGGGAGTTATCCAGGGCAGTCAGCATCACATCTAAGAAATCATGATCAGGTCCACGCTCACGAGTGAGTCTCACGTTCTTCCAACCAGATAGAACATAGGGAATCTAGTTCCTTAAATATCTTCTTCATGGCACGTATATGACCCCCAATATCAAACCACTCAAGCATGGGAATCGCATCAGATGGAATAGGATTACCACTCAGCAAAGAGAAACCATTTGTCAATTTTCGGAACTTCCTCGCCTCCATCTCATCTTTTGCTGAATTTGCGATCGAGTATCTCTTGCTGGCGACCGCCAACATCACAATGTTGAAGAGAAGAACATCAAACCACTTTTTCATCTCAACTTTGACGGGAACTTTCTTCTTCTCTATCCAACCTTTGTACAAATCTTTTATGCACAGATCGATCTCTCTGGCACGAACATGCCTGAGTAACTCGAGCTGACGACCCGAGAGAAGCTGAATGGTGGCTATTTTGCGGGACTCGCGCCAGAAGGGGCCATACTGTGCAAACCCCAGCAGTTTGTAGTTGTAACAGAGATACTTGCCGGCGGAACTCAGTGGACGAGTCGCAAGAGCTTTGTCATTAGTGGTGTAGCACTCTTTTGCCATTTCCCAACTGCTCACCACAATAGTTCGGTGAGAGCCAATCCAGAGAGTCATCAGGGGGCCATAATTGTCAGCGAGTGCTCCCAGCGTTCGAACGAGAGGCTGTCGGTCGCCGCCAAGTTTGTGGAGGTGACCAATTATCGGCCACCGTCCTGAGACTTCCGGTGGTGCAGAATCGGTTCTTCTTTTCTTCTTACCCTGGGACTGGTATATCCAGAAACTGAAGAAGAAAGCGAGCAAAAAGAGGGCAGCGACGATCGCTCTCTGTGCTAGACGCATTTCCATCTCCATCTCCATGGCTGGTTTACGAATGAAAGATGCACCCTGGTGCTCCTCTTTTTAAATGATCCTGAAAAACCATATGAACCACAATTCTAGGCTTCATTAAGGACACCCAACATGAAAGCAGTGGAGCTTGAAAATTTTGCATCAAATCAAAATGATTTCAAACTCTTTGCTCCTTTTTGTGGCTAACATTAATTTGATTGCATCAAATGAATCCCACACCGCATGCTGCGTGCAACGATGTCAACCATTGACATGTTGAAATGAGCTCAACCACATATTGTTCAGACGAAAAATGAAGTTCGTCCATGAAGAAGAAAGAAAATAGAGGCCACCATCTACGAAGCAACCTAATAGTAAAGATTTCAACATTCTAATGCTTGTCAATGTGAAACTCACAATGGATAAGGAATTCGATCTGATCTGACCTGAACACCCACAAAACTGTAGCATTTCACATTTTCTATAGGGAAAGCCTTTTTTATTTTTCTAACGAAAGCAAAATTCCTTTGCTAGCTAAATTTGATTAATCAATTATTTATTTTAACAAATAATAAATAAATTTTAATTGAATTAATGATAATTCAATTTACTGAGAATACATGACTTAACTACAATATAATTAAATAAAACATGTATTAAATATTAGTAACTATAATAATTATATAGATAACCATAACTAATTAAATTATAATGTAGCTAATGGGGAAAATTAATTTAATAATTTTTTGTTAATTATGACCTACTTATTATTAAAAATAACTAATTAAACCTCGTTAATAGTCAATTAATAATTTTTTTAATAAAATATAAATTAAATTTTAATTGAAAATGTGATAACAGAATTTACTAAGATTACTAGATTAAGTACAATTTAAATAACCATGGTGTAGTCAATTAATATTAATTATGGGAATGTAATTTATGACTTATCAGAATGTAATTAATGAACTAAAATTTTAATATAATATGAATAAATACAATAAATTAATTAATTTAAATTATTAGTAATTATTTTATTAATAAATTATATAAATTATAATTGGATTAATTATACTTTACTTGACCAAAATTACACCAGTGTAATTAATTAACATACTTGAAGTAATTACTTTAGTCTAATAGTAAGTAACTAACACTAATATATTTAATGTAATTAATAAGGTATAACTTAGTGTAAGAACAGCGATTAAACTATAAATTAATTAATTTAAATAAATAAATAAATTATAAATTTATTATTTGGTTTAATAATAATAGATAATCTATAATTAAATGATTATAGTATAATTTACTGAAACCACATGATCAAGCAACAAAAAAATTAATCTATGATGTAATTAAGTAATAATGATGATAATATTTAGTAACTAACTATATTTTAGTAAAATAAAAATAATTCTAAAGTCATTAATTTCTAACAAGAACAAATTCAAGTTATAATGCAATTTAACAAATCAAACCATATTAATAATTAATTAATTAATTAATATATAACTATAACTAATTCAAATAAACAAAACATTAATTTAGTTAACCAAACTAGGACATTAAGTGTATGGTGTTGGTATGAAAAGAGTTATATGGTGCATATATGTTTTCATTCAAAAGTATTATTCAATGTTGTATGTCTTTTGTATGGAGTTGTGGAATGGTATCCATGTATTTAGATGTTTTGGAGTGCTATAGAATAATGTCCATGTGGTAATGAGATTTTTTTTTCATTGTGAAGGACAGAGAATACAATGGGACCGTCACAACTTTATTTTGATATTGTGTTGTAGGATTTTTTTTTTTGGTCTTAGGGTGGGGATATGAAGGTAAGAGTGATCGGACTTTAACCTTGTCTAAGCTAGATACCAATTATAATATGAGCACAATTGGAACCTAAAATGAGCATAATTTGAGTATAATGTGAAACCAATGTTAAGCATAATATGATAGTAATTTTGAATATAATATCTAACTATGGTCCACCATGATATGAAACTAATGTTGATAATATTATGAGACTAATTTCAAGCACATATAACTTAACAAAATCATAACATTTTAGGTAAAACAATGTATATGCCTAAAAGTAAAAATGCTTAATTGAACTTTAACATGAACTTTTAATGGTACTGGGAAGGCTAGAGAGCCCTTTAGGCCTGAGAAGATAGCGTTAATTGATCTCGACCTTAAACTCACCAGGTTGACATGGGTATGGGTCACACATATTTCACAGTCTGTTAAATTTTCATTAGTGATTCTAATCTCCTAAGCTATTGATTTAAATTCTTTGAATGGAATGTGACAACCTATTCAAGAGTTTATAACGTATATTTCAAATTTTTACAATATTTAGAATGCTTACTATTCCAAATAAAAAGCACAAGAATTAAATATACTTGTCAAGCTCTTAAATTGTCCTGTTGGATTGTTTGGGACTCCGAAAGTTGTTTATTATTGTAAGTATTATGGCTCAAGACAATTATTGATGCATTATGAATACATATATCAAATTTCCTCGAGTATTTGTATGCTTTGATGACTAGTATGCACCATGTTTTGGTGATAGAGCATGATGCACGCATGTCAAATGGTACCGATATAGCAGAGGGGTGTAGGGAGATGTTGCCCAAGTTCCGATAGATATCTTAAGTTATTACCATACAAATACTAAACAATACTAAGTTTTGAATACGCAAGGTGGGGTGATGAATTCAAGTGAAGAAAGTCATTAATTGGATGTGATTAGGAGCCTTAGTTCATGTGTTCTCACATTTGAAACTAGATATTTAATATAAAGGTTTTGTCGTGTATAAAAAAGTTGTTATCAATAACTAATTTATTTGTGTAACACATTGGTTTAAAGAAAAAATGAACAAGAGTTGGATGAAGCTTTTGCTCAATAGATTGTTTAGTGAAGAATATAAAAGGGGGTAGAGACTTTCATTCAAATGGTGTATAACAAATATGTGGTTGGATCATATAACAAGATCAATTGCCCTTGCAAAATGTTTACTAATAAATTGTTTTTGGGATGTATACTAAGTAGACAACCACTTGTATATCCATGAGGTCACTGATCAAAGGCGGCCTTCTAAAGCCTTGGCCAATCATCTAGTAGGGAAAGAGGGATAATCTCATGATCATATCTATAATATCATCCATAACATACAAAAAGAGCAAACATTTGTTAATGATAGCCAACCAATGCCTAGTAGTCATACCAAACATGCGGGACTTGGAACAAGTGGCAAAGACAAGTTTATTGACTTGTTCATGGATGCTAATAGAGAGTTTTATCTTAATGTCAAAGCTTCTCTTAGCTGAAGTTTATTATTTATTTTCTCTATATCAAGACAACTTTTGCAACATGAACAATAAAGCAAGGAACAATTTACTCTCATTGATGAAAGAAGCATTGTATCTGGTGAGTCACTATCTAACAAGTAAAAAACTCTTTTTTGCAAGTTAGGATTTCATTATGAGAAGATAGATGAGTATAACAATGATTGTGTCATCTTTTGGAAGGAATATGAGAAAGAAGACAAATCCCTAGAATGTGATGAATCGAGGTACGTATGATCAAACAACAAAAAGAAACCAATGTCTCACAAAGTCTTGTACTATTTGTCACTCAAGTCACAACTTCAATGAGTATTTACATCAAAAGAAATGACCAAAGACATAAAGAAGCATGCCGAGATGTGTGTAGATTAAATAAATGCAATTAGACATTCGATCAATTTAGAACTTTAGGGTGAATTTGACAACGAATAAACGTGGTATTGAATAGGTAAATATAGAAGAGTCCTATATGACTCACAAAAAGAAATCTCATAAATGGAGAATTAATATAGACGAATCTTACCTAACTCTAACAGTAGGAAATATCATAGAAGTGTCAAACGCCTAGCCAATACAACCCAAAAGACCGGTCTGTTAAGTGCAGAAAGCCAAGTACCTAACCATGGTGGACCGAAACCACCTAGCTCTGACACCCACTGTTCCCGTTCCCCACCGCTTCCGCCGGGATTCGAATGCGGAACGTGGTACCCAACTCTAATGCAATGTCAAACACCTAGCCAATACAACCCAACAGACCGGTCTATTAAGTGCGGAAAGCCAAGTACCTAACCCAGGTGGACCAAGGGTGGACAAAACCTAACCTAGGTGGACCGAAACAACCTAGCCCTAACAAGAAGAGATGCTTCAATTTACATGCCATCAATGAATTATCTTTCTGTCCTAAAATTTTAATATGATATCAAAGGAGGTTATATGTGTTTACTTAGTCAAATAGACTATATTTTTTTACAAGTTCTTTAATGTCATGTCTCTTTTCCTCTTTTTCTTAATGAACCTCACTGGCATCACCTTATTCTTCTTCTCTATTTCCCTATTCATTAGTTATGTTTTCTCTGTTCTTTTGGAATATTTTTCTTTTTGGCCATTGAAACCAGAGAGCAACAACTCCTTTTTTTCTTCATAATCCCTTCTAAAATCTCTCTTCAGAGGTTCAACCACCAACATCCTCTTCAAAATCCTCATTATTATTATTATTTTTCATGAGTAAACAATCTCTCAAGAAGATGAAGTGTTGAAACCTACTTCTCAAGATCACCTATTCACTGTCCCCTAGTTGAGGTCTTAATCCTAAAAAATTCCGAATCTCATGTAGTAGCTAAAATAAAAAAAAATGTTGATCTACTAGATGTCTTAAGAAAAAATTACAATGATAAACCAAAAACCTAATTATAATGTTCAATAGTAGCAACTATTAACACACCTTAGATAAAAAAGGCTCTCAAGAGAATATGAGACAAAAGGAGGACTATCAAAGTGATAAAATGCTTTTAGGTAAATATTTGATACTCACACTTGATAAAATTTTACTTCTTAACTTATTCATTTTGTGGATGTGTATTTTTCGAAGTTTAAACCTTAATGGATTTTCTTTTGTTGTTTTAGTTTAGTTATATTTTATAGCTAAATGTCAAATGATATTCAGGAATTAAGATTACAAATAAACTGCAAAAATTTAGGAATTATATGTTTTTGAGACAAACATTTAGTGCATGTGATTGTAAGCATAATTGGATTGCTTTCGAGAATATTTACCCAAATAAGACATATATGCTCATGTTTGCTCCTCGCCTATCTATAGAAGCTACACGAAAAGAAGAAAATCAGAGAAGAAGGGAAGAACAAACTGTAAGGAAAAGAACTTCAATGAACTTCTTTCACTCGCTATTTAAGAGTCTTGCTTTCTACATGTCTTTAGGCAACCCTCAAAGGGTCATCTATAATTATATCATATACATTTAAGATAAAACATTACATATGAGACTAAAAAGATTGAGCTTACTCCACCCTATATATTACATCATATAAATTATAACAATAATGTGATAATTTATGCTTTTTTGTGATATCATAGGAAAATAATCGTATTATCTAAGAAAAGCAACTATATTTTAATTACCGGTCAAATTCACAATACAGGGTAGTGTTTCAAAACATGATATTTAGACAATTCTATGTGAAAAATATAACTTTATAAAATGACTATCTTTAAAAATTACTAGTGCTATTAAGATTTTTGTAACTTGTCCCAAAATTAGGTAATGGAGTGAAAGATTATAAATCACATTTTTTTTTCAGTTCTTTCAAGAGTTGGTGACTATTGACTAACAACTACCAAGTAATAAAGGAATAAAAATATTGGCAACAAGTCCAATACCAGAGCTCACTCAAGTCCATTAATAACAAGGACTTCAATTTGGGTTTGTTAATGGGCAAGGAATGTTGATGGTTTAAGTACTCTCATTAGTGAAAGTGACAAATACTCATTAGTGGGTAACAAATAAATTATCTAGAAATTGACTTTTTCTCTTTCTTATGAAAAATGAAGGAAAGTGAAAAACCTCACTTTCTCTCCTACAACAATCCATGTCTTTCTACTCTCGTTCACCCCATGTTCGTTTCTCCGCTCCTCGCTCTTTCTAATACACTTTCCAGTGTTACTTTCTATTACACATACTAACACGAATAAGTACTTTTCTTTCATTTGACCTAAATTGATGTAATTTCTTCACAAATAATTACTTTCCCTAGAAAAAGCAGATTTCAATTTGCCAATTGATGTAATTTCTCCGTCTACTAATAGGTACTTTTTGTGTTTAAAATCATTAATTGAAAGTCAATGTTATGGACGAAGTCCGAACCATAACCAACCAAACTAGTAGAGAAATTCTTCTCCTTTTCGTTCTCAAGTCACTAGTGCTCGGAAGCCACCCAACTCCCGGGCGGTACAGAGCGCCACACCAGCTCTGGATCTCCGCCGCTTCTTCCATTAGTTTAGGGCTTAGCCTTCTCTTTCTTTCTCTGTACTTCTCCTTATCATGGGCTTCTCACTTGTCGAGGTTTGTTCTCCTCTAACGTTCTCTGCTTTTCTATCTTCCATAGAAGAGATACTGGAATTGAATTTTGTGTTTGTGGGATTGCTTTTGTATCTTCAGGGTTTTTATAAGTCGCTAGCCATGACTGTACTATCTGAGATTGGGGACAAGACCTTTTTCTCGGCTGCGGTATGAGAGATATGCCCTCTTCCTCTTTTTCTTTTTCTTCTTTTTTTACTCTCTCTCTCTCTCTCTCTCTCTCTCTCCTTCTCTCTCTTTTAATGTTTATAGAATCTCATATTTTTATTTACTTTTGTTTGAGTTATGGTATTTCATTGATGTTTCCTTTCTGATGAGGATAAGTGGACCTTCTTTTTGGCCCTCAGATTCTCGCAATGCGCCATCCTCGGAGGTACGTTTTGGCCGGCTGTTTGTCAGCTTTGATTGTAAGTTTTCTACTCCCTTGATGCTAATTTGTTTGAATTTCAATTTTTCCTTTATCAAATGTCTTACAACTAGACTTCGCTCTACTGTAGGTGATGACTATACTCTCCGCGTTTGTTGGCTGGGCTGCACCGAATCTGGTAAGCACTTTTTTTTGGTCTTTATATCTTTCTCTCATCTCATCTCAGTTCAACAACTTTTCTGGATTTTCATTTTTTCTAATCTCAACTTTATACCCACTGATTGTCGTTCGTGGGACACGTTTATTTAGTGTTTAAAAAGTTATATACTCTTTAGTTTTGAGAGTCATGGAAATAAGGAATTTAGCCTATGGTGAGTGATGTAAGATTAAATGGGACTTTTTTTGCTTCTTTCTTAGGGTATTCAAATAACTATGATTCACTTATGTGCACTTTGATTTGGTCTTTTCTCCGTTGGAACACACCTATTTGATCAGGATTGTTGTTTCTTCATTTCATGACATTTTATGGTTGCTCCGAAGATAATTAAAATTCGGTCACCTAGCTTGAAATGTCTTAGAATAAATTATGCCATCGATGTAGACTTTATAGCTTCCTTGTGACCCGCAATATGAGCAGTCAAAGTGAGCTTAATAAAGTATGATGATACCTGTTGTTTTTTAGGATACATAAATTAGATGGAAGCAAAATCTTTGAGGACAAAAGTCATATCATGATCTGACTACTGCCACTTATAACTAGGTCTTCATTGCAGTCATGATAATTTTCTTATAGTTGATCTTTCCTAAGAAAAAAAGGAGTACGGACCTAAATTCATCCAAGCTATACGCACCCAAATTTTAATTTAATCAGTAAAATTGAATTGAATGACTTAAAACTTAATTTCTTTTTATTTTTCATTTATTTATTGTCCCATACGTTCATGATTGATGATTATTTGACATCTTGTGCTTTTTATCATTTTTAATGATAAAATGGAGGTAGTGGGATTGTTGTTAATAGTTGTGAAGTAAATGACATTCTTTAAATAGTTCGAGTTTTCTAAAGAAGAAAAAGTTGGGTGCAGTTCAGATTGACTGGATTTCCTTTGCTCTTTCTTATATGTGTATGTTTACAAAATAAAAAGTTCATGCTTATATCTTGCATTCTTCATGAATATTTGCACGTGAGGGGGAGTGTTAAGGAATAGTCCCGCGTAGATTAGTGAGTACAAAGATTTTGAGTTTATTAGTTGGGAAAGAGGCTTCCTAAGTTGGCTTGTCATTTTGGGATGGGCCTTGGACCCAACTTCACATTAATGTACTCTAGTTTTTAGAAAAATTAAAGAACAAGGATACCGTGTATGCTTTTCCTGGACAGTCAGATTTCTTTCAGTCCTATGGAGGAACGATAAATACTTTGACTTTCAAATTAGTTTCAAGATTTTAGATGGTAGGCAGATTCTTCCACTTACTGATTGCTTCCACTGCACCTCATATTTGATGTTTCCAACTTTAGCCATCAGCATCTGTTTCAAAATTTTGCATTATATGGCTGAAAGGAATAATCTTCTGTATTGACCATGTCAGTTGTTTGCTAGTGCGGAAGCATATTCTATTATTCAGGAGTTCATTAAGATCTATTTTTGTTATCTCAAGCACTCAAAGTTCTTTCTGGTGTTACATTTTCTTGAATTTCAATTACTGGGATCACTAATTAAAATCTTTTCTGACTTTTCAACTAACTTCTGCAACCAATAGTTGGATGAATCTTGTTCTAGACTTGTTCTGTTGTCATGCTTGTGGCGTAGATTGTTTTATCTTTATATTTATACCATTTGCTAGTTCCCTCACATTTTAACCGTGAAATGTCTGGAATCAAGTAGATATCTCGAAAATGGACACATCATATTACAACTCTGTTATTCTTTGGTTTTGGCTTTTGGACTTTATGGGAAGGGTTTAATGAAGATGGGTACGTTCAGCTGCTTATCTTAATGAGATTTTGTACCTTTTTCTTTCAAAATTAATTTCATAAACTTGCCATCTGTCTATCGACTTTCAAATTTATCCAAATTTCTTATAGATTTAGTTATGTTTGATCTTACAGAGAAGCTGAAGAACTGGCTGAAGTGGAAGCAAAATTGGTTGGTTGTTTTCTCATTTAATCTTCTCATTTGAAAATTTTTAATTTTTTATTTGTTTGACTTTGCTCCTTTGAATTAATTAGGATGCTGATTTGAAGCCCAATGGTACAGCCAAGGCAAATTCTAAGGTATTGAAGAACAATATTGATTTCCAAAATCTTGTTCCCATCTTTGTTCTTTACATAAATCTAAAGTTTTTTTTTTCTTCTTTTTGTATTATTTGAAAAAGATTTCTTGTATTGGAGAAAGCATCTGATGAAGAATAACTTATTGAATAGTTATCTGTTTGGATTTGCTTTCTTTGTAGGTGCCAGTCTTTAGGACTGGCTAAGTAAAAACTCTAGCATTAATCTGTGCTTATCTGACATTATTATGTTTGTTTTGTTTTCAATATATTTTGCCACCTATTCCTTTTATTGTATTTAACAAAAAAAAAAAAAAAACCTTACTTTATGCTACTTCTTTTTTTTTTTTCCGAATATTATGGTCTCTTCCATTATAAAAATAAAATGAATCGTGTATTTTTATTCGTCTTCTTTCTGAATTTTCTCTGAATTCTGAAATCAATCATATCTTTTGTCACTGAGGGCTTATGGGTATCCATATCTCCCATAACCTAATTTGGAAAAAAATTCTGTCTTCTTCTTCACAGGCAGAAGATGATTCAAAGAAAAAGAAGAGACCTTTTCTTGCACAAATCTTCTCACCTATCTTACTCAAGGTAGTAGAAGTTTATGGAGTCACCTATAGAGATTGCAACAGTCTCATGGTCCACTAGTTTTTGTGTAATATGTAACTTGTGTAAAATTGAATTCTGTACTGCAGGCATTTTCCATAACATTTTTTGGGGAGTGGGGTGATAAGAGTCAAGTAAGCCTTCAAGAAACTGCATTTACATAGGAGGGTGTGGATTCACTGCTGCTTACTCCAATTTTCTCTCTGGTAATTGCAGATAGCTACAATTGGTTTGGCTGCAGATGAGAACCCTTATGGTGTGGTTCTTGGTGGAATCGTGTATGTCTCAAATAACATCCCATTTCTTAGTTTAATAAAACATCCTTCTCTTAGGTCAGTCAAAGTTTGTGAAGCTTTTAACCTTTTGCAGAGGCCAGAGTCTGTGCACAGTAGCTGCTGTTGTTGGAGGGAAGAGCTTGGCATCGCAAATATCTGAAAAAATGGTTAGAGACTGCTTATGCATATTGTTATCCACTGATTTTCATACCTTGCATTTCAACATGGCAAAATAAATTTTATATTATTGATTTTGGGACTTCAAGAGTCAATTGTGAGAGTGCCTTTTACCTTAAAATTCTTATGAAGGAAATGACCTATGCAGAATCAAGTGAAGCATGTGTAACAGGATTCATGTTAGTCATTTGTGTTATGTGTTTTCAAAATTGATATGTAAGGGCAGAGTTTGGATGTCACAAATACTAAGGTGACTTAAGCAAAACCTGAGGTAAAACTTTTAGACTTCCTATAAGTATGGAAAATTTGCTGACACCTATTATATGCCAAGGGAATGGCTGTTATGAAGGTTGGGGTGAGACATCAATCTGCCTCAGGTCAGAGGTCTTAGATTGAGCTACCACATGAAGCTACTCTCTGACTGTTCCTTCAATTCACTTGTAAAATACATTATAATGATGGGTGAGGTTTTTCTTATTGTTGTACTCTCCTTATTCCTTGAAACTTTATTGCAAATTAAATAAATGTAGCAGAATGTGAATTTCTTGAAGTTGCAATATTATTAACAAGGATAGACTACAATATTTCATGTATGTTTGCTTTTTTAACTAAGGTTCAATGACAGGCAAAATATGAAAGAAAACATTAATATTGCATTAAAATTGATGTGCATCTTGCAGCTTGTGAATGAGTGTGGTGTTGTTAAACAAATTGGGTCATTGTGATTTGTTAGGGCATGAGAGAGTGAAGCAAGGTTCTTACTAAATATTTGGACTTGTATTATTGCAGATTGCATTTGCAGGTGGAGTCTTATTCATCGTGTTTGGTATCCAGTCTTTCCTAACAACAGTAGAGTAATACTCTCGATGTCAAAGCATTACTCATTTTCAATCACACGGCAAAGGAAAGCAGTAGTTAACCTGTGGTACTAAGAAAAAACCAATGGCATCGAAATCAGCATGCAAAATACAAACAAGAATTCCTTTGGGTGGTTGTTATTTAGGGTTCTACATTTCTTTTTCATTTTTTTGGATGGATATAGGAGTCTGAATATGCAAGTCATTTTATCTGGGCAGTTCTACTTGATGAAGATCTGCTTGATCATTAGTTTCTTTAACAATTTTTTGGTTTGGTTCTACTTCAAATTTGTTTTTCACATGGTGTCCCAATGACAAATTTAGATGTTTGTATAATTTGCAAGTCACAATTGCTTTCAGTACACTGTGTGGTATTTTCGTCAAAGCTAAAAAAATTTGGAGTAGATCTTACAAAATGCAACATAAAAAATCATGTGGAGTAGTGCAGGCTCTCCTTATTGTTTCAATACTTAAACGTTATTATGGCAAATAGAACGGTGGAAAAGATAAAGACAGGTAAGGGGGGTGGGGGGGGGGGGGGGGGGGGGGGGGGGGGGGGGTGGGTTGGTGTAGAAATGCTCAATTCTTCAAATAACATTTATCTCCAGGTTAGTTGAATCATCTAAAGTGGAAGCAGATTTTCTTAGCAGTTCTTCATTAGAGTGGCAACACAGCTGTACTTGGCAATCGCGTATTTCCTGTAAACTGCAGTTAACTTCCCCAGGCCGGCATTGCGGTGGATATCCTCTATCGCCCTTCCACATTCCCTATACCATAGAAGAAAAACATGTAATTTTTTCAGTCGCAGATCTTCGTCTGACACAGAATTTGTGGATGTCAAGTTTAGACTCACTGTAGCTGATCTTCTGTGTATGTGCAATGGTGCCTCAGGTTGCTATTCCATGATGGGGTCATTCTAAGTAGGCATCTTCCCGTGTAAATTGCTGCTGCGGATACCAGTGAGGGTGGAAACCTTAGCGTCTGGTAATCCACCAGACATAGCTCCAACAAGTAAAAACTCACCATCTCTAGCTGCATAAAAGCAAACACCACAAAGGCTAGATACAAGTCAGCCAACCATCAATATGACGGAAACAGTCGGAGCAGCTAATGCCTGCGGTACTGACGGACCTTATTATCTGATTCAGCTACTTTCAGGAACCTTCTCATGAATACAAAAGGTGTCGGAGTAGACATGTTGAACTGTAAAGTGTTAAGCATCGATTTCTCCTGCAAACAAAAAAGTTTAGAAGTCGTTCGTCATTATTAATTCAAATTTTGGCTGCTTTCTGATACCATTTTCAAGACATCTTCTCTGGCATAAGCGCCGGCGGAGATGGCGATGAAGTCGCTGAGTTGCGGAGGGAAGATCTCTTCATATTTACACGCTATGAGCATCCCCGTGATGCCAACCAGTTGCAGAAACTTTCTTGTCACGCCTTGGCGGGAAAGGTATCTGTCTACGAGGTTAATAGCCAAGAAAAGCGTCTCGTGCATCAAATCAAACTTAAGATGAACCTGAGAGTAATCATCCCCACCGATTGCCGACAGCCCAAAAATTCAGTTTCTCAACGAACTAGATAAATTAAGAAGACAAGTCTCTCGCGAGAGAGAAAGAATGACAAGAGCCGACCTCAATGAGCCAATCGACTAGTACAGCTCTCATTCGATGGTTGATGTCAGTCTGGGTTGACATATAATCGGCCGGAACGCAGCTCATAATCTGGTGAGAATTCGGAAGAACTCGTTAAATTCACATTAATAATTCAATCTGCAATACAACAGGGCTAGCTCTTGAATTTCGATCATCTTGTTACATCGTTTTTGCGGTAAAAACGGTAAATGTCTTCCACGTATTCAACCACAGCCAAAGGGTTCCGGTCATCAATCTTGTCAATGTTGGGTAATGGGGATTCCGCTTCTTCCATCTCGATTTCAAGAGGTCCCTACTCGGTTTTGAGAGATCAAGTAGAATTCAAAGAAAGATTTAAATGTTGTTTCTCAATTATCAATCAAAGAAGACTTCTTAGTTATGACAAGGTGAGGCAGTTGTCTACTTGTGAATCGCTTTCTTCGTGGAAATCATCCGTCTCGATGGACATGGATGATTCTGAGGAATAATCACATTCGCGGTTCTCTGCAAACTTCTTTACTGGGTTGTCGTCAATAAGCGACTCTCCATCGACGCGAGCCGCCTTTACTTTCTCTCTCTCGCAAACGTGGCCTCTTTCCTTTGACCTCTGGGTAACAAGATTTTCCGTGTCCTATACAGAGACAAGACACAAATAAATCAGAAGTCCAAAACAACAGCAATTTGATGCTCCGAGAAGGAAATCGAAGCCACCTGGCCATGCTGTAACTGATCGTGTGCAATACCGGCCCCAAATTTCCTGTTCGCAAAAAGAACTCAGATAACAGAAGTAAGAGCGATTAAACATGAAAGACCAAAGAAATTCGACCTCACCTGGTAATGGGTCGGTGAACTTTTACTACCTTTGGGGCATGATTCCTGGAAACACAAATTTTTTTATTTTTAGCCAAGGGGGAATTGATTGATTGAGAAAAAAAAAAAAGAACGTACTGCCGGCGGTTGCTAATGTCGCCGAGGGCTCTTCGATTGCTGGTCAGCTTCGTCGCCATTGGAGGAAGATTGATTTCTCCTAGTTTCTCCAGTGGGATATGTCTTGAAAGAACCGAAGAGGAGGAGAGATGTAAGAGGCGGATGAACAGAAAAATACGATCATCTAGAGGGAGAGAGAGAGAGGATGGAGGAGGTGGGCAACTGGTGTGTTTTAACGGATAGTTTCTTTGTGGGAGCTACTGTCCGAGGATGAGCGCAACGGTCGACGATCTGACAATGGCCGGCGCGTGTAAGGCACTTGTAATTTTTCTTTTTTATTTTAGCTCGGCGTGAGAGACTGTGGTCAGTGAGACGCGACTTTGCTACCCACCTCGCGGTGGTGCTTCGTAGAGGCGCCTCACGCCTAACGTCTTCTTAATCATGATTAAAAATTGTAACGATTTTTTCCTCCCAATCCAACTGAGCTGACCTGATCTAAGTCACGGGTCAATTCATTGGTTTGGACCGATTCTTGTAGAAACCTGTTTAATGAGCCAGTTCGGTCCGGGTTTTATAATACTAATTACAATTAACTTTTAATGATCTTCTCTTGCTTGGATCTATCTGTTGAGGAAGTTGAGTTTAATTGAACTTAATTGAACTACAATTATCCACCAACAAAAGAAAAGGCTCCCCTCTTTGTGTCTAAGTTCCTTTTTCAGAGTAATCTCTTCTTCTAATAATGACCCACACATTCAAGTTAATCTTAATTATTAATTTAAGTTATGATAATTGATCAAATCTTTGCATTTTTTTGAATGTTAAGTACATGAATAGTTAATTACATTGATCTCCTTAAAATTTTCTACACCTTAGTCGACTCCTCTAATAATTTATAACGTTGAGAGAGAGAAAGAGAGAGAGAGATCGAGCGAGAGAAGAAATTATTTTTTATTGTTCAACATTCCACATGACTGCAAAATTATGCAACATCTATTGACATTGAATTCCAATGTAAGGAGAGTATTAATTACATATAAATAGAACAAAATAAGCTAATTTTTATTATATTATATTTATTATGCATATCTTATTTTATATATCCTTTTACTTAGTATTAATGTTTTTTTTATGTACCATTGATTGAATAGTAAATTGAAATCATATACCCAAGTCCTAGAACAATGTCCTTTTAATATATAGAAAAATATTAAAAACACTAGAAATTCATTAAAAAATCAATACAATCATATGATGTCTCAAATATAAATATAAATACACTAAAAAAAATATTGTTCAATTAATCAAGGTATAAAATAACCTTTATTTGTTCAATTTTTGTTTATTAAACAACAAATGAGTCATCTGAGTATATATCTTTGAATACCTAAGAAGACAAGAATTTTTTCGACTTTTAAATGAAATTGATGGAAAAAAAAGTTGCCTTAAATGTTGTAAAATTAGTAATGCTTCAAAAATAAGACATACAATTAATTAATTAAGATCTAATTCAGCACATAAAAGTTGGTAACATAAAACCCGTATCATCTCCGTTCATAAAAGTGTTTAATACTCATGTAGGGTTTGGAGTGCGGATTCACACGGACACCCCTTTGAGGTTCTAATCTAAGCTGACGATGCGTGTCACTCTACCAAGAACCGCGCCGCAAGGCACACAGGATGTCAGTAGGGGTGGCTTCGAAATGAGCCGGCTCGAGCTCGGCTAGGTTCAATTCGGTATACCTGGATCTCGAATAGGGGGTTAGTCCACAATGAAGTGGAATGAATTCCCCCCGCATTACCTAGTTCATTAAATAATGTCATTAGTGTAGAATAAATTACATTGAAGTTAAATTACATCACTTCATTCTCTAAGGCAAAAATCGAGGAATTTGGATTCCCCCCCTCCCCCCCCCCCCCCTCCGAAAGGAAAAATTTCTTGTCATTTCCCTTTCTCCTCTCCCTCTCCCTCGGCCTTCGTCTCCCGACGACTTTTTTCACCCCATCTTCTTCCTCTCGTCTTTGCTCTCTTTGCTTTCACTGCTTTCTGTTGCCATCTCTCATTTTCGCTCTCTGCTTTCTCTGTTCGCCCCAGCTTCATTCATCCACCGGCATCAGCGCTTCGCAGGATTTTAGGGTTCTTACCGAGACTAATGCTTCAGAGAACGGATTCGGACAGGAACCTCGCCGGCGTAGAGCAGCGGAGCGACATTTGTTGTCGTGAGGTCGATCTTCATGCCGTAACAGAATTTTGCGATGGTTTCAAAGGCCTTAGAGCTGCGTGGGAAATCCGAAATTGAAGGTCTCTTTCGCGGCAGGGCACTTCGACGATGATGACGACGATTGTTATTTTTTACTTTTTTCACTTTTTTAAAATTTATTCTAATCACACGTAATTAGTAAATTAATTTATAATAAACTTTAATCATTAATTATTTTAATTATCCAATTACTATAATTAATTAAAGCATTGGATTTACATTTTGTGCTAATATATTATTAATTTATAATAAGTAAAAATATATATTATCTTATTGATAAATTAATATATATTTTTATTTATTATGTATTTTGTATTAAAATAGTGATTTTTAATTTTAAAATATATCTTATGTCATTACAAAATAATTTATTTATTTATTATATTGGCTTCTGTTATTTTTAACTTTTTTATTCATTTTAAATAATTTATTCTAGTCACACGTAATGAGTATATTAATATATAATAAAATTTAATCATTAATTGGTTTAATTATCCAATTGATATAATTAATTAAACCATTGGTTTTACATTTTGTGTCAATATATTATTAATTAATTATACATAAAAATATATATTATGTTATTGATAAATTAATATATTTATTTACTTATTATGTAGGTTTTAATCTTGTATTAAAATAGTGAGTTTTAATGTTAAAATATATCTTATGTTATTACAAAATAATTTATTTATTTACTATATTGGCTTTATATATTTTTTACTTTTTTATTAATTTTTAATATTTTTTTAATCACACGTAAGTATTGTTTTAATTTATAATAAACTATAATCATTAAGTAATATAATATAGTTTTTCATTAATTAGGATATTAATATATTTGAATACAACACATTAAATTACTTATAAGTGCAGTAACCATGTTTGTTTTGGTCAATTATCTATTTAAGTATATTATAAAAGGTTACTCATTCTCTTGTTTATATCATACTTTTCATTTGGGGGCACTAACACTAGAATTTGTTTTCCAATGCACTTGAACTCGTCTACACTAACACCCAACGATGAGTTGAAGTTAAATCAATTCATTTAAGTTCAATTCAATTCTTCACTTCAATTCAAGTTCATTGTGGACTAAACCCCCCACATGGCGAGATCCAGCTACAGTTCGTTTGAGTTAATGAGATGACCTCGACCGAATTAAGGTTTGGCTCGAAAGCTCGCGAGCCGGCTCTTTAACGGGCTCTTGAGTCACGGGATCAGGAGCGGGGGAGGGGGGGGGAGGTGGGGACATCGAACTCCTCCTGTCTGCCGCTCTAGCCGCCTTTGTCGCGGTCAATAGCTTCCAGCCGGCCGCTGCATCCCCTTCCCTCTGATTTCTTCCTCTTCCTTTAATTTCTTCACCTCTATTTCCGTCGCCGACGACTGGTCCTCATTGGCACCGCACCTTTGCTCCGCGTCATCTCGGCGGAAAACCAATTTCTTCGAGACCAAAGTTGGGAGAAATACGTTTCTAAAGACTATAAATGGTATTTTCAATAAATATTGAAAAGACATTTTTAGTAGAAATATAGGGACTATTAGTGCATCATGTTTTTTGGAAACATTTTTCTAATTAGAAATTCTTATTAAAAAATCATATAATTTTCTAAATAATATTTCTATCCAAGATGGGCTAGAAAACCGTATAGAAAAATTTTGAATAAGTATTTGACAGTTGATGCTATAATACTTTTAGTATGAGGCAATTTTCATAGCAATTTTTTATTTGACATTTTATTTGATTAAAAATTTATCGATAAGTGTAGTAATATATTAGATTGATTATTAATTTTTATTTATTTCCCTAGAGGAGGCAATAAGAGGTCCATTTAACTTTCCTAATAAAATTTTAAAATATTTCTTGTAATTTTCTAGTAAGCCTCTAGTAGTAATAGGATTTTATTTAAAGTTGTTTTTGGAAATATGTATCCTAGGAAAAACATTTTTAGTTTTTCCTAGAATATAAATTTCCAATCAGGGGCAGTAAAGAGGTCATAGTAAATTTATGGTCAGATTCAAAAATTACAAAATAAGCTAGAAACCATTTGGGGTAAAAAAGAATAATATTGGTAGGTTCTAATCCATTATCGAGATTCAATCCCGAACCTTCCCTATCATTCTTTTTTTTAAAATGTATGCATAATTTTATAGATAATTTATTTGTCATATATTTTATGTAGAGTATTAAATGTTGGTTAACCTCGAATTCAGCAAGAGCTCAAACTCGAACTCGGTTAAAATTATTAGGCTCGAGCTCGATTACAATTTTAGCCTTGACGCTAGGTCGGCTCGTGCTCGAGTTCGAAATCTTTAAATCAAGCTCGGCTCAAACATAGATAGGTTCACACTCAGCTAGATTCAGTGCCACCCTTATGCCCAATTTTAAGTAAAATGTATGCCCAATTTTATGTAAAATATATGTATAATTTTATATACAATTTATTTAACATGTATTTTTTAAAAAGTTTTAAATGTATGTTGGAGTTCGAACTTGAGACATGTAATTTTTGAAAAGTTTTAAATGAAACTTGAAGCTCGAGCTCGATTCGAACTCAGTTAAAATTATAGGGATCGAGCTCGATAACAATTTTAAGCTCGAGGTTAGGCTCGGCTCGAGCTCAAGTTGGAAATATTTAAATCAAACTCGGCTCGAACATAAGCAGGTTTGGGCTCGGCTCGATGCCACCATAATGTCAGCTCGTTGGTGTTCGCTATATTACGCCCATAGTGAAGGATGAGATGATCTTCAACCGCATAACGTCCTTCAACACTTGAAGTTGTTAGTGAAGGGTAGATGAAGCTTCATCTCGATGTAGGGGATGAATGTGTCCTTCATCTCCACGGTTTAATTTCCTTCATCTCGAAGAAGGCCTTATTTGATCTTCATTGAGTTGAAGGACGCGCGACGCTGGCTTTTTCCCCTCTCTATCCTCACACCCCCCCCCCCCCTCGCGCGTCGTCATTTCTCATTTTTTCTTCCTCTCTTCCGCACTCCTTCTCTCGTTTCCCTGCGCCCCAGACATCGTTACTGCCAGAAAATCGATCGGATTTTCGTCTCCGGCCACCGTCTCAACTCCCTCTCATCTCCGGCCTCGTCTCTCGGTCATCTCTTAGCCTCGGCCTCTCTCTCGCACCCCCTCTCTCTTCTCCGTGACTCCCTCTCTTCTCTCGGATTCGCTCTCTCTCGCTTCTCTCTCTCTTATCCCTCCTAACCTCCCTTTCTTCTCTGTCTTCTCCCTTTCGGCCTCCCACTCCCTTCTCTCTCTGGCTATTCTCCTTTCCCCAGAAAATACCTTCTGATTTCGTTCGATTTCCCCATTTCCATTTCGATTTTGGACATTTAGGCATCGATTTCCCCCTTCAGCTTCGGTTTTCCCCAAATTTTAGAAGGTATGCCTAAACCTTAATTTTTTTTCATTAAATTAGTGTTTTATTTTATTTAAATTTATTTTCAGTTCCTAATTGGGGGTTATTTGTGCATTATTGTGGGATTTAGGGTTACAGTTTATAGTCTAAATTCTTGATTCGTGTATGGATTATTTTTAGGGTTTGTTGCTCGGTATTTAAGGGTCTTGTAACTAGGGTTTAGGGTTTATGGTTAAGGATTTAGGGTATTTTAGGGATTAGGGTTTTTAAGTTTTAGGGGTGTTAGGGTTTTTAAGTTTTTGGGGGTTTTGTGTTTTTAAGCTCTAGGGTTTTTTGGGTTTAGGGTCTGAAATTAGGGTATAGGGTTTAGGACTTTTAAAGTATTAAGTTCTGGCATTAGTGTTTAGGGTTTAGAGTTTAGTAGGTAATAGAGTTTAGGGTTTTTAAGGTTTTGGGGGTTTTGTGTTTTTAAGCTCTAGGGTTTTTTGGGTTTAGGGTCTGGAATTATGGTGTAGGGTTTAGGGTTTAGGGCTTCTAAGGTTTAGGGGGTCTAGGGTTTAGGGTATTATGTTATGGAATAAGTGTTTAGGGTTTAGAGTTTAGTAGGTGATAGAGTTTGACTTTAGGGTTTGATAGTTTATGGTTTCGGTTTTATTAGGGGTTTTTTAGTCCAATTCAAACAAGGTTGAGTCGCCTATACGGGCGTCCATTAGCAAACGAAACCCGACCCCCATCATTGACGAGGTACAATTTGTAGTGACTGCGAAGTTATATGGGGCTCTACCACGGGTGTTCAGTGAATTTGGACTTGATGTGTGTGTTTTCTCATTGTTTAGTGCATTTGTAGTAGTGAAAATAGTTTAATTAATTTTGAAATGTTTGAGAATGTTGTTGAGAATTTTTGAAGTGCTATGAAATGTTTTTGTGATGTGGTAAGGAGATTCGGGTGTTATACATATCCTTCACATGGTATTCTATTTTTTATGGTTTGTGTTTCCATGACGGGTAAAGGTTGTTTAATAAAGTTTTTTCCATGAGGACCGTCTCGGATTTAGATTATATTTGGCTACAAGAAGACAACCGACTGGTCGACCATATGACATTTGGACCTTCGAAAACGATAGCAAAGTGCACGATCTCTTGGTCGAGCAGGTTAATCTAGGGAACAAGTTGCCTAATGGGGTATGAAAGCATGAGGTATATATGGATTGTGTTAATAAGTTCAATGAAGGCAAAGTCAATAAAAAAAACTGTTGAGCAGGTGAAGAATCGAACAAGATCATGGAAGAAAACATACTAAACGGTAACGAGCTGTATCAATACTAGAGGGTTCGGTTGGGATGCAACCACACAACGAGTTACTGTATGTAATTCTGTATGGCTTGACTACATAAAGGTGAGTAAATCATTATGTACTATAAAATATTTTTTATGTTTTCCGCGTTAGTATAACTCAAATTTTATTTTTTTGTTTTTGTCATTGGTGGAGATTTTGCTCATGCAGGGATGTATATTATTTTCGAGCACGAAGAGAAACAACTATAGTTTGTAAATTTATAATGGATTTATAATTTTTATTTGGGTGATTGTAAATTGAGAGTGATATTTCATTTAATTTTTTTGTGTTTGATTATTGTATGGAGTTTATTTATAATGTTATGCAGTGTATGGAGTGTTTAGACTATTTTATGGAGTGTATAAACAATTTCATGGAGTGCTTATGGAATGTATAGACAATTTTATGGAGTGTTTATGGAGTGTTTATGCAGGTATTATGTATATTGATTATGCCCAATTTTAAGTAGAGGTCATGCCGAATTTTATACATAAATTATGCTCAATTTTAAAAAGAAGTTATGCCCAATCTTATACATGTATTATATATATAGGATTGATTAGTTAAATTTCATTATAACTTCAACTTGTTCTTGATAGAAATTAATGACTTCATAATTATTTTTAATTTACTAAAATACAGTTAGTTACTAAATATTATCATCATTATTACTTAATTACACCATAGATTAATTTTTTTGTTGCCTGATCATGTGGTTTCAGTAAATTATATTATAATCATTTAATTATAGATTATCAATTATTATTAAACCAAATAATAAATTTCTAATTTATTTACTTATTTAAATTAATTAATTTCTAGTTTAATCGTTGTTCTTACACTAAGTTATACCTTATTAATTACATTAAATTTATTAGTATTAGTTACTTACTATTATATTAAAGTGATTACTTCTAGTATGTTAATTAATTACACTAGTGTAATTTTGGCAAATTAAAGTATAATTAATCCAATTGTAATTTATATATTTTTATTAATAAAATAATTACTAACATTTAAAATTAATTAAGCTATTATATGTATTTCTATTATATTAAAATTGTAGTTCATTAATTACATTCTGATAAGTCATAAATTACATTCCCATAATTACTATTAATTGACTACACCATGGTTATTTAAATTGTATTTAATCCTGTAATCTTAGTAAATTCTGTTATCACATATTCAATTAAAAATTAATTTATTTTTTAATAAAATAAAAAAATATATTAATTGACTATTAACGAGGTTTAATTAGTTATTTTTAATAATAAGTATGTCATAATTAATAAAAAATATTAAATTAATTTTCCCCATTAGCTACATTATACTTTAATTAGTTATGGTTATCTATTTAATTATTATAGTTACTAATATTTACTACAACTTTTGTTTAATTATATTGTAGTTAAATCCTGTATTCTCAGTAAATTGAATTATCATTAATTCAATTAAATTTTATTTATTGTTTGTTAAAATAAATAATTGATTAATCAAATTTAGCTAGCAAAGGAATTTTTGCTTTCGTTAGAAAAACAAAAAAGGCTTTCCCTATAGAAAATGTGAAATGCTACAGTTTTGTGGGTGTTCAAGTCAGATCAAATCGAGTTCCTTATCCATTTCAAAATGTGAAATGCTACAGTTTTGTGAGTTTCACATTGACAAGAAATCTTTACTATTAGGTTGCTTCATAGATGGCCCCTCTAGGGGTGGCATTGAGCCAAGTCGAGCCCGAACCTGCTATATTCGAGCCGAGCCTCATCTCGAGCCTAAAATTGTTATCGAGCTCGAGCCCAACGAGTTCGAGCCAAGCTTCAGGCCGAGTTCGAGCTTCAATATACATTTAAAACTTTTCAAAAAATATATATTGAATAAAATGTATATATAAAATTATGCATACATTTTTCATAAAATTGGGCATGACCTCTACATAAAATTGGGCATCACCTCTACTTAAAATTGAGCATAATTTATATATATAATACTTGTATAAAATTCAGCATGACCTCTACTTAAAATTGGACATAATCAATATACATAATACCTTCATAAACACTCCATACACACTCCATAAAATTATCTATACATTCCATAAACACTCCATGAAATTGTTTATACACTCCATAAAATAGTCTAAACACTCCATACACTGCATAACATTAAAAATAAACTCCATACAATAATCAAACACAACAAAATTAAATGAAATATCACTATCAATTTACAATCACCCAAATAAAAACTATAAATCCTTTAAATAAAATTCTATTACTATTAGAGACTTACTAAAAATTACAAGAAATATTTTAAATTTTTCTTAGGAAAGTTAAATGGACCTCTTATTGCCTTTTCTAAGGAAATAAATAAAAATTAATAATTAATCTAATATATTATTATACTTATCGATAAATTTTTAATCACATAAAATGTCAAACACAAAATTGCTATGAAAATTGCCTCATGCTCAAAGTATTATATCTTCAACTGTCAAATACTTATTCAAATTTTTTATATGGTTTTCTAACCCATCTTGGCAAGAAAATCTTACTTATAAAATTATTTGATTTTTGAAAAAGAATTTATGATTAGAAAAATATTTTGAAAAAAACATGAGGCTCTAATGGTCCAACATATTTCAACTAAAATATCTTTTAAATTTCTTTAAGAGCCATGAGGAAGGGACAAAAAGTTTTTTTCTTCTTCCTTGTTTATGATCTTGCCCGTAGGGGTGGCTTTGAATAAATTATATATAATGATAGGGGAAGTTCAGGATTGAATTTCCATAATGGATTAAAATGCACCAATATTAATCTAGCTTGTTTTGTAATTTTTGAATCCCCCTAGATGAAAATTTATATTATAGGAAAAACTAAAAATATTTTTCCTATGATACATATTCAAAAAAAAATCTTTAAATAAAATCTTATTACTGTTAGTGACATATTAGAAAATTACAAGAAATATTTTAAAATTTTCTTAGGAAAGTTAAATTGACCTTTTATTGTCTCTTCTAGGGAAATAAATAAAAATTAATAATCAATCTAATATATTATTATACTTATCGATAAGTTTTTAATTAAATAAAATATCAAACACAAAAATACAATGAAAAGTGCTTCATGCTAAAAGTATTACAGCATCAACTGTTAAATATTTATTCAAAAAATTTCTATACAGTTTTCTACCCCTTCTTGGTATGAAAATATTACTTAGAAAATTATATGATTTTTAATAAAAAAATTCAATTAGAAAAATGTTTAAAAAAACATGAGACACTAATATTTTATAGAAACTTATTTCTATAAAAAAAATTAATTTTTTCGAGAGGAAATTTTTTTTTTTGTTTCTTTTGATCTCGCATGTGTGAGATCATCTTCGCGTGGGGGAAGGGGGAGATTATTTCTCCCCTAATTTCTCCCCTGAAGCTAGGTTCTAGTTTTTCGTCGAGACGACGAGGGGGGAAGGGGGTTACAGCGCCGGGGAGGACCTGTCGTCGGGGATGACGGCTGCAACGGAGGCGGCGGCGGCAACGGAAGCGGTGGCGACGGCGACGGCGAGGAGAGGAAGAATTCGAACGGACGGCCATAGAGGCGGCCGGCTAGCAGCTGCGACGGCGGTAGAAACGGCCGGCAAACATCTGTGATGGCGGTAGAGGCGGCGACAACAACCGACGGGAGGGGCTCAGCGGTGACGAGGGGAGGAAAAAATTCCCCCCCCCTCACTCTCGATCCCGCTCCCACTCCCGATCTCGACACCGATTCTGACTCACCTCGAGCCGGCTCGTGAGCTGACAAGCCGTACCTGGCTTCGGTCGAGCTCAGCTCGTTAAGGTAAACGAGCCGATTTCGGGGCCCGAACTCGATAAATAACAAATGAAACCGAACCAAACCAAACTCGAGCCGCTTACGAACCGGCTCGGTTCGAAGCCACCCCTACTAGCCTCTATTTCTTTCATATTCTATTTGAATGGTTTCGTGGACGAACTTCATTTTCCGTCTGAAAAATATGTGGTTGAGCTCATTTCAACAGGTCAATGGTTGACCTCGTTGAACGTAGCATGCGGTGTGGGATTCATTTGACGCGATCAGATTAATGTTAGCCACAAAAAGGAGCAAAGAGTTTGAAATCATTGAGATTTGATGCAAAATTTTCAAGCTCCACTGCTTTCATGTTGACTATTGACATAATTCTGTCTTATCGAGTTTGAAATCATTGAGATTTTATACAAAATTTTCAAGCTCCACTGCTTTCATGTTGACTATTGACATAATTCTGTCTTATCATGTTGGCGTGTCCTTAATGAAGCCTAGAATTGTGGTTCATATGGTTTTTCAGGATCATTTAAATATAGGAGCACCAGGGTGCATCTTTCATTCGTAAACCAGCCATGGAAATGGAGATGGAAATGCGTCTACCACAGAGAGCGATCGTCGCTGCCCTCTTTTTGCTCGCTTTCTTCTTCAGTCTCTGGATATACCAGTCCCAGGGTAAGAAGAAAAGAAGAACCGATTCTGCACCACTGGAAGTCCCAGGACGGTGGCCAATAATTGGTCACCTCCACAAACTTGGCGGCGACCGACAGCCTCTCGTTAGAACGCTGGGAGCACTCGCTGACAAGTATGGCCCACTGATGACACTCTGGATTGGTTCTCACCGAACTATTGTGGTGAGCAGTTGGGAAATGGCAAAAGAGTGCTACACCACTAATGACAAAGCTCTTGCGACTCGTCCACTGAGTTCCGCCGGCAAGTATCTCTGTTACAACTACAAAATGCTGGGGTTTGCACAGTATGGCCCCTTCTGGCGCGAGTCCCGCAAAATAGCCACTATTCAGCTTCTCTCGGGTCGTCAGCTCGAGTTACTCAGGCATGTTCGTGCCAGAGAGATCGATCTGTACATAAAAGATTTGTACAAAGGTTGGATAGAGAAGAAGAAAGTTCCCATCAAAGTTGAGATGAAAAAGTGGTTTGATGATTTTCTCTTCAACATTATGATGTTGGCGGTCGCCAGCAAGAGATACTCGATCGCAAATTCAGCAAAAGATGAGATGGAGGCGAGGAAGTTCCGAAAATTGACAAATGATTTCTCTTTGCTGAGTGGTAATCCTATTCCATCTGATGCGATTCCCATGCTTGAGTGGTTTGATATTGGGGGTCATATACGTGCCATGAAGAAGATATTTAAGGGACTAGATTCCCTATGTTCTATCTGGTTGGAAGAACGTCGACTCCAGAGACTCACTGGTGAGCGTGGACCTGATCATGATTTCTTAGATGTGATGCTGACTGCCCTGGATAACTCCCATTTTTCTGACGACGATACCGAAACGTTCATAAAGGCGACAAGCCTGGTAAGATAGGGTTCTTCCTCTACCTCCGATTTTTTTTTTTTTTCATTTTTTTTTATCTTTTTACCAAAATAACCATTTGAGAAAACTTATTTCTGAAAACAACTTATCAACTTATTTTGAAAAATACCCAATTTTGACCAGTTCACTATAAATGTTGACAGGCGATACCTAAGCTTTGACTGCTTACATGTCACCATGTCATCAGAGCAGTATGGTAGATGAACACATCGATTGCCATGTCATTATTTTTTACATGTCAGCTGCCATGTCATTTTCAATTTTCCTCTTTTGCCCCGTTATCTCTCGCCACGTGAGCCCTCATTTATATTTTTTTCGTTCTAATCTTTCTTCCTCGATCTTTCTCCTCTCCTCTCCTCTCACCCCCTCTCCTGTTACCGCCGCCCGGCCACAACCGCTCCCCTGCTGCCTCCACTTGGCCTCGGTCGCTCCCTTGTTGCCGCCGCTCGGTCACGACCGCTCCCCTACTGCCGCCGCTCGCCCTCAGCGCCCCCCTCTCAACTGCTCTCGCTTCTTCTCAACCCAAACTTCGTCTAAGTCTCATATCTCGTTCTTCTTCTCCGTTCCCCTCTGTTCATCCTCTTGCCGCCCTTTCTCAAAACCGAAGCATATCATTTATCTCTTTGTCGCCCCTTCTCTTAATACCCTATCATTTCACTCTCTCGCCACTCTCTCTCTTAATACCCTATCATTTCACTCTCTCGTCGCCCCTTCTCTCAAAATCGAAGCCTTACTCACCCTCCAAACCCGAATTTGAATTTCAAAACCCGATTTAGTAGGGTGATTTTTAAGGGTTTTTGTTAATTGAATATAATTATTGTGTTTAATTATACTATTGATTTGAATTTAGGTGTTTAATTATTGTATTAATTTTTTTGTGATTTACTATTTAAATTCTGATTTTATGTTAATGAAATTTCTGTCAATTGTAGATAAATTAAAATGTATATTTTTTATTTTATATATATTTTAAATCGATAATATATGGGTAAGACATAAAAAGTAATATTTTTTTAATTTATAAATATTTTAAATCCATAATAAATCTGTAAGGGTTAAATTTTTTCTATTTTTAAATATTTTAAATTTTTAAATATTATTATTTTGTAAATAAGGTGATAAAAAGTTTACAAATAAATTGTATTTTTAAACTCTAAAATAACTTTTTTGTATATTTTTGAATTTATAAATATTTTAAATCGATAATATATAGGTAAGACTTAAGAGTAAGATTTTTTAATTTATAAATATTTTTAATCCATAATAAATGGGTAAGAGTTAGATTTTTTCGATTTATAAATATCTTAAAATTTAAATATTATTATTTTTTAAATAAGGTGATCAAAAGTTTACAAATAAATTGTATTTTTAAAAAAAAAAATTCAAAAAAAAATTTTTTTAATAGTTATTTTGGCAAAAAGCTCTCGTTGTTTATTTTTGCTCTAGGTGTCAGGTAACATGGGTTGTAGCAATTGATAGTTGTTTTTTCTTCCTTCTGTTCAGACGATGGTACTCACCGGGAGTGACACGACTTCCATAACCCTGACTTGGGCCCTCAGCTTGCTATTGAACAATCGTCCTGCACTGAAGAAAGCTCAAGATGAGCTGGACACCTGCGTCGGCAATGACAGAAACGTGAGTGAAGAAGATATCGAAAACCTACCTTACCTCCAAGCCATCGTGAAAGAGACGACGCGGCTATACCCTGCAGCTCCGCTTGCAGTACCTCATGAAGCCATGGAAGACTGTTCCGTAGGTGGGTTCAGAATTCCCGTCGGAATCCGTGTTCTGATAAATCTGTGGAAGATACACAGAGACCCACGTATCTGGACTGATCCCCTCAAGTTCCTGCCGGAGAGATTTCTCACTACAAATGCAGATATAGATGTAAGAGGACAACATTTTGAACTCATCCCTTTCGGATCCGGAAGGCGAATGTGCCCAGCTATCTCTTTTGCACTCAAGCTTATTCACTTGACTCTCGCTCGTCTTCTCCATGCATTTGATTTACACACACCTTTTGATGAGCCGGTGGATATGATCGAGACCCCGGGACTTTCAGTACCCAAAGCTACTCCTCTTGAAGTTCTTCTAACCCCACGTCTCTCGTCCCATCTTTATCTCTAGTGAAGATCACGAAGCTGTGGTTGAGAGGAAGCTGCTTGTTGTCTTTGTTGACAAGACAAGGGAGGTTCCAATTACTATATATGTTATATGATAGGGAATTTTACCAAAATACCGATTAAAAATAACTTATTTATAATAATAACGAAGACCACAAAATATTTATAAAATTACCGAACTTTGACTGGTCCACTGTATATGTGGACAGTCAAAGGTGACACGTAAGCTCTGATTGCTTACGTGTCGCTCCATCATTGGAGTGATGCTGTAGATGAACACATAGGCTGGCACGTCATTAATTTTGACACGTCAGCTGCCATATCATTACATGATAAAATTTTGAATAAATTTTAAAAAAATGAAAAAATCAAATACACTTTTTATTACCTTATATCTAAAATAAAAAATTATTTAAAAAAATTAAAAAAAATTAAAAAATTAACTCTTACTTATTTAACCCCATTTAATAACAATTAAAATATTAATTAATTAAAAAAAGTATAGTTACACTTTTTAATTCTTCATATTTTAAAAAATAAAATAAAATAAGTAAATTAATTAGATTTAAAATATTTATAAATTAAAAAAAATACAAAAACATTATTTTAGAGTTTAAAAATACTATTTATTTGTATATTTTTATCACCTTATTTACGAAATAATAATATTTAAATATTTTAAATATTTATAAATAGAAAAAATCTAACTCTTACCCATTTATTATGAATTTAAAATATTTATAAATTTAAAAAATCTTACACTTAAGTATCGATTTAAAATATTTAAAAATTTAAAAAAATATACAAAAAAACTATTTTAGAGTTTAAAAATATAATTTATTTGTATATTTTTATCACCTTATTTACAAAATAATAATATTTAGAAATTTAAAATATTTATAAATTAAAAAATATAAAAAAAAAGTTGTTTTAGTATTTAAAAATATATTTTATTTGTATACTTTTTATTACCTTATTTATAAAATAATAAATTATTAAAAATATATATTATTTATTTAAAAATCTTACAAAATTTTACAATAATTTTAATTTAGCAAAATTTTCATTAACATAAAATCAGAAATTAAGCAGTAAATCACAAAAAAATCAATACAGTAATTAAACACCTAAATTCAAATCAACATTATAATTAAATACAATAATTCGATTCAATTAACAAAAATCCTAAAAAATCACCCCCCTGATTTTCGAGGGAATGGGCGGCGAGAGGAGGGGAACAGAGGGGAAGAACGTTGGCGGCGAGAGGATGAACAGAGGAGAGATAAAAGGCTGAGACGGGGAGGCGAGCGGCAGCAGGGGCGAGGCCGAGGCAGAGCAGCGGCAGTAGGCGAGCGGCGGCGGCAGGGGCGAGGCCGAGGCAGAGGCAGGGGCGAGGCAAAGGAAGAGCAGCGGCAGGAGGCGAGCGGCGGCAGGGGCGAGGCCGAGGCAGAGCAGCGGCAGCAGGGGCGAGGCCGAGCGGCAGCGGGAGAGGCGAGCGGCAGGGGAGCGACGAGAGGAGCCGAGACGAGAGGAGAGGAGAAAATCGTGGAAGAGATTAGAATTAAAAACATAAGTGAGGGCTGACGTGGCGGGTGCTTACGTGGCCAAATGACAGGGAAAAAACAAAGTAATTTATATTGATGTGGTAAATTACGTGGTAGATGACGTGTCAAAATTAATGACGTGGCAGCCTATTTGTTCATCTACAGCATCGCTCCGATGATGAAGCGACACGTAAGCAGTCAAAGCTTACATGTCACCTTTGACTGTCCACATATACAGTGGACAGGTCAAAGTTCGGTAGTTTTGTAAATATTTTTTGGTCTTCGTTATTATTATAAATAAGTTATTTTTAATCGGTATTTTGGTAAAATTCCCTATATGATATTGTGAACTATTTATAGAACTTTAACATTGAATAAAATGAAAGAGGACGCGGTTGATATTGTAATTGCAGATGGATTACTAACCTATTATACTATTAGAAATGTTACTTCTTGCAATGAAAAAATCTGTTGCTATACAAGTACTAAGATGGATCAGCTGGTCGCATAAACTTGTCAATAAAAGAGGCTCAATGAAAAAACTAATTCGTTGTTAAAGTCCACTATTTAAGAATGACATTATTTTTGCTGTTAAAAATCATCTTTAATGATGAATTTGGAGTTTATCGCTAATAGAGATCTTAGCAACGAAGTATCGGCGCTTAACACACTTCGAACAATGAAAAAGTTGTCCTAGATAGTAAGATAACAGTTATTTTATGGCATGATTTTCGCTTTAATAAAGAATAGTTTTGGCATCAAAAATGGTTTTTAATCATGAAACTTACTTCAACATAAAGGTTTTATGTTTTATTTTTCATATAGTTTTAGAAAATTATGATAGAGTGATTAACATAAATAATTGTGAAGAAAATAATAAAATTAACACAATAAGTTAAAAATAAATGTTATATGAAAAGTTATTTTATATGTAAAAGTAAAAATTGTACATTACACGATAACAACAAAAAAATACATAAAAATTTTTAAGGTGGAAGGTGCAAACCGGAGCTACTATTATATCCTTACGAGAGATAATTTTCATGTTTAGACATTAAAAATGCAACTTGATGCATAGTAGTTGATGTCTAACTATTCCACAATGGCCAGACCTTGGTGTTGGTCTTAAGATTCACGTTCTCATTGTTTTGATGATAACAAACAACTTAGAATCTAATGATGTGTCTTATAAAGCAATCTTGAATACAACCAAAATACAGAAAAATGACTCAACAACATCATTGTTCAAATTGTAAGGAGGCTATTCACAAAAGCTCTATAGAATTTAGGATCTCATGATAAGAACCTCAACCAAAGTAAGAAGAAGAAGAAGAGAAGAGAGAGGAGAACTTAAAGGAGAGCTCGGCTACCAAAGAGAGAGGGCGAGAGCTTGGACGAAATTGAGAAGAGATAAGAGACATTTAGGCTTTACCTCTTAGCCAAGGGCCTCTATTTATAGTTTTAGAGAGTATGTTACAATGATTATAATGCCATTAGGGATACAAGTTTTACAAAAGAAAAGACATATCTCTTTAACTAATTACACTTTCATACCATCTTTATGGGAAGTCTTCTTATATACCAAGATGCCACCTCTTGGACATGTGGGTTTGTGCCCATCTTCTAACAACCTCTAACAACATGAAAGGCAAAGTCAAACAAGGCATTCAAATAAGCCTTTTTAATTTCACCCCTTATTGTCATTTAGTAAACTGAAATTCAAAATTGAAGAAGTTCATAATAAACGTATGGAAATAGAATTGTTTTGCACTTCAAAGATATAGTCGATTTCCATACAAGGCAAAATAATATTGAGAGTACATTGCTTGGAAAGAAAACAAAACTGAGGTAAGGGCAATGGGGTTGATGGCCTAAAAGGGGAAAATCTCTCTCTAATTGTGCTAATACAAACTCTTAGTGTTGTCTATATTACATCAATCACGTAGGCTGAGCAAGTCCTTTCGGAAGTGAAAGCCTCACTTCCCTACCTCTTTCGACTAGAGAATTCTAAGATTTCCACATCATCTTCTTCTATCACGTGAATGATGAAGACTATTAACTAGCCTATAGGGCACAATAGCTCTGGTGATGTTTTCTTCACTAGTTCTTGGTTCAATCACTTCTTTTTCTCTAGTGTTCTCCACTATTCCTGCCTCTTTTGTTAACTTTCTGACTACCCAATCAATCATCTTCTTTCTCTTTTTCCACCTCATTCTTGATGACTATTCCCACATTATTCTCCTTCTCACTTTATCTGTTCTTTTCAATACCTATTTCAACTTGTTCAGCCTCGACACTTTCTTTCTCTATCTCAAAATCTCTTTCATTTTCCAAATTTCCACTTTCCTTGGACTGACTATAAAAAAATCAACCCAATTTTTTTTTCTTCCCAAATCTTTTCTTTCACTCATCTAGGGTTTAATCAAGTTTAGACTTTAAAGGGTAAGCTTAGTGAGGCATTTGAGTGGAAGAAGGAGAAGGGAAGTTGGAATAAGAAGTAGGATAGCCAAGAGGAGAGAAGAGTGTGAGAAGAGAGACGGAAGTTCGGTGGCTTAGTCAAAGTGTCAACCCTTTCATTTTTTTATATGCATAAATAAACTTCTTCAAATTCCAATAATGCCCTTGTACAATAATAACCCACATGCACAAATTAGAAATACAAAAATAAAGCTACAAGGAAACAAAAGGACAAGTTACACAACTTTTACAACAGCACCCACCCCCCCCCCCCCCCCCCCCCCTCAATCTAATGCATTTTAGTTTTAAACTCTTATTTTAGAACAAGCATCAAAGAGAGGTCCAGTAGCAATTGCCTTTGTAAAAATGTGAGCAACTATGTTCGTTGAACTAATTTCAAGCTGAAGACCCCAATTTGCAAGTTCTCTTGAAATAAATGGCAGTCAATTGCAATATGTTTGGTACACTCTTGAAAGACTGGACTATTATTAATATGAATGGTTATTTGATTATCATAATGCAGTTGCTTGAAGCTTAACATACGAAACTTTATCTTAGACAATATTGATTTAATGAAAGCATCTCACTTACTATATGAGTCATAGTGCGATATTCAACTTTAACACTTAAACTTGATATAACATTGTTTTTTGCTCCTCCAATTTACGAAATTGCCACCAATCTTAGTGCAATACCCAGAAGTTGTCTTCTAATCATTTGGAGAGTTAATCCAATATGCATTTATAAATGCCTTAACATTGACATGGCCATGTGACTTGGTACACTAACCCTTATCATGGGGACTTCTTCAAATATCAAAGAATCCTCTCCAATGTTTTTCTAAGAGAATTGTAACTTGTGCTTATATAGGCTGATAATACTTAGAGGAAAATAAATATTTGGCCTAGTTACAGTCAGATAAATAATCGCATCGACCATTCTTTGAAACTTCCTAACATCCATCTTATTATCAAAACTTGCACACAATTTCACATTAGGGGTCCATGGGAGTGTTTATCAATTTGCCACCCAACATGTTTGTATCCAATAATAAGTCAAGAATATACTTTCTATGGGATGATACTATGCTATGATGAGATTGAAGTACTTCAGTTCCAAGGAAGTATTTTAATAAGCCAAGTTCCTTACTTTGAATCTCTTTTACATCATTGTCTATCAAAATAATATCATTAACTTAGAATGCCATGAGTATCACACCCGAATTAGTACATTTAAGAAATACAGAGTGGTCCATAGGACAATATTTAAACCCAAATTGAAGAACAATTGCGCTAAATTCATGAAACCAAGCACAAAGAGATTGCTTAAGGACATATATAGATTTGTGAACTTGTCCTACCTGCTCCCCCTCAATCTCAAATTTGGGTGGTTGGGACATATAAACCATCTTGTGGATATCACCATTTGTTGAGATTTTTGGAGAGAAACAAAATCATTGATTGGTGTAAATTGATCATATTAGGTCTCAATTTATAATATATAGATTACAATAAATCTATGTCAAATTAAACCACCCATATCCCAATTACACCCAAAGCCTAACTCCTGAAAGATAAATCCTAGAATAATAAACAACTATAACATAAATAGAAGAGTAATAATACAAAAATTTCTCCTTGGTGAGACTTTCACACATGAGACACTTATAAGATCCGCCATATTGATTCTTCTATTATGAAATTTTTTTGTCTGAGACTCATGTAAGGTTTTTTCATATATGCTCTTCAACAATATTGGTTTTCAAACTTGGTGTTCAAACTTTCTTGGATGAAAATTTCTTTATATGGTTCTCCCCCTAAGATATTTTGGTCCACCACAATATCATTGCCAACTATACCACAACCTCTTCTTTGCAAGTCTTCTTCTACTTCACCTCCTCAAGCTAGGATCAATCTTTCTTTTCAAAAGGTTCAGTTTGCATAAAATAAATGTAGGAAAAGAAAATCCACTCATAACCATAGGACAAAGATCCATACATAAGTCTTCAAAAATATCGTTCAATTTGAAAGGTAAACCAACCCAAATTTATGATAAATGAAAAAGTGTGATCTCACTTTATATGGGTAGTTTGAAAACTCCCACTTTGGTAAGAAAAATCAAAGAAGTGATATTAACTAGATGTTAGATGCATTTTGTTTTATGTAGGTAGTGGATCTATTGGCACTGTTCCAAAGTGATAAAAATAAATTGAAGAAATACTAGAGGAACTTAAAGATAACAACACTCATTCTTGGGTAGGAGGTGGCAACATATAACGATCATGCTTTGAAACTGTCTCTAAATTCAGAAACTTTAGACAGAGGGAGGTGACAATGCAACACTCATACTTCTATACCAAGTTTCTAAATTAAAAAAGAATAATAAGTCAATGGCCAAATCAATAAGATAATGAGAGTGATTTTTTTTAAATAATAGGGGTAATGTTAAAATCGTAAAACTAAAAAATAGGTTGGACATGTATGACCTCAAAAAACATTCAAGGGTGAGATAAATTTATCAAAGATGACAACATGAGAAATAGGAAATTAATGCAGACCAACAAACCAACACAAGATTGATCATAGGAGACCTAGGCCAAACCGTCTCGTGTGTTCTCCCTTTGAAACTAAAACAATATGTTTATTAAAAATGAGATTTTCATGACAATTGGGAATATAAAGCATCCAAAACTGTCACTGGAATGATCTATCAACCTCCTCTAAAACTTGGCCATTTCATGTTATAAAGCATTATCCCATTTGGATTGATTGATCAATACTACCTGAGTAAAGTTTACAAGGAGTGATCGATCATTCCACCTGATTGATAGATCAGACATAATCTTGCCAGTGATGGAAATAAAACATGACTGATCATAGGAATTACATCGATTGATCATACGTGTATTGCACAAGTAGCGGAAATTCTAATTTATGCCCTAGTTAATGATTGATCAACTTAATTCTTCTAGATCAACGGTAACATATTGGTCAATCAATCCATTGATCAATAAATAACTGTCTGACAAAAAAGTAGTTGTTATGATCAATTGATCAATCAATCAATTTATAGTGATAGATCAATCAAAGTATCGACTTTTTAAAATGGTCAACAAATGCCTAGTTTAAGTTGTGGAAGTTATAAATAGCCCACCGAACAGTGTATTGAGAAGTTAATGAGCATTTATTAGGAAAAACTTCAAGCCTTTATTCTTAATCTTGCAAAATCTCTCAAACTTGTTTTAGAGTGGAAGAGTGAGCTCTATCCTTTGAAATTCCACATTTCGTTTCATTCTATCCTTGCATTCATATTAGCCAAAGCCCTTCAATCACTTCACAATGTGTTGTTGAAGATGAGAAAGCTTGGATCACTTAAGGATAAGAATCTCTCCAAGTAAGGGTATACATTTTCGCTTTCTTTTTACTTTAATTTGTGAAAGGTTCATCTAGAACCTATAAAATCTAAATAAAAAGGACCTGCTAGAGCTAGAATCTCATAACAATCTCCTGTGGAGATTGGAGTTGTAAAAAGCATAAATGGAACTACAAGTAGCTTAAAGAGAGTCTTTGAGTAATTCCAATTATTAGAGGTTTTAAATAGTAAAATTTTCCAAAAAAAAGGTTATTGGACGGTAAACACCACTAGGGGAACATTGATAACAAAAACTTTATTCGTCTCCTTTGGTGTTTGCATGTTTTGATTTACATTGAATAGTTTTTTTGCATCAATTTTTTATTACTCGCACTACTTAGTTTTAATTTGATATTCCCAATTCTGTCAATGTAGATTTTCGACGATGAACTAAGACTGACAGAGCTCTGGTCTTCTCGAAGATAAAATGTGTCAGACAGAGGCTGATGACACAACCTAACAGGGAGCTCACAACTCCTACAGCGGTGGACGGAACCACCACCACCTCGCGTGACTGACGGAATAGTCCAAATGTGATCGTTGAGCTCTCTGGTTTCTCGGCGAAGACAAGGAAGATGAGATACAAAAAGAATTCCTCCCGTTACCATTTTCTCCCTTTCATTATGTATTTAAGTTTAGGTTTTACTATTACAAAATGGCCCATGGCCCCAATACAATGTCACCCATCCCATTAAGTCTAATCTAATTACCATATGTACATAACCCAAATTATACAACAATTATGAAAATAAATTCTATCTAATATACATTTTAAGATATCGTAACTAAAATCAGAATCCTCTTGATATTGAAAAAGATTAAATAGCATCTCAAGACAAATTACTCTTTCCCAAAGGACAATTTTCCAATCGTCCAACTATATTCAATGGAACAAACTATGGATATTGGATGGTAAGAATGAAGTTTTTCCTTCAATCCATGGTTTGAGCCATATGCCACGAAATAAAAAATGACCCTTTTGAGCCTCAAAAGCTTATGAATGACATTTTGGTTGCAAAGGAATTTAATGAGCTAACTAGGGAAGATAAAAAACAATTCATGAAAAACTCTAGGGCCATAAACTTCTTGTTATGTGCCTTAGGACCCAATGAGTTCAATAGGGTCTCTACATGTAAAATCACCAAGGAAATTTGGGAAAAACTAGATGCTACACATGAAGGAACCACTAGAGTTAAAGACACTAGAATTAACTTGTTGATAGCCCAATATGATGAATTCAAATTGAAACCAGGTGAGTCTATAACTGAGATGAACTCTAGGTTCACTCATATAATCAATGAGTGGAAAATTCTATGAAAAGAGATTTCCTTGTATAAACAAAATAACAAGTTTCTCAACACACTTCCAAAGTCATGGGACATGATGAAGATAGTCATTCATGAAAATGCTAACTTTAAAACTATTAGCTCGAAAGAGGTACTAGAAATCCTTCTCACATATGAGATGGAACCTCAAGATATTGAGGAAGAGCAACCTAAAAAGAAAAATATTGTTCTTAGGGGAATAATGAGTGTTGAAAGAAACTATAGTGAAGAAAGTTTAAATGAGGTGAGTTTCATCACTAAACATCTTCAAAGAATTTATAGGGAAAAGAAGAATTTCATAAAAGGCCAATTTAGAATTCAAAATGACAAATTTCACAAGAAAACTATTTTTTTTTAGTGTGGGAAACTAGGACATAGATGGAACAAATGTCCAAAACTGGAAGAAAGAACCTCATCTACAAGCAAAGATTTCAAGAACAAGAAGAAGAAGGTCCTGATATCAGCTTGGGATGCAATGAAAGAAGAGTCTAGCCACTGGGAAGAAGAGTTACCATCATTTGTCTTCTTCTTACTGAATCCCAATTCAGTATGAAGGGATTTTATCCATAGAAGCTCACTGACTTTGTGGATCATACCTCTGTACTCTACTTCCGCAATAGACCTCGCAACAACATTACGCATTTTACTTCTCCATGTAACTAGGTTACCTCCAACTAAGGTACAATACCATGAAGTGGACTTCCTATCATCAAGTGATCCAACCCAATCTGCATTTGAAAAACCTTATATGTAAAGTCGTCATGATTCTTATAGAGAAGCCTTTTCCTTGGAGCTCCTTTTAAATATCTCAGTATTCTCTCCAAGGCTTTCCAATGGGTAAGTTGTTATTTGTGCATATATTGTCTCACCACATTTACTACATAAGATATATCTGGCCTGGTCGTTGTGAGTTAAACGAGTTTTCTCAAAAACATCTGATATTTACCTATATCAACATCTTCTCTAGAGCTTGCACATAACTTTGTGTTGGCATCCATATGAGTGTTTGTTGGTCAACAACCCATCATCCTTGTGTCCTCTAGTAGATCTAAAACTATTGAATTTGTAGGAAAGAGAAATACTCATTGACTTATTATAATCTGAGTACATGAACTTTTATTTATAGTTGAGGAAATTAGTAGAGTCCAACTACAATTAAGCTACCTTTGTTCAAATTCCACCCAAACTCTAACACTTAAAGATAAGTCCTAGCATAATTAAATAACTCGATATAAATAGAAGACAAACATAACTCAAACTAGAACTCTTCATCAAGGATGTGACCATAAGATAAAGATGCCAACTCATGGCTATCATTGTGGCACTTGATCTTTTAACCAGCTCGTAGTTATCTTTGTGAGTCATTCTTGATCTTCCAATCAGCTTGTGGTTATCTTTGTGAGTCCTTCTTGATCTTCCAATCAACTTGTGATTATCTTTGTGAGTCCTTTTTAATCTTCCAACTTATGTGATAAGGATGCCAACTCTTGGTAATCATGGTGGGCCCTATTTCTTATGTGTTTGAACTCATCTTACAATACTCTTAGATAAGTGGGTTCTTCTAACACTCCCCCTCAAGCTGGGGGTGAGAGAACATCATGAACTCCCACCTTACTGCAAGTGATGTATAGGATATTTTTTGTATAAAATTGCAATCCTCCATATAATCCAACACTCCCCCTCATGCTTGTGGTTTTTCCATGATGCCCAATTGGCATAAGAGAAGTTGAGTAAAATCACTCCAAGCCGTATGACATTGCTCCATACTCCAGTAGGGCACACTCTTATCTTATATAGGTAGTGGGTCTATACACAATGCTCAGAAGTGTAATAAAACTCCTCCATCACTATGTCCCTCCACAGGATAACTAGGGGTGGCTTCGAACCTAGCTGATTCGCGAGCGGCTCGAGTTCGGCTCGGTTCAATTCGTTATCTATAGAGCTCGAGCCGAGCTCGATCACCAAAATCGGTTTGTTTACATTAACGAGCCGAGCTCGACCGAAGCCCGGTTCGGTTCGTCGGCTCGTGAGCCTGTTCGAAGTGAGTTGGATCGGTCTGGATCGGGAGAGGGGGAGCGGGATTGAGAGCGAGGGGGGGAAATTTTTTCCCTCCCCTCGTCACCGTCGAGCCCCTCCCGTCGGCTGTTTTCGCCCCCTCTACCGCCGTCACAGTTGTTCGCCGGCCGTCTCTATCATCGTCGTAGTTGCTCGTCGGCCGCCTCTGTGGTCGTCCGTTCGATTTCTTCCTCTCCTCGTCGTCGCCACTGTTTCAATCGCCGCCGCCTCAGTCGCAGCCGTCATCCCCGGTGCCGTAACCCCCTTCCCTCCGCGTCGTCTCGACGAAAAAGTTGAACCTAAGTTCAGGGGAGAAATAATCTCCCCCCTCCCTCGCGCGAAGTTGATCTCGCACGTGCGATTTCATAAAGTAAACAAAAAAAAACTTTTTTCTCTCGAAAAAATTAAAAATAAACTTTATAGAAATAAGTTTCTATAAACTATTAGTGTTTCATGTGTTTTTAAATATTTTTTAATTGAAATTTTTTATTAAAAATTATATAATTTTCTAAGTAAGATTTTCGTACCAAGACAGGGTAGAAAACTATATAGAAAATTTTTGAATAAGTATTTAACAGTTGATGCTGTAATAATTTTAGCATGAAGCAATTTTCATTGCAATTTTATGTTTGATATTTTATTTAATTAAAAATTTATCGATAAGTATAATAATATATTAGATTGATTATTAATTTTTATTTATTTCCCTAGAAGAGACAATAAAAGGTCCATTTAACTTTCCTCAGAAAATTTTAAAATATTTCATGTAGTTTTCTATTTAGTCACTAATAGTAATAAGATTTTATTTAAAGGTTTTTTAGGGAATATGTATCATAGAAAAAATATTTTTTGTTTTTCCTAGAATATAAATTTTCATCTAGGGGCACTACGGAGGTCATAATAAATTATGGCCAGATTCAAAAATTACAAAACAAGCAAGACAACAATTGGAGTAAAAAAGATTAATATTGGTGCATTTTAATCCATTATTGAGATTCAATCCTGAACCTCCCCCATCATTATATTTTTTTTAAATGTATGTATAATTTTATATATATTTTATTCAAAGACACCCCTATGTGCGAGATCATAAACAAGGAAAAAAAAATTGTCCCTTCCTCATGGCTCTTAAAGAAATTGAAAAGATATTTTAGTAGAAATACGTTTCTAGAGATTATTAGTGGTTTTTTCAGTAAATGTTGAAAAGACATTTTTAGTATAAATATAGGGACCATTAGAGCCTCATGTTTTTTTCAAAATGTTTTTCTAATTATAAATTATTTTTAAAAAATATATATTTCATTTAATTTTTTTGTGTTTGATTATTGTATGGAATTTATTGATAATGTTATGCAGTGTATGGAGTGTTTAGACTATTTTATGGAGTGTATAAATAATTTCATGGAGTGTTTATGGAATGTATAGACAATTTTATGGAGTGTTTATGGAGTGTTTATGCAGGTATTATGTATATTGATTATGCCCAATTTTAAGTAGAGGTTATGTCGAATTTTATACAAGTATTATGTATATGGATTATGCTCAATTTTCAGTAGAGGTTATGTCCAATTTTATATACGTATTATATATATAGGTTATGCTCAATTTTATGTAGAGGTCATGCCCAATTTTATGTAAAATGTATGCATAATTTTATATACATTTTATTCGATATATATTTTTTGAAAAATTTTAAATGTATGTTGAGGCTCGAGCTCGGCTCGAAGCTCTGCTCGAACTCGTTGGGTTCGAGCTCGATAACAATTTTAGGCTCGAGGTAAGGCTCGGCTCGAAGCTCGACTCGAAATATTTAAATCAAGTTCGGCTCGAACATAAGCAGGTTCGGGCTCGGCTCGGCTCAGCTCGGCTCGATGCCACCCCTAAGGATAACGACTCTCAAGTGGTAGGAAACATAGATGTAGTAATAAACTCTTCCATCATGGTGATGTAACATAGATGTAGTAATAAGCTCCTTCATCACGGTGTCCTAACCTAGGCACTAACTCTCACAAGTAGAAATTAACGGGTAGTAGATGTAGTAATAAGTTCCTCTGTCACGGTGTCTCAATCGTAGAAACACTCACAAGGTTACAATAAGGGTTGACCCAAATATATTTGTGAGAGTCAAATAAATTATTGTATGAGAAATGATACTGAGACCACCTCTTCTTCAATAATAATGTCTCATCCAAAGAGACACAGTAGCTGCAGCTGAAATGGGTTTAGTCCCATATTACACGACCATCTTCCAACACAAATAACAATGATGTCTTATCCAAAGAGACACAATAGCTACAACTTAAATGGTTTTCGTCCCATATAACACGACCATCTTCCAACACATAACCAAAATAATAAACCTTGTAAAAGGACCCATGAAATAATCCGATATAAAAATTTCTTCTTAGATGCACAAACTTCATTTGTGCTCCCAATTTCTTAAATATTTTGGTCACATAAAACTTATCCACAATATATGGAATAAAATACCTCTTTCATGTACTTATTGTACATTTCCCCCTCAGGTTGGGAGGTAATGGCAGTGATCCCTGCTTGAAGCAAATATCATAGACGTGACAATAAGCCCAAATAACATAGAAGCATTAATTAGCCCAAATAACATAGATGTAGTAATAAGCCTTTAAACCATGGAAAAGTGAGATATTTTCTAGATATAGTAACTCAAAGAGTGACACAAAACAATTGGCTTAAATTCGGATTTTTCAATGCAACAGGATACAAGTATGAGCTTTGATTTTCCAATGCGAATATATCTTTAAATATAGATTAGATTGACATGAAATTTTTCTCCGTATGAAAATAGACTTAAATTTTCATAAAATTATAATTTCACTTCATAAAATATAACTTATTTTGAGATATATAATCATGTATATTTTGGTCTCTGTAATCTGGCAGAAGTAAGTATTCTTTCTCTTTTTTCCATCATAACCATTGACTCTTCCGAGATCAATATCTCCTTATAAAAAAATCAAATAGAGAATTGGTTTAATTTTTGAGAAAATAGACTTATAGATATTTCTTTTAGATAATTCTCCATAAAAAGTCTCGTTCTTGATAGCATAAAACACCTCGGAAGTTGAAGTTTTCTGCTGCTGCTCGAATCTCTTTTGTAATCTGAACTTTGCTGCTTCAAATATTTATTTCTCTTTGTATATAAATCCGATTGGAAAAAAATATTTTCCCTTGGAAAGTAGAGTTGAATATCTTTCCGTCAATATATAATTTTAAATATTAAAAGTTTAGTATTGAGGTGAAAAATAACTAATGGGTGTAAGGACTGAAAAAAAAAGATAAATACGAGACCTAAATTGATTGAAATAAAAGATTAGAAAAAAAAATATATCATTATCTTTGTGGGTTGACCACGTCAACTCACATAACCTGCTCTGATACCATGTTGAATTTATGGAAAATAGAAATGCTTCATTGACTGATTATAATCAGAGTACATGAACCTCTATTTATAATAGAGGAAAGTAGTAGAGTCCAATTACAATTAAACTACCTTTGTCCCAATTACACCCAAACTCTAACACTTAAAGATAAGTCCTAGCATAATTAAATAACTCAATATAAAAAAAAGACAAACATAACTCAAACTAGAACTCTTCTTTGAGGACATGACCATAAGATAAATGTTACAATGTGGGACCCACCATGGCCCCACAAGCTGGTGGGATCCACCATGAGCTCGAGAGGTGTCAACGAGAGTCCTCTTACAAAGTGGCTCTAACTAAGAGATAAGGAACATGTGCTGGAATTAAATAGAAGATTTGAAGATCAAGTGGGACCCACAAAGATACCATGAGCTGGAAGATCATGTGGGATCCACAAGATAAGACAAAAAGCTGGCTCTCTAGCTTGATTCACGTCTTTAAAGAAGGTGTTTGTAGTTGAGTTAAATTAGTCTCTTAGGTAGATATTGTAATCTTATCATGATAGACTTATCTTGGAGAGTTCTAGTTAGAATGTAATTAAGAGTCTTAAAATTACTTGTACATGGACTCTATCACCTCCTCAACTATAAATAGAGGTGATTGTAACTCAAAATTCATCAAGCATGTTTCTTATTTTTTTTCTTCTCTCTCGTGTGAAGTGTTTTCTCTCTACTCTCTTTTATTTTCTTTCCCTTCTCTCTCTACTCGAGAACTCTTCTCTTTTTCCTCTTTTTCTTTCTCTCTCCCCTTGCTTGAGATATTATTCACAGGATCCTAAATTCAACATGGTATCTGAGCTACCAATTTAGGATCCCCATTATGCTATGTGGAGATATGATTAAAAGCAGCTCATAGAAGGCTCCTTATGAAGCAAAATAGAAGCTCAAGAGATAAGTATTTATTTATGATATTATTAATTTATGCTACTAGTTTTTGGTATTAAGGGGAGGTTTAGAGATGTCCTTATGCATTTTTTCATCTTATAAAATTATGAGAATATATGCATATTTGATTATCTTTGATTAGAAGTGATTATCAAGGCAGTTTTTGTAGGTTTGCACAATACTTTGACCGAGACCAGTGCATGTTGGATTTTTTTATAAATGTGGGGGAACAAGATTACATGATAAAGAAGGATAATTTTGAGCCTTTTATGAGTCATTATCCATTAAAATTAATTACTTAGCGTTTATGCTAAGCATCTTCATTAACCGAGTTGGTTAAAGCCTTCCACTTGGTCATATTTTGATTACTTGATTGGAGAACTATTTTACTTTATTTGCCTACTATGGCTGAGGATAATATGAGTCACAAGAGTGACACACTTAGAATCACCACTGTACCCTTATGAGGGGTATCAAATTTTATGAACTGGTCCACATCGGTTCGTCGATTTCTAATCACAAAGGACCTAGTTGGTCATCTCACTAACTGTGGACCACATATTGATGAAGATGATATATTATATACCAAATGGTTAAAGGAGGATACAATGGTTATTAGTTGGTTTCTCAATAGTATAGAAGAACATGTCTCCAATAATGTCATTCATTTAAAGACGGCTAAACAAATTTGGGAAACATGCGCCAAGTTGTATTCAAGCTTCGACAACTAACAAAGGTCATATGATATTTTACAACGGATGCTTACCACCAAACAAGGAGACAATATACATGAATATTTGGCCCGCTTTCGAGGCTTTCTTCAAGAATGGAAACTAGCCCAACCAACCTCTATAGATATCTCTGTCCAAGATAAACTAAAAGAGGCCATGATAACTACCATATGCCCTTCTAACATTAAACCGCATCTTGAAGTTGCTAAGACTCACCTTCTTAGCTCTTCCGCGATTCCCACTTTTGATGATGTATGTACTAAACTTCTCCGTATTCCAGATGCTTCTCCCGCTACTACTGAAATGTCATCCGCTATGTACTCTGGACATAGGGGAAAACCATCTGACAAAGGCCGAGGCCGAGGCAGATTTTATAGAGGTGGAAGGACTGGTTTTGACCGAACAAATGGGAAGGAATACACCCATTGTAAGGGATATAGCCACACAAGAGACACATGCTTTTACCTGAAAGAATGCTCTATATGTGGTAGATTGGGCCACTCTCGCGAAAGATGCTATAAAGTTAATGAGAAGAGGGCTAACCAAGCCTTAGTGAGTGATACAAAGGTTGAGCAGTCTACCACAACAACTCAAAAGCCTTACTGATGAAGACTATGAACTATTCCAGAAAATGAAGACCATGATGGGGTCCACCCCAAGTACTTCTTCACCAACCGCTACCACCACCACTCTTGGTATGTTTTCTGCCTCCTCTTCATCCTGGATAATTGACTCAGGAGCCTTCGAGCATCTTATAAGTAACAAACATCTTCTATACTCAATTTCTCCATGTCTTTCACATAAATTTGTTACCATTGTTGATGGTTCACAAACTAAAGTTCAAGGGAAAGGATCCACTTCTGTTACACCATCATTTCTGCTCACTGATATCCTTTTTATTCCTACTTTCCCTTTGAATCTTTTATCGGTTAGTTAGCTCACCAAACATTTTAATTGCTCTAACACTTTCTCACCTATTTCATGTGTGTTTCAAGATCTTACAACAAAGCTAGTGATTGGTGGAGGCCATGAACAAGGGGGGCTCTACTACCTAGATGTGCCACAAATAAATACTGCATCCAACTGTGACACTGAAACCAGGTGATGGCACAACCGATTGGGACATCCGTCCACCGAATCTCATCATCATTTTTTTCCTAAAGTGCGATCGGACCTTCATTGTGAAGCATGTCAAATGAGTAAACATCAAAGGTCTACATACTCACCTCGTCTAGAAATTAAAAGTGTCTCTCCTTTTTCGTTAATTCGTACTGATGTATAGGGACTCTTGAGTGTCTCCAACATTCCTCATGTGAAATATTTTATTACATTCATTGATGACTTCACTCGTACCACTTAGTTTGGGCAAAAAATTAAAGTCCTTCATTTAGATAATGGCAAAGAATACAGATCCAAAGATCTTGACTCCTTTTGTCAAGAAAATGGCATTGTTCATCAGACATCATGTGCCTACACCCCTCAAAAAAATGTTGTAGCCAAATGAAAGAACCATCATATTCTTGAGGTAGCTCACGGTTTACTATATGCCATGAAAGTTCCATATTTTTATTGGCTGCATGCAGTTCTTACCGCATGTTTTCTTATAAACCAGTTACCCTGTTCCTTTATTGGTAAAAAATCTTTGTATTCTCTATTATTACCAGATGATGATCCTTTTTCACTGTCTTTGAGAGTCTTCAATTGTCAATGTTTTGTCCATATTTCCTTCCCAAAACATAGTAAACTGATCCCAGATCTGTGAAGTATATCTTCTTAGTATACTCTCGCACACAAAAGGGTTATGTTTGCTATAATCCCTCTCTTAAGCGTTTACTTGTGTATCGGGATGTCACATTTTTTGAAGACTCTCCATATTATCCTGATAATGCTCCTCCAGGTTTATCTTCCGTACCAAGTTCTCCTCGACCGATTATGCCCCGTGCTGCAGAAACTACTCAGTGCTCAGAAACACTGGCTGACACCACACTTGTTGAGTTGTTGGATACTGCCAAGGTAAGTCCATCTTCTTCGATTATTTTTGGCCCAGAATATGATACTTGTCCTATTGCTGTTAGGAAAGAGCCCAAATCATGCACCATGCCTTCTACTTCTCATCCCATAACAAACTTTGTGTCTCATCATCGTCTATCCTCTATTTGTTGTCAATTTCTATCGGCTATTTCCTCCTTACATGTACCACAATCCTATCAGGAGGCTCTCAAACATCCAGGGTGGAAGGCGGATATGGATGAAGAAATGCATTCTCTTTATGAAAATCAGACATGGGCTCTAGTCCCCTTTCCTCCATATAAGAAACTCGTAAGTTGCAAATGGGTATTTACGGTGAAACACAATCCGTATGGGTCTGTGGCTTGATTGAAAGCTCACCTTGTTCCTAAAGGCTATACACAATGTTATGGCATTGATTATGAAAAATCCTTCTCTCTAGTGGATAAATTAAAATCGGTACGTTTGTTATTATCTCTGACAGCTAACTCTTCCTGAAAGGTTTATCAACTCGATGTAAAACATGCTTTTCTGAATGGGGATATAAAGGAGGGCATTTATATGCAGCAACCACCTAGGTATGTAGTTGAGGGGAGTCTGTATGTCGACTACAAAAATCTATGTATGGTTTGAAACAGTCGCCTTGTGCATGGTTTGAAATTTTTAGCCAAGCACTCATACGTAGGGGTGGCATCAAACCAAGCTGGCTCGCGAGCGGCTGGTGTTCGGCTCGGTTTGACTCGTTATATATCGAGCTCAAGCCGAGCTCGAGCAGAGCCAGGTTTGGCTCATCGGCTAGCGAGCCGACTCGTTAATTTAACGAGCAGTGGGATGGGGCAAATTTTCGGGAGTCTCGCACTCTCTCTCCCAAAATTTTTTTTTGGTCTATCTCCGTCTCTCGCTCTCTTCGTCTCCTCCTTCCCTTCTCTCTTCTTCCTCCAAAATTCCTTCTCTCGGCCTCCATCTCCCTTCTCCCTCTCGCCACAGGTGCCCCTTCCGCCGCCACCACACCTAATCCTTCCCCCCACTCATCGCCTTCTCTGCCTCTGATCGTCGTCGTCGTCGTCTCCCGTAACGTCACCCTCACCTCGTCGTACCCCAACTAGAGTAGCTGCTCTGGATCCTCTCCCGTCGTCGTCACCCCTCTACCACTACCTGCTGTCGCCGTCAAATTAGTCGGCCACCACTCTCGCCAGAACGGCACAGAACCCCCCGATACCTATAGTTCGGATACCTAAGTTGAGGGGGGGAGATTATTTTCCCCCCTCGACGCTCCGTCCCGTACAGCGTGCGAACTCGCACATGCAATTCACATATGCAAGTTTTGCACAAGTATTTTTATAAAAAAAAAAAAAAAAAACTTGCAAATCCTATTCTCAGCCTGTTTTTCCTTTGGACGATACAATAATACGTAAAAATATAATGTGTTAAAGTTATCATTTGATCAAATTTTCTTGTTTATTTTTTTTTATTTTCTATAATTAATCATGTACATAGTTAATTGGCTCACATAATTATTGTATTAATGTATAATAAACAACAATCATTAAATAATATAATATTTAATTTAAATAATTAATATATTAATTTATTTTAATTATACATTAAATTACTTATTTGTGTTGTAATCATATTTGTTTTACCTAATTTGGGATTTAAATATTATGCTTTTATTAACTATACTATTATAAGTTACTCATTTTCTTGTGTTTTTATATTTTTCTTATTTTGGGGCACTAACACTGGAAACTGTTTTCCAATGTATATGAACTCGTTCACAATAACACCAAATTTGAAATTGAATTTCATATAGAGGAATTAAATGAATTTGAAGCAGGAGATGAAGATGAACTTCAAATTTTAAGTTTGTTGGCTAACCCCCCTTATAATTCTCATATCCACAGTAGCTTCGGAGTCATTATTTAGTGCTGGTGGTAGAGTAATATACTCGTATCGTTCTTCCTTGGTACCAAATACATTTCAAACCCATATTTGTGGCAGTGATTGGGTTCGGACTCTTCACGGTATAAAGAAAAATCAAAAGGTGAATTTCTTTGATTAATTATTTATTACGATATTTTTTAGTATATTTTTTTATTTATTAATTTTTTTTTTTAATGATTACAGCCTCAGAAGAAGAGTGCAAAGATAATGCTACCAGCTACATGATTTTTTATGTTTTTCTCATCATAGTAATTTTAATATTTTTAACGACATTAAGTAACTAGTAGTGGAAGCCTTTTTTATCAAATACGTCACCTAGCAAGCAAAAAATAACACAATCTCTTCTTCTTATTTCCTTAAATTGATTAGGAAACAGATAACATTAAATCTTTTAATAAAGTAAAAGTCATAATCAACCAAAACAGTGAGACTTTTTTTTCTTAAAACAAACAAATTTTCCGATTGCTTTAAGAAGGAAACTTCCCTTCTTTAATTATGCGCCCCCTTTGGATGATAGAATCGTGCCTTCTTTGGCCCTTTTTTCTCTTTTTCATTGAAATATTATAGGCAAGATACCAGAGAGGATAAGACAACCAATAAAATACAAAAAAACCATTGCAAAGACTAGCCACTTTATAAAAAAATCCTTCTCGGTACCCTCTCAAATAATCTTTTGTCGAAGTCTTTGGGAAGAGTCAAGAGGAGCAATAACTTAACCGATATAATAATTAAAAAAAAAGGTAGAACAACAATCTTAACTCACAATATACTTTGGTACCAATAAAAGATATAGTGAATTTTGATTCATACAAAAATTCCAGCCACAAACATCAGCATAATATGCAAGAGAGAAATAACACAATCGGTCTTGCATGGAGAATAAAAACTAAGCATAATCAATCACCATGGACAAGCCACTTTCAAAACCAAGAATATAATCACCAACTTCTCATTTGAATTAGATGATGAAGCCATCCATAAACCATCTTATAGAGATAAAGAACCATCAATAATAATCTCATAAGAAAAGACTTATCTTGGCACAGCTTCTAGAGAAAATTGCTTCATCAACAAGAACTCTATGTGAAGCTTGTTCAATAGAGCCTTTTAAATTTTCATCTTGATGTGGGGATCCTAAATCTATTGCTTTGATAACGTGTTGAATTTAGGATCCCTGGACAAGGTCCTTGACCAAGTTTGTGAAAGAGGAGAGGAAGAAAATGAAGAGAAGAAAGGAGAAGAGAGAACTTAGCTAGAGAGATGGGGAGAGAGAGAGAGAATTTGGGAGAGGAGACAATTCAAAGCACAAATTTGAGACAGGAGAGGTAATAATCTACCCCATGCCTTGAGCCTCTATATATAGTTGTCGAAGGAAGTTTACAATAACTACAATGCCTTTAAGGCCACAAACTTTGAAAAGGAAAATACATAAGTAGACATACATCTTCTTAGATAATTACACCCTTGTACACAACCTTATGAGAAGACCTTTAAATTATATTTTTGCCACCTCCTTGACGTAAAAAACGTAATTACATTGATGCCACTTTGAGGTGTCTTCAAACACTCTCTTTTGCCAGCCTACCTTAATTGAACTAGAGAACCAAAACCTTAATTTTTCCCTACTAGCCAAAGTTCCATTGACGTACCTTCTTCCCCACTTAGGACCAGTTCTAAAGGTCCCTAAATTCTAGTCTATAAAGCTCTACTATGAAATCAAGATTGTAACACTTCCACTTGCTTCACCAAACTACATCAACACCCCATTAGGAGCCACCCCCATCTACCACTGCGTCTACACAAATTTAGATTCATAGGCCTTGTATTTGATTTTTTTAATATATATTGAGTTTTGAGACATAAGGTTTCAAGATTTATTCTAGTGTTTTTTTATGACATATGTATTATTTTTTGTTGGTAATACAAATTTCAATTGATGCATGGAAATTGAATGGCTTACTTGTGTTTAAAATTGTCTCTATTTCATATATTCAAAGCACGTGTGTGATTGTGGTAATTAAAATTTCATAATGCCAAAAAAGGGGAAGAACTTAAGCATGAATTAAAAAAATGACAAATAAAGTGAAAATATAAAAGAAAAAAGTATACATTAAAGTGAGGGATAATAGAAGAAAAGAAACATCAAAGTAAAAGGGAATACATTGAACTTACCAATTTAGATGAGTCAAGAGGAATAAGGACCCTTTTATGTCTTCTTCCTCTCCCTCCTTCCTCTTATGTTTTTTTTTTTTTTTTTCAATTTTTTCCTTGTATGTAAATAGAGGCGTCCCACCCCTACCCCACCCTTAAGTCGAGCATAAGCTTAACGTGAAGGTTAGCTCAAACCAAACATGAGCTTATGTATAGACTCAAGTTTGAGTTCGGGCTAGGATCCCTTGGTTCAACCTCAACTCCTCTTATTGCTACACCTACCCAAGAAAGGCATTTGCTCTTTAAAAGAGAGAGAGAGAGAAAAGCCTGTGAGCCACTACTCTAATCTTACGGCCTATCACTCAATGTTGTCATTCATGTTTCAAATGAGGAATACATACACTTGTAAATCATACATATGAGACCAATAGAATACTTTGATCTGATTTCATATAACAGTCACAGTCTGCTAATAGAATATAAGGGCGTGGTATGCAAGGTAATATTGTATCATTTAGATATTTTTTTTGACATATTTACGTTAAAACTTCAGAGATATGTAGCGTTAAGAAATAAATCAAGTTTACGTAGGGTTCATGGTGGACAGGTCACTGGTTTATCTCTTCTTACGAAATTATTAAGAGTACGCCACCGAAAACTAATCTTCTCTCCCACGGAACATTGTTTTGTTTGATCTTTTCGTTTTTTCTGTTTTGTCCAAAACGGAGGCGACTTCTGTTCTTTCGTCCGCAATCTCGTTTGCACGCTAGTACAATCTTAGCGTCGTTACGCCACCTGCAAAGATCCGCCGTCTCCGGCGTTTCCGTTCCTCGGGTTTCAGTTGCAGGAAATTATCATTTGCCCGGGTTCCAGCTCCGTAGGTCTGAGAATGGTGGTGGCATTTGTGTAATATTTGAGATATCGAGGTGCCATTAAATGCGCTCCCCTGGCTCGAACGTGGAACTGCTGACGTATCTATCCCTCGTTCATGTATCTCCCCTGGCACTTCGAGTATCTGCTACAGATACTGTAATGGATACGTAAGGCCTTAGAGACTTAAAAACACCACCATACAGTATAAAACTGGGGGTGTTTCCCTCGTTCAATTTTGACGATTGTCTTCTTTCGGAAGAGCGGGAAGTCGACCTGACGCCTTCCTGCGACTTCAGTCTCTCTCTACTTCTCTTCCTCTTTCTCAACTCTCTAGGGTTTCCAAATTTCGATGTTTTTTATTCTTATGTTGATGTAGCCAGCCTCAATTCCTTATATTCACAAGAAAATTAGCATTTCGTGCCCTCGAAAATGAGCTTTCGGAAGGGTTATAAGGTCTGGGTGGAAGATGCGGACGGTGCATGGGCTGCAGCAGAAGTTGTAGATGTGACAGAAAAACTGGTTCGCGTTGTCACGGCTTCAGGGAAACAGGTATCTTCCATATTCTGTTTCTGATATTCATTTCGTGACTCCTGGTTCGAACATGCATTACTGTTTCTTCACAGACTTCGGTGTCGCCTGGGAAACTATGTCCTCGTGATCCTGATGAAGAGCATGGCGGGGTTGAGGACATGACGAAATTGTCTTATTTGAACGAGCCCGGAGTTCTTTACAACCTCAGCAGGAGATATGCCCACAATGAGATTTATGTAAGGGGCCCAGAATTTTTTATCTGTTCACTTAAGCAATCGAGAGGTCTCTTTAATTTCAATTGAACTAACGTCCCCTGGATATTAACTTTGGAAATTACTTTCCGTTTGAAATTTGAGTGACTACAATTTCCTTTCATCAGATGGTTATCTATATTTTTCACTGTTTTCATCCATGAAAACGTTTTCCACAAATAAAAAACACACACAAAAAAGAAGAGAATCTTTTTGTGGTGGTTTAATCTGAAATGCATTCTAGGTGCTTCATTTTATTTTTAATCTATTATACACTTACTCTGATGCATAGATGCTATTGTCACCGGTCGTGAATAGTTTCCTGGATACAACTATATTGCCAATTGCTTCTTCGGCTGTTTGTTCATATATTTCTAACTTATGAGCAGAACAGTCATATTCTTAATAAATGATTATTAGACATTACTAAATCAGCTGCCTGAGTCAATGACTTTGCAACCATTGAATTTATGAAAATTTGAGATGCACATTGCCACTGGCATCATCCATAGAAATACACTCTTTGTGCTGGCCAATTTTTATATTGTTATTTTTTCGGTTGTATTTGACTTCCCTCATGATCTAGAACTCCCTCTGTTTTGCTAAATGCTTGGATGTTCATATACCTTCTATTTAGTCACAAGATGGCAAGGTGTTTTTATAAGGATAGTGCAAGAGACAACAAATTATACAATATTCGACTAAGGGAACAAAAGATAATAGTTAGGTCTTTTCAAGTTCAAGTGTCCTCTCCAGTAATAAATTGCTACCAGCACCATTTTTGCAAGTGCAACTTCAGGAGAGTTTGCATGGCAAGGAGTGCAAGGGCAGACAGTTGATAGGTTTTTTGCCATTTCTTGGATTCTATCTCAGTATGAAAGAGGCATCAAAGCAGAGGGCAGTAATGGACTGGGTCAACTAGTAACCTCCATGAAGTCACAACCAACAAAAGGATTTCTAGTGCTGCTAATTTGGAAAAAGCCTAGGAAGGAGTGCCAAGATTTCAGTTTCAGCAGATTCTTAAAACGAAGAAAGATATGACTGACTGATTCTTCTTGAAGATTATTGATCCTGTAAATGGATGAATACCTCTTTTTTTAGCTTATCAACCGTCAACATCCTTCCTTCCATATTGGGTGGGACCTTCCGTGGAGCTGCTAACTCTAACTTTGACTACTACCATGATTCCTATATAGACTAGGATGTCTTCTCATCCAAGTCTGCCCCTATTTGACCTCCTAGTTACTTATTTACCCTTTTAATTATATTGAAGTACCCACAAGTTGCTAATTACAAGTATGATAATTATTCTTCCTTTAAATTCCTATGTGAGTCCATTTCAATTTTTTTTTTTTTCTATGTGAGTCAATTATGTAGCATTGCAAGCGTGATTTTTTCTGTGCAATCTCTTATGCCTTGTGCCTATCCAGCTATGTACTTTTTGAGCTTCAATCAAAATAAAAGTTAAGAGTTCTCTTGTCAAGGGGAACCCAATCATGCACCTTTGTAAGTCAGTATGATTGACTTCTTCTTGATGACCTCAATTGAATGGGACAATGGACTCATGATGGGAACTTGTTGGGGAAGTTGCTTTAATTAGAGTCAGACAACCAGCAATGGAAAGAAGTTTCCCTCTCCATGAGAGGCAACAGAGGTATTTTCACATAATTTGGTGCTGGAGGAAATGACTTATTGCTTGTGGGGCCTTTCTTCCATGGATGCTAAAGTTGTATAGGTCACAGTGCTTAGGTTTCTTTTTATATGATGGATTTGGTTGAACTACTTCTAGATATCATCGGTTTTATACTTTCTGGTCCAGAGAGTCTTCTATTATGAATTAGCATTATGAGGCCCTTTAGAAGGCAGTGGTAGGTCATTTTTTTGCCATATACTGATTTCTGTTTACTGGAGCTCCAACATGAGATGTCTTGATACTGCCCTTTCTTTTTGTACATGTATTTGCTGGTAACTGGTTTTCTTGTTAATGCTTCTATTTATTTCTCCACAGACATACACTGGAAGCATCTTAATTGCTGTTAATCCATTTACAAAGCTTCCCCATCTATATAACATCCATATGATGGAGCAGTATAAGGGGGCTGGATTTGGCGAGTTGAGTCCACATGTTTTTGCTGTTGCTGATGCGTCATATAGGTTAGTTGTTTGCAAGGATGTTATAAAGATTGTCATGTAATGTATGATATGTATTATTTTTCTCTTTGGAACAGTGTTTTAGCCAGCTTCTTTTGGATTTCTTAATCTAGAGCAATGATGAATGAGGCTCGGAGTCAGTCTATCCTAGTTAGCGGGGAAAGTGGAGCTGGGAAAACAGAAACAACAAAACTGATTTTGCAGTATCTGACTTTTGTTGGTGGTCGAGCTGCTCTTGACGATCGCACTGTGGAGCAACAAGTCCTTGAAGTAAGAATTGCATTATATTTCTCGTGTTAGTCTATAAGTATATTTATCTGGACATGACTTTGTTCAGTATTGTTGGTACTCTTTTTTTTTTTTTTTGAAAGAGTTATTCGTAGCCTAGATGCTGGATTTGTTTTGTATTTTGTAGTCAAATCCGCTCCTAGAGGCATTTGGCAATGCGAAAACTGTGAGAAATGACAATTCAAGGTATCTTCCTCATAGTAATTGTTTTTCTTTCTTGCATAATTTAGACAAGTGATAAATCTTTTTATATCTGGTCAAAATCACACATACACACACATGTTCTCATACACTTGAGCAAGTGATAAATCTTTATGTATTGGGTCACAATCATAACACACACACACACACATGCACATATTAATACACTTGAGCAAGTGATAAATCTTTCTGTATCTAGTCAAAATTACGTATATTAGATAGCACTCATCATAGTACTTTGACCTTAGGAGTCTTCTTGATGATATTATTCTCTTTCCAAGTATCATTGATCTACCTTTGCTTTGTTGCTCTTTCTTTGCAGCCGTTTTGGCAAATTTGTTGAGATCCAATTTGACAAGAGTGGCAGGATATCTGGTGCTGCTATTAGAACGTATCTGTTAGAACGTTCTCGTGTAGTGCAGATAACAGATCCTGAACGAAACTATCACTGCTTCTATCAACTTTGTGCTTCAGGCAAGGTATGTTATTCCATATTTTTTTTAAGCTTATATAGAAATGCTAGTTATGATGTTATCTCTTTTATATATAATTATTATTCTAAATGTTCTGTATATGTTTTAGATTGGATATTGAAAATTGAGAGCTCAAGAGAGGGTTTTAGCTTGGTTTTAATGTGAGTTAAACACTTTGTGTCAAGCTTAGATTAGGGTTTCAACGAGGAAGGAGAAAGATGAAAATCGTGGAGGAGGAAGTAGTAGTATGTGAGTGAAATAAGGAGAGATTTCAAATCTGCTCTCATGCCTTCTCCTTTTATTAAGTAGCTCACTAAAATAATTACAATTTTGCCACCATAAAGTGGAAGAAATAACTAAAGCATATGGATTGAGGAATACATGCCAGAAGTAAGAGCTAGAAACAACCTAGAAAGTCCTTCCTTTTCCACAGTGATGAAGGGAAATAACAAGTGGAAAAAAAGAAGAAGAAATGAATAGAATCATAAAAACTTGTTTCCAAGTTGGTTGACCCAGAGGTGTGACAACTTCCACCATTAGTTCATCCTGTGCTGCAGAAGTTTGCAATAGGACAATTGTCTGGCTGTGCAGCTTCTGGATGCTTTAGGGGGCCTCAACTCAGAAAAAAATTCTTATGACTACCTTAAATAAATCATGAGAGTTGCATATTTATAAAAAGCAATTTCTTCCAGATGTTATTTGCTAGTCAATCTTCATGGACTAGTATGCAGAATCTGATTTAAGAACAGTTATCAAAATGGTAGTCTTCCACAGTAGAATTCGAGATTGTGTCCACCACTAAATTGGAAGTTCAAGCAGCCAAACATTGGGTCTTAGGAATCAAGTTGAATGCCAGACATAATTTGTTCAATGCTACCAAGTGCAATATCTTACTGTAGCTAAAGCTTGTTTACTTTTTTTGGTTTCCAGTTTGAGATAAACAATGGTGGTGCATTTGGAAGAAGACATTATGTTTTCAACCTTACTTGAAGCCTAACACGAGAAATTGCAGGATCTGACTTAAGAACACTTTTCAAAATAATAATCTTCAAAAGTAGAATTCGAGATTGTGTCCACCATTAAATTGGAAGTTAAGCAGCCAAAGATTGGGTCTTAGGAATCAAGTTGAATGTCAAACATAATTTGTTCAATGCTTCCAAGTGCAAGATCTTACTTTAGCTAAAGCTTGTTTACCTTGTTTGTTTTCCAGTTTGAGATAAATAATGGTGGTACATTTGGAAGAAGACGTTACATTTTCAGCCTAACTTGAGAATTGTTTTTAAATGTGTGTAGAAAGGACAAATTCAATGTATAGATGGTCACTACAGTGAAGGTGCTTATTTATTTACTTTTTAAAGATAAGAATGTTATTGAAGATAAAGGAGGATACAAAGGTTTAGTACAATGAGAACAACAAGCAAAATGAAACTAAGTTGGCGGCTTGTTGAAGCAGGTACAAGACATTATGTATAACTTAGCTATTTTTAGGTTTTTTTCACAGGTTGTAATCTTTATCTTCTTCTACATCAGTATCTCTTCTTTGGGAAACTGATGTAACATAAATGTGTGGATTCATGGAATAATAAGTTGAAAGCTTCTTTTACAGTGTGATTGCAAAGATTTATCAATCAGGAAACAAATTGATTTCCATATGTTGAAACTTAGGATTCCATGATGTATAATCACAGTAGAAGATGGTTAAGGGGTGAGAAGAAGAAGAAGAAGAGTTGTGGAGAGAAGGCTTTAGGAGGAGAAGAGGAAGATTACAAATTTGGAGAAAGGAAGAGGAGAAATAGGGTAATGGATTTATCCAAACCCCTCTTAAGTTGTATTTATAGATATCAAAAGTATTAATATTACAAAAATACCCTTGACCCTAATAAGAGTGAATAAGATACATAAATCATAAACTAATTACATTAGTGCCATGTTTATGAGACGTTTCTTTATTTACCATCATGCCATCACGCCATCACTGTGGACATATGGGCCTTCTCCTTGGTTTGTGGGCTTGAGCTCATTTTCCACACACTTAGTCTTGTGGGCTTGGGCCTATCTTCCAATACTTCCCCTCAAGCTAGGGGTGAGAGAATATCATCAACGACTAACTTGCTGCAAATGGTGTATAAGATATTCCCGTATAAAATGGTAGTCCACCATATCTTCCAACACTCCCCCTCAAGTTGGTGGTCTCTTTGTTCTTTTCTAAGAAACTTAGTTGGCATAATATAAGAGAGAGTAAAATCACTCCTAGCCATAAGACATCGCTCCATATTGCAGTCGCCCTACAGTGGGGCACAAAGTCTACCCACTTTCTCAAGGTAGCTCAAAAAAATACTCACACTGGATGTTGGACATACTCCTATCCTCTGTAGGTAGTGGGTCTATAGGCATTGCTTAGAAGTGTATTAATAAACTTCTCCATCATGGTGTCCCAATACAGGGCACCGACTCTCAAATGGTAGGCGTAAAAATGCCAAATAAGGTGGGTAAAGGGTAATAATCGAAAGATAATATTCTGGGGCCACCATGTGCTTTCTTCTTCATCAAAATAACCAATGTTGACAACAATTAGTAACCAAGAAGTCCTTTAATAATAATGTCTCAATCAGAGAGACACTATAGCAACAGTTGAAATGGGCCTGGGCCCAAATAACCCGTACTAAATTGGCAGTTATATAGCAACAGATAACCAGTAGGTAGTAAAAGTCGTTAAGATCAATAAAGATAGATAAGATAATCTGCAGCAAGTTCATCCTTGAATAAGGAAGCTATGCTCCAAGTAATAGGCTGAGGATAATCCAAGGTATCCAGGGTACTAATCAAGCCGGTATTAGATAGCAGATAGCAAATAGTAGCTTTGACAGTGAGTGAGTCAAACCGAGTTATAGACTGCCAATAATAAGTTGAACCAAGTGCTGTTTAATAATTAATAAATCAAACAATCTCCAATGTGCCCATTCTTCATACTTCTCCTTCTAATCTCCCCTCAAGCTGGGAGATAATGTCAATGATCCCAGCTTGAAGTCAACATATATTTTGCAAGTTCAAGTGCTAATCCCCCTCTTGTTTGATCAAGTAAAAGAAGTTATTATCAACAACTTCACTAGCTCAAATATTGTAAGCCAAGTAACTCAAGCCAAGCCAAATATTTCAAACTTTTTTTGCCTTTTATTTTTTAGGCAAGGATACCAAATCAAATTCTTTGTGATCTTTCAAAATGCCAAGAAAATCTCACAAAATTCGTGGCTGAAAAAATCTTCTAAATAAGGTAGTTTCATCCTTCAATTGTTGTCAACTTAGCAATAAAAAAAGACACTTTTCCTTGGTTTTTTTTCTTGAAATTTTATGCAAGACAATCTTTGACAAATAAATCAAGGAAATTTTTTGAAAATAAGTAAGATATCGTTAGTTAACAAACATAAACTTTCCAAGGGTAGAACTTGAGATACTTTCTGATATTGTAGATCAATAACAACAACTCAAAAAGTTAAGCAAAATATCCTGCTAAATCCGGATCTTCGCATGCAATTGGCGCATGGGGGTTTTCTTGTGTGAGATCTTGGTTTGGTGTGTGTGTTGTGTGTGTGTAATTGGGATTCAAAAACGAAAAATGTTTTCCATAGCCACTTTGCTAAAAGGGCATGATTTATTGTATGGATGAGCTAGCCTAAGCTCCCTTTATCCTTTGGCAGACAAACTTTTGTAAATTTTTACGTATTTCTGGTTTTTCATTTTCATTTTTTTTCCGCTTGTTTGTCTCTCTTGAGTTTTTTGTTGCAAATTCTCTTTATTTATGATAGACCTGTATGCAAATAAGAAAAATAAGATGCAACTCTCTCTGTGATTACCTTGGAAAAGAGTACCAGGGATGTGTCTTGTTGTGTGTAACTTGATCCTGTTGTGTTTGATCTCCCCTTATGTGGATGCAAAGGGCTGCCAAGTATTTTTCTTTTTCCTTGATTAAAAATCAAAACAAATAAATGTTATTATTCAGAGTAGGAATGACTTTGAGTGGGCTTGGAGAAGGTGCAACAGTGGCTGTTTTTTAATGCTATTTATGTTGTGGGTCACACCAAATGATAAATTGTATTTGCTATTATCTGGAGCTCATGTATTTTGCATTCCATATGGTGCCTAATTTCCTAGGATGCAGAGAAATACAAACTAGGCCATCCAAGCAACTTCCATTACCTAAATCAGAGCAGGACAATTGAGTTGGATGGAGTGAGCAATGCACAGGAATATTTAAAGACGAGGAGGGCAATGGATATTGTTGGTATAAGTTTTGATGAACAGGTGTGAGCTCCATGCTACTTTCATTCTTTTTCTTTTTGTTACTGTTGGTGAGAAACGTTTTTTATTTTTATTTTTTATTAGTTCTGGGTTGGCTCAATTGACACATGGGGGGGGGGGGGGGGTGAGTGTCTATTGTGAGGTCTTGGTTCAAGTTTCATCGGGTTTGTGGAAGTGCTGTTCTTTCTTTTGTTTTTTATTCTTGTCATACATAATGGAATTTCATGATGTGGAGATTTAAATTCTTAGCATTGTAGAAAAGTAAATATGCCTGATTGTAGCACTACCCTGTTCTCATTTTAATGGTTTTTTTAAGGAAGTCCAACCTTGGACGGCTCACAAACAAGAATTCCTTTTACCAGTGAACAAACAGGCATATTTACTTTTTATTTTTAGCTGTCCAAAGTCTTGATTGTCAATCTGGTTCAGCTAAAACAGTCCCAGGGGGGGCTTATCTGGGATTATTTGGCTAATGTTAGTAGTGTGTATTGTGCACTCTTTGGCCAATGTCATTCCTATAAGGCTAAGCTTTGCTCCCTTCAATATGGTCTTTGGGTTTTCAAGCAGAGCTACTTGTGACCTTTGGTGATAGAGGGGGAATATTTGGCTGTTATTTTTTGGTTTGCAGATTGGAAAAAGGCCTTTAGGAAGTTTCTTCACATATTTAATGAGATTGAGAAAATTTCTTTTGATGTCCACTATTAATTCTTTTCCTTTCGTTGGCTTTTGATGGGTTTGGTGTAATTTTTTTTGTTTTGTGTTTGATTCTTTTAGCACACCTCTTTTCTCTCTCTTTCTTGTAATTTTCTTTCCTCTCATTAATGAATTTTTCATTATTTTCACAAAAAAGTGAAAGTTGACACTTTTTGTCAACATCGGTACAATCTGTGATGCACATGGCCTGTCTCTAACTGGGTCTACCATAAGAAATCCTCATTTCTTCTTCTCAAAGAAACTTTGCTCACAAAGTAATACTGCAATTGTTTAGCACTATGTTTCTATGCATTATCGGTAGGGGACAACTTTTTCCTTATAAGTGCTCTATACTGTTAATTTTTCTCGTTAATCTTTCAGGATGCTATATTTCGTGTCTTGGCTGCCATTTTGCATTTAGGCAACATTGAATTTTCTCCTGGCAAAGAGCATGATTCATCGACCCTTAAAGACCAAAAATCTGGTTTTCATCTTCAGATGGCTGCTAGTCTTATGATGTAAGTGGCTTGACCTCAATATCCTTCTGTTTTATTTCATTTACTTGTATTTTTGTTAGGAATTGGCATGGATACTTCAAGAATTGTCTGGTTGAAAGCTCTTTAGAAATATGAAGCATGGTATTTCCTGTAGTATGACATATTTAGATACTCTCTACACCTCAAAAACAATTTTACTTCTGTCTTCCGAAGTGCATGGCTTCCCTGCTCTCTAATTTTTCTTACCCTATATGAGGTTAGTCAAGTATAAATTATATATTTTTTTTGTCTCTCTTTTAAGTGAATGGTGATATGCTTTAATTACTTGCAAGAATGATAGTCTTCAAATTGTTAATGTAGATAGCCCTGGAATCCATTTGCATTACAGAGACCTACCCCCGCCTGGCATACCAACTATTAATTGTTAAGAATAGAGAAGGTTGGAGACCTCCTTTTGTTATTTATTGTTTGAATGTTGATTAAACATGCAGACTTCACCCTATACTCCTTGGTGAGACTTGAGCTCAAGACCTCACACTAGAAACCCTCTCATGTGACAATTGAGCCAAAGGCCCAATCCACAACTTTCAATAGAATGAATTATAGAAATCTTAGAACTTTTGTTGCTAGAAGTATATCAAGAGGTGTATAAACTATTAAAGAAAGTGAAGAGTACAAACAAACCTAGCTAGGAGGGCCTTCCTCCACAACAAGGTGTTGGAGTGAAATACCCGTCTTAGCCTGAATGTTTGCCAAATGATTGGCAAAGCGAGGAATGTTCTTCCAATTACAATTTAAAGAAGAAATTAAGTTACAGATTTCTGAATACATATACTAATGGCGCCATGGAGTGGCGTTTTTGAAAGGGATTATCTGCTATACTCATTTTTGGATGAGTAAGTTCTGTGGTTCTCAACCTTTAAGAAGCCTTATTTTAAGAATGCATTGGAGAGATCTCTCATTGTTTGGGAACGCTTCCCTCCTTCGTAAATTGCTCTTTTGAGTTTTTTTTCTTAATGAAAATCAGCATCATTTCAAAAACAAAAACAAAAAAACATTTCTAGTTTTTCCTAGAATATAAATTTTCAATCAGGGGCACTCAGGAGGCCATAGTAAATTTATGGCTAGATTAAAAAATTACAAAATAAGCTAGACAACATTTGGGGTAAAAAAGATCAATATTGGTGGGTTCCAATCCATTATCGAGATTCAATCCCGAACCTCCCCTATCATTCTTTTTTTAAAAATGTATGCATAATTTTATAGATAATTTATTTGACATATATTTTATGTAGAGTATTAAATGTAGGTTAACCTTGATGAAAATGGGATTCTTTTTTTTTCTTATGCCGGGCCAATTGGAAATTCGGATTCTACAACGACTGAATTAACTGAATTATTACACGGGCTTCGAATTTTCAAAAGTCGTGCTTCTGGGCCCCTTTGCATTGAAGGTGACTCAAAAGTGGTTATCAATTGGTGCGCAAATAAAGATTGTCCTCCGAGACGGCAGTGGGCTACTTATTACGATATATGTAATTTAATTTCTACTTTAAATTGTAAATGAAATTATATTCCTAGATTTGCTAATCATTTAGCGGATACCCAGGCTAAACTAGGCGTCTCTCTCCAACACCTTGTTGTGGAAGAAGACCCTATTTAGCAAGGTATTGTAATCTCTCTTTGTCTTTTAATACAACTTACACATCTTATTTCAAAAAAACCAAAAAAAAATGTAGGTTAACCTCAAACTCGGCTAGAGCTCGAGCTCGAGCTCGAACTCGGTTAAAATTATTAGGCTCGAGCTCGATTACAATTTTAGGCTCGAGGCTAGTCAGCTCGAGCTCGAGTTCAAAATCTATAAATCAAGCTTGGCTCGAACATAGGAAGGTTCAGACTCAGCTGGATTCGATGCCACCCTTATGCCCAATTTTAAGTAAAGGTCATACCCAATTTTATGTAGAGGTCATGCCCAATTTTATGTAAAATGTATGCCTAATTTTATGTAAAATGTATGTATAATTTTATATGCAATTTATTTGACATGTATGTTTTGAAAAGTTTTAAATGTATGTTGGAGTTCGAACTCGAGACATATAATTTTTGAAAAGTTTTAAATGAATCTAGAAGCTCGAGCTCGGCTCGAACTTGGTTAAAATTATTGGGCTCGAGCTCTCGTGGTTAGGCTCGGCTCGAGCTCGAGTTTGAAATATTTAAATAAAGCTTGGCTCGATGCCACCCCTAGTTCCAATGGCGGCGGCTTTGGATTTCGTTCGATGCCTCGAGGAGGGTGAAACGACAAAAGCTCCAAGACTTCGGGAAATATGGGTCAGAGATATCTCTTTCTCCCTCTTTGTTTTCCGGAAGAAGGGTATATAGGAGATAAAAATCATTTAGAGGAGGGGAATGCTTGTAATGGTGTGCGTTTATCTCCCTAAAATTTTTGGGGGCTCCTTTCGTTGGAGAAAGCTGCGAGAAATCATCTCAGGCCTTGCTAGAGAAGGTACGCATATAACTCCTGAGAAATCTTCTCTGACCTCCCATTCTAACCCCCCAAGAAATGACATCTTTCACTTCCCCTTCCCTCCCGAACTCCAGTCATGGAACGGAAGCCAACCCATCGCCAAATCTTTTTCCTCCAACCCCCTAGAAAATCCCCCACCCTACCTCCCAGAATCTAACCATTCACATACCCTCAGATGCTTTCTTATCGGGAGGAAAGGCTTTGAAATCAGCATTTGTTGTGAAGACAAAGACAAAAAACTGGAATGCAGCAAATCTCGCTCCATGGATCCAAGACAAAATCCAGTCTGATTATTTGCCAAAAACCGCATGGTTGGCTCCCCGGAAATGGCTAATATTTCTCAAATTGGAGGAGAAGATTGAAGTTGCTCTCGAAACTAGAGGATGGACTTGAGGTGGTTGGAGACCACTCTGAGTTGCCCTCTCGGGCAGTGGGTCTCAATTAGGGGATTGCCAATAGAGCTTTGGTCGGAAGAGGTGTTGAACCGCATTTTCAATTCCTTCGGAGCTCCGATCCAGTGGGTGGAAAATACCGCGGAAAAATCTCATCTTGACGTAGCAATGGCGTTCGTAGTCTTGATTTCGAAATGGATCGATCATCTTTACTTGAAGATTGTCATTGGGGAGGATTTTGTTTGGATTGAGGCTTTCTTAGGGGAGCTTAGTATTCTGAGTCCGCTGGAAGGTCGCTGGAGCCGGAAGGGATGTTCCTTTTCCAAGTTCGAGGACCAGTCACCGTACCGAGTCAACACATAGTCAACTCAGCACGATGACTCAAACTTGGATGTGTCAACTTCGTTACTGAGTTCTGACTCGGAATTTGCTTCAAATTCAAATTCGAATTTGCAAGCGCTTTTTCCAAGGTAAGCTCCTTTTGTCCCGGACCCGACATCAACTACCCTGCTATTGATCGTCTCTGCCCCTTCTGCAACTCAGAGGTTGAGACAGCCAATCACACCCTGCTTCAATGCTCCTACTCATGGAAAGTATGAACTTCAATCCTTAGTAAGACGAGGCTTCAATTTTGTATGTCGGCAGATTTGATATCTTTCAGTAAGTTGCTCGTTGGTACTCCCTTTCCTGGGCTTGGAAAGCTTATGGTCTCTGCTTGCACTGACTTCATCCCGTGGGGGCTTTGGAATAAGTGTAACCGCATGCGATTTGAGGCTAAATGTGATTCCGCGGAGAGAGAAGTCGAGCGTGTCTTGGGTCAAATCTCAACGTGGCTTCTTACCAAGAGGCCTTTCTCCTCTTATGTGGGTTCCTCTATAGGCGAGAACTGGAGCACAATGGCAAATATGAGGTTTGCATCTAAGGCCCCAGTTATGCAAGAATGGACCCCCCCAGAGTTCGGTTTCCTAAAGTTGAATTTTGACGGTTCTTCTCTTTCCCAGGATTGCGGGTTTTGGGAGAGTTATCTCATACCCCTCTGGAAACTAGCGTTTCTGGTATGCTGGCCCGTTAGGCATTGATGAGTTAACGTTGGCTGAGCTCCAAGGCCTTCTTAATGGGCTTCGTGTTTTCAGAGATAATTGTAGTGGCCCTCTGCATATTGTAGGAGATTCAAAGGTGGTAATTGGTTGGTGCGAGTATGCTTCCTTTTCCCCTTGGCGCCATTGGGACTTTTTTAGGGAGATTCTTGAAATTGCTTCTCAATTTTCTTGTATTTGGTTTCACATTCCGAGATTTGTTAATTCGACTGCAGATGTGCTTGCCAGGACGGGAACAAACCTCCAATTTCTTGTTGTTAGGGATTTGCTCCTATCCCCTTTGTAAGTTTCTCTGTTAATATATAAACCTTCAATACCTTTCTTCTTTAAGTTGTAAATGGAATTATATTCCTAGATCTGCTAATCATTTAGCAGATGCCCAAGCTAAATTAGGCGTCTCTCTCCAACACCTTGTTGTGGAAGGAGGCACTGTTTAGCAAGGTATTGTAATCTCTCTTTTCTTTTAATTCAGCTTACACATCTCATTTAATATATATATATATATATATATATATATATATATATATATATATATATATAAAATCTTTTTCAAAAAAAAAAAGTTCGTCATATTTTGTCAATAACAAAAAGTGAAACTAACCATGTGGTTCAAGTGAAGTTCGGACAATTTTTTAAGTTGATATGGTGCCCAAGGATGGTGGGGCATTTGGATAGGAAGACTTAAAAATGAACTAAAAAAAGGAAAATCTGCCTGTCATCCAAATGTCAGAAACAAAGCTGGAAGAAAAACTCGGTATTTGAGTGCCAACTGGCATCCGCTTGCTAGCTGAATATCAGAAATTGTGAGTTTTGGGATTTTTTGGCATTCAAATGCCCAAGATAGGAGAACATGTAGTCGACATCCGAATGCCCCACCATTATTCTAATGCTTGAGTGAACTGTAAGTTCAAATGTAAACAGCCAACATCTTGATACCCACGTGTTAGGCTGAGTCCTTGGGGAAGAAAGTGACTAAACTAGAGAGAGTAGAAATTACCAATGAAAGGCCTTGGACATTAGTGGTAGATCTATTATGTCGTTGTTATGGGAGAAAATTTGTGTTAAATAAAGAAAGCTAATTGTTGAGAGAAATGGTAGAAATCCTAGCATGAACATGCTTTTCCTACAAGAGAAAGCCTGAGCTGGCTAAGACAAATGGGTAGATAGACAGGGATGGAGGCAACCCGAGCCAACTGAAGCTCAAATTCAAGCAACTAATATCTGAATTCCTATCTGACATTAATGCCATCAAACAAAACTTCAAAAGAAATTTTGCGAGCTGCGATTTGGCCCCAATAAGTCTCTAAATCATGCAAATGACCTACCATTGTCATTAGCAGCTCAAAATGAAGATTTTAAAGTATTTTATCATAATATTTAAGCAAGGTTTTCATTGGTTTTGGCTAAAGGACAAATGGTTCATTTCTTGCTGAAATGATACATTTTACCATTGTCCGCAACTATTCCCAAGCTATCTTTTAATGTCAAGTCAAATTGTGGTCATTGAACTTGGGTTTAGAACACTCATTCTCTGATTTTTTTAAAAACACTAAGAACATTTGCTCCATTACTTACTTTTAAATCTTTGATTGTGTTTGGTTATTTGAAGCTGAATTTACGCTTCTTTATTTTTAAACCAGATGATTAAGTTCAGCCATTAGTTTGGGGCTCATATTTTTCAAATTTGCTTCCTTATTGAAGTGTTTTTACAAAAGGCTGCTTTTAAAGAGTATTTCGCAAAGAGCATTGTATTTTGAAATCATCATTTGGGATTGAATTTGAGCTTCTATTACGTGGTAAGATACATATAGGATGTGGTGTAATATTTGTGCTTGTTTGTTGTAATATCCGCCTATATAGAGGTATTAATTGAGCCACATTTGTAAGCAAATAACCCTTGCATTTGTAATTGGACAAGCCTTGTGTTCGCAAATCCAAATACCTCAACTCACATTACTTGGATAGTCTTGGTGGCTGAAGGTGTGTTATTGAAGGTTAAGTGAGTTGGGTACTCACTTGTGGAAAGACTCTTGTTGCCTTGAGCTGTGTAAATTGGCTTGTATAACCAATTAGCTGTTGTGTGAAGTCTTTAGTAGTCTTGAAGCTGCAATTTGGCCTTTGTGGCTTTTGATGTAAGTGCTATTGACTTTTTACTTAGTGGATTGAACTCTGAAGTGGTGGAGACACTTTGGGAGTAGATTAGCAACCTGAGTTTGGGTTGTGAACCACTATATGTTCTATTGCCTATATTGTGGTTGTGAATTGGTACTGTTTTCGAATTGATATTCGATTTCCAACTTGCATAATGCATTTTCCAAGCATTGGATTAGATTTTTAGTGGAATAAAAGAAAAATTACCATTAGTGCTTACAAGCCTATTCACCTCCCCTCTCTCTAGGTTTTGTAGCTTATTGGGACCTAACAAGGTAGAGCTTTGTTCCCGTTAAGTGGTTTTCGGGTCTTCAAGTAGAGATACTTGTGCTTTCTAGTGGTAGACTGAAATTTCTCAGTTTTTGTTTCCTGGTTTGCTTCTTGAAGAGTTTTTGGAGATTTTTTCACATATTTGATGAGATTGAGGATCTTTGCTCTACTTTTTAAGTTATCTGGACTCAGTATGCCGCACTAATTCTATCATAGACTCTTTGGCTCCTCAAGGAGAGTCTTTACACTGTTGTGGAAGGAGATTCTTTTTCATTTGGTGTGCACTGGTTATTATTTTTGCTGGTTTTGGTGATCTGTTGTAATTTTCTGTGTTTGTGGTTGATTTTTATGGCACTCCTTCTCTTCATCTCTTGTAATTTTATTTCATCTTCTTAATGAAATTCTCATCATTCCCCCAGCCCAACCCACCTCCATCCCCTACCACTACTCACCCACATAAAAAAAGAAAAAAAAAGAAAGAAAATACTCATCTGTTTGTTTGTTTATATTGTTATAAACAGATAAAATGGAAGTATCAAGAAGTTCTCTTATTTGATTCTCCTTTTAGTACTTCATGTTACTTTTATCTCAAGTTGTCTGTTATAAATTGGTGCTTGCAGAGCTTCTGTCTCATTGAGACTGGATCTTGTTGTTTGGGCTGTTTTTTTTTTTTTTTTGAAATGAGTTGTTTGGGCTGTTGACAGCTACCATCCATCAGTCTTAACGAAAGAGTGTAGATGTAGTGTAAAAAATGAGATGGTTCTTCAGTAAAAAAAATGGTGCATCTCCTATAATCTTATCAGAATTTTTTGGCTATTTTTCATCATCAGGTGTGAGACAAACCTCTTGCTTACAACTCTATGCACACGTTCGATACAGACTTTAGAAGGAAACATAGTAAAAGCTCTTGATTGGGTGGCCGCTATAGCTAATCGTGATGCTTTGGCAAAAACAATGTATGCACGACTATTTGACTGGTATGTTTGTGGCAATCGTTGTTGGCATTAAGCTTCATTCATCTATTTAAGAACTGATTTTTTGCATCACCCATGATACCGAAATTGTTATTTATTATTATTTTTACTTTTTTAAAAACTCAAATTTGACGAAGATTTCCATTTCAGGTTGGTCGAAAAAATTAATAGGTCTGTCGGGCAAGATCCAGATTCCAGTTTACAAATTGGAGTCTTAGACATCTATGGCTTTGAATGTTTCAAGAATAACAGGTATTCTGATCATTGTAAGTGAACTAAATTTTGTCATGGGTATGACCTAACATAGTCCCACCACATGCTGATAGTCTTTGGTAGGCAATAATTTACCCTAAACTCAACTTACTCAGGGTCTTGGATTTTGTGTGTGATATTCCCATGTTAAGTGAACTAGTTTTGGATGGATGCTATTGTTTTCTTTGGCTTCTTCATTGCCTTTGATTTATAATGTTGCAAGAGATGTGCATATTTCTGTCTTTGTTTCTTATGTTAGTGGAAATTGGGACTTTAATCTTTAGAAGATGTCTTAGGATAGTAAAATAACTGAAGTTGAAAATTTCCTATCTCTGTTTTTGAGTTATTACATGCAAGGAAGTTGTGTTGACGTACTTGTGTGCAAATTTCGTCCATCAGATGTTTTCCAGTCTGATCTTTTTACACTCATTTTCTTTTTATTTCTTTTTATTTTTTATAAAAATGTTGAAAACTTTATTAAGAAAAGAAGAATACAAGAAACAAATCAAGCCCGGTGGCTGGTGGATCAAACTACGAAAAAAATAGAAAAATCATGAAATTCTTGATGTTGTTAGTCCCTGCCTCAAATACTGTTTGGTCCATCCCTGCTCCTCAAAAGTCAAGTATTTCCTGTGCAATGCATCAACGGGTAGGTCAAGTGACTTGGGGTCAACATATTTGTAGGGACCAGTCTGTGCAGAATTTTCACTGTTTGTCGAGTGAGTCTGAGGATTAAATTTGTCTATGGAGGCTTGCTGTGAAATTCTCAAGACGTTCAAGCTGAGGGCCAACGACCACATTTCGGTTGGTAGCAAAGGTGGAAGATTCAATGTCTGAGTGGACCACATTTCGGTTGGTAGCAAAGGTGGAAGATTCAATGTCTGAGTGATAGTCTGGTGAGAGGGAGGGATATCCATTTCAGGGTTGGAATCTGGGTAGTTGATGACTGAAGAAGGGTTAGGATTTATACATGAGGGAAGCTTGGCCAAGGGGGTGGGGCCAGAGTGGCTCTGAGTGAAGAGAGGAGGATGTAGACACCTGAGTATTAAGGAAGGCTTCTTGAGTAACTTGGGTTGTCTGGGCTCGGATGCTTGTTGGTTGACACATTAGAAGTAAGCTGGTAGGATTTCCAATGTGTAGTTGGGAGAAGTTATGAGAGGAATTACGAGGGGTTGATTAGTTACAAGGGTTGTTGGGTGGGCAGGCGAAGGACATGTTGTCAGGGCTGGCTATTGCTTTGGGTCACGGATGAAAGAAGTCAACATGGTTCGCTTGGAGGAGGGGATGGGTGTCACGTGAAGGACTTGGACTGGGAGACAAGAGTTGTCAGGCATGCCTGGCAAGTGTCAGGCACAACAGGTTGGTAGGTGGGGCCAAGTGGGCAGTTCAGGTGGTTGCAATTTGAAATTGAAATGGATTAGAATCATCAATGTCTTTATTGAAGAGCGAGTTATGTTGAGAGTTGGAGGTGACTCGGAGCTTGCGAGGTGAGTCGTCAGTGAGTGAGTGAGTGAGGCTATGTCTCCTCGGTGGCCGACGTCCGGCGGCCAGCCAGTTCAAATCTCCGATCCCATTAAACACGATCATGATCCAGAAGAAGGTGTCTCCAACATTGATTTTCAACCAGTTCAATTCATTGCTGGGGTGATGAAGATCTTTGCAAAATTCAGTCTGGTTCTTCAAATAGTACTATCATCCTGCTTCACCAATTTACCAAATACATTAGCAATGATTCGAGGACATGGTCATCCCAGAGCTTAGGCGATAGTCCCCATATTGTGAAGCCATTCTCCAAATGAATTCCCGAAAGTTCCAGATCTTTGATATTAGATAGAAAGAAGTCTTGATTAGGCATTAGCCTGGTGGTTGACAATTTATTGTTGATTGAACGATATTGGAGAAGCAATTCACAGGGTCTCAAATAAGAGTAGATTGGCTGATAGTCCAAACTGAGCTGATTGGTGAGTGAGCAGGAGATCACATTCCTATCATAGCTGAGTTGCTCATGGTGCCAATAACTGCAAGGGCAAGTTTTTCCTTTCAATTGGAAAGAGAGCCGGGAAGGGGGGGGGGGGGGGGGGGGGTGGTTAGGATGATGATGATGAAATGACTAAATTTTCTATTGAGCAACAATCTGTTGTGATGTGGAGTGGTTGTGGTAGGAAGGGGGAGCGATTGGGGGTGACATCGGTGTTGGGTTGGTAGATTGGGATTTGGCTGCTGTCGGTGCGGGGCAAGGAACATAGTGTTGGCATCAATGGCAGGTCTTTGGCGTTTGGTGCCTGAGAGCTTCTTAAATCATCCTCGAGGCTGCTCCATCCA